>NW_024423343.1:91342915-91399878 GCF_017311325.1 Ursus maritimus | reverse complement strand
TGCAGAGTTGAGCAGCACCAACAGAAACAGAGTTAAAGTGGCCAGAACATCAGTGGAGAACGGTCCGCAATCCCTCTGTTCTGAGACAGAGGCTGAGATTCGGCCACTGCTGCTCTGACTCTCAGAAGAGGCACAGCAAACCACCAGGGAAAGCCGCCAGAGAACAAAAGCCTGGAAAGACCGGCTCACAGTGTGCCCGTGCCCATCCCCCCTCGCAGGGGACACAGAGACGCTACCCAAACAGGGTTGCCTGAGTATCAGCGCGGCAGGCCCCTCCCCCAGAAGGCAGGCTGAAAAATCAAGAAGCCCACATCCCTAAGATCCCTATAAAACAAGGGCACACGGCCTGGGTACCGGTCAATAATTTGGGCTCTGGACAACCCCGCAACCTCTCCTCATAGAATGACGAGAAGGAGAAATCTCCCCCCTCCCTGGCAAAGAAAAGACAATGAGTATGTGGCCTCTGCCACAGAACTAATGGATATGGATGTAACCAAACTATCAGAAATGGAATTCAGAGTAACAATGGTCAGGATGATGTGTAGACTTGAAAAAAGTATTAACGAAAATGTTAATGAGAATATAGAATCTCTAAGGGCGGAAATGAGAGCGAATCTGGCAGAAATTAAAAATTCTATGAGCCAAATGCAGTCAAAACTAGAGGCTCGGACAGCCAGGGTGAATGAGGCAGAAGAACGTATCAGTGAATTGGAGGATGGGTTAGTAGAAGAAAAAACTAAAATAGAACCTGGCCTCAAAAAAATCCACGCTCAGGAATGTAGGTTACAGGAGATTACCGACTCAATGAAACGTTCCAATGTCAGAATCATCGGCATCCCCAAGGGGGTGGAGAAAAACAGAGGTCTAGAAGAGATATTTGAAAAATTGTAGCTGAAAACTTCCCTAATCTAGCAAGGGAAGCAAACATTCGTGTCCAAGAGGCAGGGAGGACCCCTCCCAAGCTCAACCATGACAAACCTACACCACAACACATCATAGTGCAATTCATGAAATTAAAAATTCTATGAGCCAAATGCAGGCAAAACTAGAGGCTCTGACGGCCAGGGTCGCAGAAGCAGAGGAACGGGTTAGTGAATTGGAGGATGGGTTAATAGAGGAAAAAATGAAAATAGAAGATGGTCTTAAAAAAATCCACGCCCACGAATGTAGGTTACGGGAGATTACTGACTCAATGAAACGATCCAATGTTAGAATCATCGGCATCCCCGAGGGGGTGGAGAAAAACAGAGGTCTAGAAGAGATATTTGAACAAATTGTAGCTGAAAACTTCCCTAATCTAGCAAGGGAAACAAACATTCGTGTCCAAGAGGCAGAGAGGACCCCTCCCAAGCTCAACCACGACAAACCTACGCCACGTCACGTCATAGTGCATTTCGCAAATATTAGATGCAAGGATACAGTATTGAAAGCGGCCAGGGCAAAGAAATTTCTCACGTACCAAGGCAAAAGCATCAGAATTACGTCAGACCTGTCTACACAGACCTGGAATGAGAGAAAGGGTTGGGGGAGCATATTTAAAGCTCTTTCAGAGAAAAACATGCAGCCAAGGATCCTTTATCCAGCAAGGCTGTCATTCAGAATTGATGGAGAAATAAAGACATTTCAGAATCGCCAGTCACTAACCAATTTTGTAACCACGAAACCAGCCCTACAGGAGATATTATGGGGGGTTCTATAAAAGTAAAAAGGCCCCAAGAGTGATACAGAACAGAAAGTCACAGCCAATACAAACAAAGACTTTACTGGCAACATGGCAACATTAAAATCATATCTCTCAGTAATCAGTCTTAATGTAAATGGTTTGAACCATCCCATAAAACGCCACAGGGTTGCAGATTGGATAAAAAGAAATGACCCATCCATTTGCTGTCTACAAGAGACTCATTTTGAACCTAAAGATACATCCAGACTAAAAGTGAAGAGATGGAAAAGCATTTTTCATGCCACTGGACCTCAAAAGAAAGCTGGGGTAGCAATTCTCATATCAGATAGATTGGATTTTAAACTAAAGACCATAGTTAGAGACACAGAAGGGCACTATATTATTCTAAAAGGATGTATCCAGCAAGTGGATATGACAATTATAAATATACATGCCCCCACAAGGGGAGCAGCAAGATACACAAGCCAACTCTTAACCAGAATAAAGAGACATATAGATAAAAATACGTTAATAGTAGGGGACCTCAACACTCCACTATCAACAATAGACAGAGCACCGGAGCAGAAAACCGACATAGAAACAAGAGCTTTGAATGCCATACTTGACAATTTGGACCTCATAGATATATATATAGAACACTACACCCCAGAACCAAAGAATACTCATTCTATTCTAATGCCCATGGAACATTCTCAAGAATAGACCATGTTCTGGGTCACAAAACAGGTCTCAACCGATACCAAAAGACTGAAATTATTTGTCTCTGTTCCTCTATTACCTATCTCCTAGGACTATGGAGAAAATGAAGTGAGAAATTGTATGTCGTCTGCACTGTCTTTGAATGACAGACCTTAAATAAAGGTCTTACGACTCTACGGTCACTAACTACTACTGTAGTAGTACTCTGATGCCCGTACCTGACATCTTAGTGTCTAGAGAAGTCACTCATCACTGTTCGTTGAATGGGTTACACCCATTCACAAAGGAACAGATAAAGAACTTTCAGTGGGAAATGAGCCTCCCCCTCCAGCCAGCAGAATAATGAGCAGCACCACTTCACTGTCCTTCTTTCCTTAAAGTCCCTGGGAGTGAAACTGCATGCTACTCACAAGAATCCTGCAGCATAGGAATCTGACAGATTGTTTGTGCCTCCAGCTGAGGTGGTCACCACACCTTCAAGCCAAATCTTCTTTCCTGGGGTGTACGCATTGACCACCTGTTCACACAACAAAAGCAGACGGGGATAGGAGGGTTTTAAAAGTTGTTCGCAAGTGAGAAGGAAGACATTCCCTGGAGGGAGCTGCCAGTACCCTGTTCCCAGGTGGTCATGATCTGTGCTTTTGTCATGATGATTCACCCCACAGAGTGAGCTGGCATGCACACACACACATATGCACATACGCGTACCACACACCCACACACACACACCCAGAACACACACAAACATTAACATTGACATATGTCCACTCAAAGAAATGATAATTTTTCCCTAAGTAAACACAAGTGAAAATATGACCATTAGAACAACTGCATTTTCCAGGACATAAGCTGACTGCAACACCCTTCACGGAAGTATAAATCATGTGATATTCCCATTTTAACAAATATTGATAAGGAAATTTTCTTAATACTCTGTTATGGCACATCCCAGGATGAGTCTACTGTCCATACATCAGAAATGAGAAATCATGAGGGCAGAGGTCAATGCTCAGGAGAAATATTTTATAATCACCAGACATGTATATATATTACAACCGCATTTCAAAAATAACTGCAGTAAGTATTAAAAAAAGTCACTGAGCCACAGGTGAAAGATCCCACCTTGGGAGCTTTCCAAGCAGAAGTTTTAAAATGGCCCAGTGTCTGGTCCCCAAATTGGAGGCTGGCCAGACTATCCAGATTAGGGCCCAGATCCCCTAGACAGCAGTCTGGCAGTACTTAGGGATAATGTTGTACTCTGGGAAGCCCCTGGAAGCAGAGCCTGAGACAAAGACTTATCTATAAATAGTTGATTTGGGAAGTAATAACAGGGAGCAGGAAGGAGGAACCAGAGGGCTGAATTAGGGAAAAGGCAAAACCAGTACCAGAATGTGTTTTCAAGTTGGCAACCACTGTTGGCAACTTGTACTCAACCCCGCAGAGAACTTGGTAAGAGTCTTATGAACTATGTCTCAGAACTTTTCTCCCAGGGGAATTCAAGGAGAAGCATACTCATCCCTTGGCTCCTACCCCCCAAAAGGTCAAGAGTAGCCTTGGGCTTGTTAACCTCTGTCCCTCCGCATTACCCCACTTAATTGTGTAGGCATGAGCGTTGAGCAGGTTCCCTGAGTTCTGCATCTCTGCCTTAGTGAAGTCCTAGAGCAGGAAACGAGAAGCGAGGTTGTACCGCATCCCATGGGTGCCAAGCTGGTGACAGCTTGTGCACCTGCCCAGCTCTGGTCTCTGCAGCAATAGTTAGTACGGGAGGTAAGACTGAGAGGATGCCAGTTATGCACGAGCAGAGCTGGATAAAGACAACAGTGTATTTGGATCCTATGGACCAACAATTCCTCTCTTAGGCATACAAACCAAAGGAATTCTTCCTTAGGCCTCTAAGGAGACAAGTATGAGGATGTTCACTATGTCGCTGTTCGATACAGGTTTCCACTGCCGGAGGAATGGAAAAGTAGAAGGTGGTGGATACATACCATATAACATTATGCACCAGTTGGAGCAATAAAGTCAATATAAATCCAGAAACATGAATTAGCTTCAAAGATTTAGTGGTGAGTTAAAAAAAATAGCAACAGAATGAGATTTATGTCACAATATTATTTATATAATTACTCATTCATATCCACTAACAAAAGAGTTTCTAAAGATACATGTCTCTTAAGGACACGTACCAAATGCAGAAGGAAGGCACGCGTAAGAGGGAGGTGAATGTGAGCAGAGATTAGAGATCAAGGCGAAAACGAAAACAAAAGGCTCTTCAGGAACTGATGATAGTCTGCTGTAGTTGAGGGGCATGGTTTTAATTCAATTATCTGCACCTCAGATCCCCCAAAAGAAAAAAAGTAATGTGAGATGTAGCATAAATGCCAGAACTTTCCTTTTCCCAAACCCAGAGACAGACATCAGCAAACAACCATGTTCCTCTTTTCATTTCTCCCTAGGTATAACTGCTTGTCCTCTCCCCCCATCTACTAGCGTGTTTGCATTATTTGAGAACTATTTTAGAATCAGGGTTGGCAAAGTGTCGACCCTTTCAGGAGTAAGTTGTAAAAATATTTCACAAATTTGAGATGGGAGTAAAGATTGTGATCAAGAATGGAAGAAAGATCCTGAGAATTAAAAGTGGAGGTCAACTTGGAGTGTTATTAAAAATTAAGTAAGAATTCTTCCTTGTCCCCAGAAAGAGAAGGGTCACTGAGGACACCACAAGGTCGTTCTCTCTCCCTTCTCGATACTGCTCACAGTGCCCAACCCAAAGGGAACTGGAGACAGTATAAACAAGAAACAAGGAAATGATCAAATGACAGAGCTGTATGGTGAAACTGGACTGCACTGTGCGTTCCCCTCAAAATGTAGGGCTACAAAAACTCTGTGCTTGTGAGAAACTGTGTGTTCCCTTTACAGCTAACTAGAGTAGAGTAACATATTTGTGTTTTTCTTTTTTGCCTTTGGTTTCCAGGATATTCAGAGTTTAATTTTTGCTCAAAGACAGATATTAAAATAAAGCAGTTAGAGAAAAGGGGTTAAGCAAAACAAAAAGGTAAAATTATAGCATGATGAACCTTGAAGTCATTAAGCTAAGTGAAAGAAGCCAGACACAAAAGACCACATGTTGTACAATTCTGGTACGTGAAATGTCCAGAATAGGCAAGTAGGTAGAGACAGAAAGTAGATTAGTGGTTTCCTAGGGCTGGAGAAGGGGAGGGGAAGTGCAGGGGTCGGGGATTGACTACAAACAGATATGGGCTTGCTTTGGGGGGTGATGAACATGTTCTAAGAAAAAATAAATGGTTTCACAATTCTGTGCATACCTTAAAAACTACAGGATTGCACACTTCTAAAGGGTATGCACAGTTTCGTGGTATGTGAATTTTCTCTCAATAAAACTCTGTGTGTGTGTGTCTGTGTGTTTGTGTGTGTGGTATCATTAGCAAAAGGAGACGTAGAGTCTACTAGGCAGATGACTACTGTGGAAGCAGTAATGTACCCTGGAAGTTCTGGGTTTTGCCACACACTGGTTGTGAGAATTTGGGCTTGTTTTTTCTTGAACTTTCTTCATCGACATGTAAAGCCATGCATTGGGAGTAGAGGAAATCTAAGTTCCTTGAAAAATTCAAAGTAATGCTAAGTGAAATAAGTCAAGCAGAGAAAGACAATTATCATATGATTTCTCTCATCTATGGAACATAAGAACTAGGAAGATCGGTAGGGTAAGAAAGGGATAAAGAAAGGGGGGTAATCAGAAGGGGCAATGAAGCATGAGAGACTATGGACTATGAGAAACAAACTGAGGACTTCAGAGGGGAGGGAGGTGGGGGAATGGGATAGGCTGGTGATGGGTAGTAAGGAGGGCACGTATTGCATGGTGCACTGGGTGTTATACGCAACTAATGAATCATTGAACTTTACATCAGAAACCAGGGATGTACTGTATGGTGACTAACATAATATAATAAAAAAACATTAAAATAAAAAAAATAAAATAAAAATAAAATAAAATGAGAATCCATGCCCTCAGATCCCCTCTCCTTTGTCATCCCCCCATCAATCCTACCCCTATCCTACCACGAAACAATTCTTCCTAAGGGATTCACTGCCAATCACAACTGAGGTCAAGGGTAACCAAAGATGAAGACATAGGGACATATAAACTCTTAACGAATTTTATAAAAGCCTCAGTCATAGGGCGCCTGGGTGGCTCAGTCAGTTAAGCGTCTGCCTTCTGCTCAGGTTGTGACCCAGGGGTCCTGAGACTGAGCTCAGCAGGGAGTCTGCTTCTCCCTCTCCCTCTGCTCCTCCCCCTGCTCATGCTCTCTCTTTCTCTCTCTCTCTCAAGTAAATAACCTTTAAAAAAAAAAAAGTCTCAGTCATAATCCTTTTGCATAATTCCTTACTTTCTTCTAAACTAGAATTCAAGTTCCCTTAACCAAAATTAAACTGAAACCAAATTACCCTAAGTCTCCTGATTAAACCTTTAATAGAATAATAATTATTACTATTTTTGCCTCTAGTTATTTATTTTATGTGCTTATGACTTTTAAGGTCCAAGTTTTTAAAAAGATCCTTACAGGAAAATGTTATACCCACAAATGCATGACATTCTGTACAAGGTTACTGTAAAATTGTTTATAATAAAAGACTGAAACAATCTACAAGGGAATAGTTAAATAAGTAATATATGCATACAACGGAATGTATATAGCCATAAAAAAATTAAAAATCAATTTCCAAAGTATCTTAAGTTTAAAAAGCAAGGTACAAAACAATGCATACAGTGTACTTCTATTTGTGTATAATACACTATCCATTTATGAAAAAAGTCCATATACCTAAATATAAGTATTTGCTTATTATGCATGAAGTATCTCTGGGAAAACAAACTGATAACTCTGGGAAGAAAATGTACTGGTTGGATGGCAGTAGTGAAAGGAAGCATCCATTTTAAACCCTTTGAATTTTGAGCCATATAAAGGTGAATTTCACTAAAAAAAATTTAGATGAAAGAAACCCATTTGACGGCCACAGCAACACTGGGAGGCAGACAGGCAGATGCATTCCACCATGTAGATGAAGAGGAGGAAAACAAGATTTGAGTGCTGGGCGATTTGCCAAAGGCAATATTAACCATTAGATTATAGCACATGGACCCAACCCCAAATCCGACATGCCAAATCTTCTTCAAATGATAGTTGGTACCAACCTATTTTTAAAAGTAAAGCAAACAGATTTCTCAGAGCAGCAATAGTCACTTCTAAATCTTCCTTTAGACAGGGATGACCCAAGTGTGTATCAGGCAAGAACCCTGAGTAAGAGGTCCCCGCCTCAAATCCCCCACTCTCCGAGGCTGTATAAGAACCCTGAAGTGGTTAAAATATATAGAGGCGCATTAATATCCACAGATGTTACACTACCCCATACATGTTTCCTTCTACTCTCAGCTACATGGTGCCCTTTACAAGCTGGACATATATCAAGTAAGTTACCCCTTAACTCACAGGATTTTTTTTTAAGATTTTATTTATTTATTTGAGAGACAGAGTGGGAGCACATGCACATGCACATGAGCAGGGGAGGGGCAGAGGAAGCCACAGACTCCCCACTGAACAGGGAGCCCGATGCAGGGCTCTATCCCAGGACCTGAGCCGAAGGCATATGATTAACCGACTGAGCAACCCAGGCGACCCAGCTCACAGGAGTTCCTGCTGTGGGGCTGACCTAGTCTATAACTGGAAAGAAAGTGAAGAAAAATTGGGCAGTCCTTTTTTCATCTGAAATCTATAAATAGACATATTTGTACCATATTCTGAGGTGTTTCATCTATCACTTCTCTTGTGTCAAAAGAGCTTACCTTTTATTCAGGGCCATGTGAAGGGACAACACATGTCTAAAAACTGGAGGATGTCCGGATGACTTCTGGACACCATTTCCAGCTCACCTGTCCACAGACCTAACCTATACCTGTTCTCTATGAAGTTGACCTTTGAACAACAGAGTTAGGGGCGTTGACTCCTACATTGAAATCCACACATAACCTTTGGCTCCCCAAAAACTTAACTACTAATAGCCTGCTGTTGACCAAAAGCCTTACTATAACATAGCTGATTAACACATATTCTGTATCTTACTTGTATTATACACTATATTCTTACAATACCTAACTTTTTATAATTTTTTTCAGTACTTCTAGGCTACACAGTTTGTGAGTTTTTTCAAATTGTCACAAATCTCCAAAGAATTTTCCAATATATTTATTGAAAAAATCTGCATGTAAGTGGACCTGCGCGGTTCAAACTCGTGTTATTCAAGGGTTCACTGTATTTGTCTCTAAATAGTCCTTGAAACCCATTAGAGGGTCCTACAGAGGTTTCCAAAGAAGGGCATTTTTCCTAAGAGGGCTCTCCCCCTTATAATTCTCCTTTCTTCCTATGACCAAATTTCAAACTTAGATTTTAAATATGGGGCAAAACAGGGGTCAAGAGATTCGTGGTTTAGGGGCGCCTGGGTGGCACAGCGGTTAAGCGTCTGCCTTCGGCTCAGGGCGTGATCCCGGCGTTCTGGGATCAAGCCCCACATCAGGCTCTTCCACTATGAGCCTGCTTCTTCCTCTCCCACTCCCCCTGCTTGTGTTCCCTCTCTCGCTGGCTGTCTCTATCTCTGTCGAATAAATAAATAAAATCTTTAAAAAAGAGATTCGTAGTTTAACCTGCTAATATTTTCCCCTCACATTGGGAAATTCATCTTTTAAAAACCTGATAAAGACACTCAGTAAATTATTTTGAAATAACCATTAAATAATACTTTAAAATAAAACCTTTCTTTTCTTTTGCAGGATAAACTCAAAGCTGGCAATGCCCTAGCATTTTTGGGCCTTGAGAGAAAACAATTTGAATGACTGAATTTACTACAAGGGCAAACATTCAAGAAGATATTTTATTTTTGTTTTTAAATATGTATCACACATGCATTACTAAAATCTTATTTTGAACTATTTTACCCAGAAATAGAATTATCTACAAATGTTCTAAATTATTCATAACAAAAATGACTCACAGAATGTTTTCATTCTGAAAAACAGCACATTATTTCATGTGTAAATCAAAAATGATCTTCCCAGCACTTTTTAAATTAATGTCAGAAATAAAAAGCAAAATGTCATTAATGATTTATATGTAGAAAGACAACACCAGACTCATCCTGGAGGGCTGAGGTAGGTTCTCCACTTTGAGCAAGTATATGTGAATAGGGCCCAAATAACCTATTTTCATTCACTTTTAACACCCTCCATTAGTCCACAACTGGGCTGGGAATGCTTTACAATCCAAAAAAATAAGGATATACATATTCTATAACCTCTAGAGAGCTTATTATAGTCCCATTAAAGAGGCAAGACACATGTTCATGGAATAATTACTAAGCAATACAGTAGGAGGCACAGACGTTTCAGTAAGAAAAATTCATCTGGATTCAAAGTTGGACAGATCTTCACAGAACTTGGACTGAGTCTCTAAGGATGGACAAGCCTAGTTGGAGGGTGGGAAATAGACCAAGGGGCAAAACTACAAGAACAGGGGTTTCAGACTGAATGAGAACTTAACCTATTCTGGAGAAAAGTTCCAGTCTATAATTTATTTTTACCAGAAGCTCTTTTAATTTAAAATACTGAGCAAAATGTGTAAAGCTAGTTATGGAGACTGAGCAAGGCAATACCAGGGTAGCTTTGTTCTACTTACTTCATTTATGGTTGTCACATCTGGGCTGCGGAAAACGAACTTGGTCCTGGGAGGGGTGATGAACATCTGTGGTTCATGTACGTCTGGCTGAATTCTAAAACCAAATATAATTTTTCAAAATGACCCTCTTGCTTTGGATTCATTCATAGCTCTTTTCCATCCTATTAATCCAGAAAACCAAGAGTTGAGTATTGGCATGTAATTTGAGGTGATCTAACTTTTGCTAAACTACACCCATCCCATTATTTTCACTTTATTTAGTTCAGTACTTCCTCTCTTTCCTGCTCCTCCTATTGCTTTCTAGGACTTTACCCACCCACCATTCTGCTTACTACTACAATCTGCCTAAAAAGAAAAACAAAGTTGAGCAAAATGGCAACATGAAGCATATGTTATTGTTTTTCCTTCCCCATTCTTTGGGGGAAATGTTCGTTCTTTTTCATATATTCTATATTTGAACACTGTTTTATTATGAAAAGTAACCTGGTCACCTTATTCAATATCATAAGCAGATTAAGATAGATGAGATAGATATAGACAAGGATATTCATACTCAGAGGGTTTGTGTGATCTGCCAGGGCTGTAGGAGTGGGGATACCAAAGTAAACAAGAAGCACAAAATTCCTTCTCTGATTACACTTATAATCTGGGGAATAAGAAACACAAGTAAACAAAGGAGAGAGGACAGAAAAAGGAGGAATGGAGCAGAGGAAGAAGGAAAGAAGGGAGGAAGGAGGGAGGGAGAAAAAAATTTTTTTTTCTTATACTGACAAACACTATAAAGAAATTAAAACAGGGAAATGTATAGAGTGACTAGAGGAAGGATAGGGGATAAAACATTAAATTGTGGGGCCAGATAAAGCCTCTTTAGAGAGGACTTTAAACTAAGACTTAAATGGTAAAACGGAATAGCCATGGAGAAGAGCCTTCCAGGCAAAGTGAAAAACCTCTGAGGCAGGAAAGAACTTATGGCAGTTTGTGAACAAGGAGGAGAGAGGTAGGAGGTGAAGCTGAGAAGATAGCCAGATAACTACGCCATAGGGCTAGAGTTTAGATTTTATATTAAGTTTCACAGGAAGTCATTGGAGTTTTTGAAATAGGTCTGTGATATGTTCTGACTTATGTGTTAAAAAAAGAAAAACATTGGCAGCTCTGTAGACAATTATTTAAGGGGGTAAAGAAGGGTAGTAGGGAGACAAGGCAAGAAATGGTGACTTGGGCAAGAGTAATAGAATGGGGATGGTGAGATGTGTTTGTAGAGAGAACCAACAGCACTTGATAAATGTGAGGAAGAAGAAAGAAGGGAAGGAAAGAAATCAAGGTTGATTCTCAGGTATCTATATGTGTGTGTGTACCATACCTTGTTCCATCAATCTCCTATATTTGGACATTATATATAGTTTCCAATATTTGCCATTACAAATAATGCTACAAGATTAGATTCATTTTCCACATCATACATAGGAATAACTCCAACATCAACTGGATAAAAGATTTAACTATAAGAAGAGGAAATTATGTCAACAAACACACACACACAAAAATACAATCTGATATAGGGGCACCTGGGTAGCTCTATCAGTTAAGTGGCAGACTCTGGGTTTTGGCTCAAGTCATGATCTCAGGGTTCTGAGACTGAGCCGCGCAACTGGCTCTGACCTCAGTATGGAGTCTACTTGTCCCTCTCCCTCTGCTCCTTCCCCAAATCGCTCGCTTACTCTGTCTCAAATAAACATATTTGAAAATTTGAATCTGTATATATATGTGAAAATATGTGTATGTGTGTGTGCGTGTGTAGGCGGAAGACCTGGACATTAAAAAAAAAAAAAAGACATACAGGTGGCCAATGACAAATGATCAACATCATTAATCACCAGAGAAATGCAAATCAAAACCAAAATGAAATATCACCCCACACCAGTCAGAATGGCTGAAATCAAAAAGACAAGAAATAACAAGTGTTGGTGAGGGTGTAGAGAAAAGGGAACCCTTATGCACTGTTGGTGGGAATGTAAATTGGTACAGCCACTCCAGAAAACAGTATGGAAGATCCTCAAAATACTAAAAATAAAAATGCTGTATGATCCAGTAATCCCACTTCTGCATATTTACCTGAGGAAAATGGAAACAGTAATCCAAAAAGATATATGCACCTCTGTATTCACTGCAGCATTATTTACAACGACCGAGATGTGGAAGCAATTCAAGTGTCCACTGATAAATAAATGGATAAAGATGTGGGGTGTGTTTGTGTGTATGTGTGTGTGTACACATATACATATATATGTTACATATTATATATTCAATTACATATACAAGATATATAATATTCCATTGTGTGTATATGCATAAAATATATAACAGTATACATTATGTATATTACACACACACAGGCACGTGCACGCACACCATGGAACAGAATATTACTCAGCCATTAAAAAGAATGAAATCTTGCCACTCATGACAACATGGATGGACCTAGAGGGTGTTATGCTAAGTGAAATACGTTAGAGAAAAACAAATGCCACATGATTTCACTCACATGTAGAATCGAAAACACACACACACACACACACACATACACACATACACACACACAGAAACAGACTCATAAATACAGAAAACAAACTGGTGATTGCCAGACGGGAGGGGAGTGGGCAATAGGAAAAAGAGGTGAAGGGGATTAAGAGATACAAACTTCCACATATAAAATAAGTAAGTCATGAGAATGAAAAGTACAGCATAGGGATTATAAGCAATAATATTGTAATAACTTTGTATGGTGACAGAAGGTTACTACACTCATCATGGTGAGCATGATTTGCATAGAATTGCTGAATCACTATGCTGCACACCTGAAACTAATATAGTATCATATGCCAACTATACTTCAATTTAAAAAAGAGAGAAAAGGGTCACAGGAATAAAAGGCACAGCATAGGAAATATAGTCAATGGTATTGTAATAGTGCTGCATGGTGACAGCTGGTGGCTACACTTGTGATGAGCAGAGCAAATTGTATAGACTTGTTGAGTCACTGTGTTGTACACCTGAAACCAATGTAACATCGTGTGCCAACTATATTTCAACAAAAAATTAAATTCAAAAAATTTTTTAAGGAAAAGGAACTATGCAGGCACTAGAAGGAAAGATTAGTGAATTCCTCTTTAATCTAGATATAAAGAAGGGCTTTCCAACTATGACTCTTCCGTGCAATAATTCTGGGGACATTTAGCCTCTGAGATGTAGTTGATGGTATTAAACTCATCCATATTTTAGACACAGAGTACCAGGTTGTTGTTGTTTTGTTCTTTCGTTGAGCATCTGAGTAGATTTATTGCCATTTACCATAATGGGAAGACTACGGGAGAAACAGGTTTGGGATGCAAGAGGATCAATAGTTTTGTTGTTGCACTTGTTATATTTCAGATGCTTCTTAGACATTTAAGTAAAAATGTCCAGTAAACAGTTGGGTAGACTAGTCTGGAGAGTTCAGGAGAGAGGCTAGGGAGAGGTCATTAGTGTATAAAAGGTATTTAAAGAAATGAGACTGGATTATATCACTGGGAGAAAAAGTAGAGCACATAATCAAAAGAACCCAGGACTAACTCTTAGAATTACCAACACTTGGAGGTCAGATGGAGGAGCCAGCACTGGGAACTGAGTAATGCCCAGTGAGGTAGGAGGAAAACCAGGAAAATGTGGAAGTCAAGGGAAGCCAAAGTTTAAAGAACTCCTAAGAGCCTTAGGCATAAAAAAAAAACAAAGCTACAATGCTATGCTATTTTAGAGAATCATATGCCCCCAAGTGTAACTCAATCACTTTATCCACAAATTTAATTCCACTTCCTACAGTCCTAACTCTGATTAATAGCATCACCCAGTCACCTAAATTCTCTCCTTCACACATATTAAATCTGCCATTAAATCCAATAGAGTCTACCACTTTTGTTTCTTCCACTACTTATCTCTTTTTTCTTCCCCATATCTTCCAACTAAATTCGGGTTCTCATCTCTCACCAGGACTAGTGAAACAAACTCTTATATATATACCCCTGCTTCTGGGCTTAGTCTGGTACAATCCATCTTCCACCTTGTTGCCAGAGGAAAATTTCCAAATTACATTTCAGATCATATTATCCTTTCTCTCAAAATTCTTCAGTACCTAAAGTGGTCCCTAGGCTTCTGGATTTCATTAATCTATGTCTTCCCCTTTTAAAAATTGTATTGACATCTCTAATAGAACACACCTCTCATTTTGAATTGCAACTGCTATCTTCCCATTACACTGGGACTGCCTTGAGAGCAGGAGCTATGCCTTCACCCACTTATTTACTCATTCACAGGTGTTCGACAGTATTTATCAGGGGCTTATTTAGGGCCAAGAATCATTATAGGTTCTGGGATAATGTAAAAAAAAAAAAAAACCATGGTTCTTGCCCTCAATTGTGTTTATGATCTAGTGCGGGAGACAGGTATCAGTTAAGTAACAAATGGATATAAAATTGCTACCATGACAAGAGCTAGGAAGGAGAGGCACATAGAGGGTAAAAAGCTTATGAAAAGAAATTTGGCCTAATCACAGTTGGGAAGAGACTTTTCAGAAGAAATGTTCCTTGAGCTGTGATTGGAAGCAAGAGGTGAGAGGTAAATGTAAAGAGATGAAGAGGAGAGAGGGAAGAGTATTCAAGACAGAGGGAACAGCATAAATGACAACCTTATGGCAGGAGAGAGAACACACCAAGAAATAAGACCACTGAGGCTGGAGGTGAGAAACAAGACATTTTTGGCAAATGTAGTAAGTGGCAAGATCATGTGGGGCCACAGTTCAGCAAAAGAATATTATCTGTCAAAAAGCAATGAAGTCTTTAAGTAGGGGATGACATGACTGGAGTTGAATTTTGAAATGACCCTTCTGGCCCTAAAACACTGCTCTCATGCAGAATCTCAAAATTCTCTCAGGGAAATCACTTTTTCAGCCTTTTCTCTCCTTTGTTATCTAGTAGACATACGTCCCCCCAAAATATATCCCTGAGGAAAAAAAAAGTCCCACCACCATCAGATTCCAAAGGACATCTACTCACAGTCATCCAAGCATTTATCTTCCTTGTACAGTACCCTCCCCCATCTTTTTGATCTCCCCAAGAAGGAAATCAGATCTGACTCAACCCAATTTTTATTACCCAACCAGAAAACATCGACCTATATTCCAGGTAATTACTTAAGATTAACTTAATGAAAATAAATACCCACTTTGTATTTGCTTAATTTAAGAGTTAAGATTCTGAGGCTCTTTTCCAATCAAATCAAACAAAATTGAACAAAAGTGAAGTTTCCATTTCTAAATATAAAATACTGCTCACTTTTATCAGGTATCTAAAATTTTTAAGTTTTTTCGAAAAGTCAATACATGAATATGTTAGAAGAGTTCAAAAAGATCAAATTCAACCTATCCCAGAAGGAACCATTTTTACCTATTCTTTTGGGTATTCTTGCAAAGACTGTCGATGATTATACAAGTACTTATATGTGTAGATTCCTTTGTTCATTTAACCAAAGAGTGGCATCTTGCTATTTTTTTTTCCTACTTAATATGTTGGTGATCATTCCACATATAAGCTGCCTTCTTTTTATAACAGTCTATCTTAAGTTGATAACTTTAGTTTGGATGCATTCTAAAGCTTTACAATTTTATTTATCTTTTTTTTTTTAAGATTTTATTTATTTATTTGACAGAGATAGACAGCCAGCGAGAGAGGGAACACAAGCAGGGGGAGTGGGAGAGGAAGAAGCAGGCTCATAATGGAGGAGCCTGATGTGGGGCTCAATCCCATAACGCCAGGATCACGCCCTGAGCCGAAGGCAGATGCTCAACCGCTGTGCCACCCAGACGCCCCAAAAGCTTTACAATTTTAAACCCAGTTCCCACATTTTACATCTTTGATGTCACAATTTACATCTTTTTATCCTATGTATCCATTAACAAATTATTATAGTTACAGTTAATATTGCTTTTGTCTTTTAACCTTCACACAAGCTTTATAAGTGATTAACCCAACACCTTCACAACATTATTCTGTTACTATATATTTACCTTTACCAGTGAGATTTACATTTTCCCATGTTCTCCTGTTATGAATTAGTGCCCTTTTATTTCAGCTTCAAGAAGTCCCTTTAACATTTCTTGTAAGGCCAATCTAGTAGTGATGAATTCCTTTTGCTTTTCTTTATCTGGAAAACTCTCTCTCCTTCAATTCTGAAGGACAACTTTGCCAGGTATTCTTGGTTGGCAGCTTTCTTTCTTTCAGCACTTTGATGCCATCTTCCTTTTAATACCTTAACAGCGTTTTGTTGCATTGAGGTACCGAATCATCCAAGCCTCAATTCAAGGACCACTTCCACTGCAGTGATAAACTACAACTAAGAACACCCTCATGACGTAAGATGTTGAATATCTTTTAATACGCTTAATTGCCATCTGTGTATCTTCCTTGTGAGGTGTGGGTTCAGATCTTTTACCCAGTTTAAAATTGGGATGTTTCCCTCTCAACAAAGTGGGTTTAGAGGGAACATACCTCAACACAGTAAGAGCCATATGGGAAAAGTCCACAGCTAACACCATACTCAACAGTGAAAAACTGACAGCGTTTCCTCTAAGGTCAGGAACAAGACAAGGGCATCCACTCTCACCACTCCTATTCAACACTGTAGTGGAAGTCCTAGCCACAGCTCAGACAACAAAAAGTAAAAGGCATGCAAATTGGTAAGGAAGAAGTAAAACTGTCACTATTTGCTGATACTATATATAGAAAACCCTAAAGACTCCACCAAGGGGCACCCAGATGGCTCAACTGATTAAGTGTCCAACTCCTGATTTGGGCTTAGGTCATGATCACATGGTGGAGAGATAGAGCCCCTAGTCTGGCTCTACACTCAGCGGGAGGCTTGCTTCCTCTTTCTCCCTCTTCCTCTACCCCCCTCCCCACTCACACTGTCTCTCTCCCCCATCTTAAATAAATCTTAAAAAAAAAAAAAGATTCCACCAAAAAAACTATGAGAACTGATAAATGAATTCAGTAAAGGAGCAGGATACAAAATTAACATACAGAAATCTGTTGCGTTCTGTACATTAATAATGAAGTAGGAGAGAGAGAAATTAAGACAATTCCATTTATAATTGCACCAAAAAGAATAAAATACCTAGGAATAAACTTCACCAAGAAGTTAAAGACTTGTACTCTGAAAACTCTGAAACATGACACACACAAACGGAAAGATATTCCATGCTGATGGACTGGAAGAATCAACATTGGTAAAATGTCCATACTACCCAAAGCAATCTACAGATTTAATGCAATCCCTATAAAAATGTAACAGCACTCCAGCTGATCCTAAGGGTTAATTTAGGATTAAGTTAACCTAAGGGTTAATTTAGGATTAAGTTGACACACCCTTACTTGCTGACCTAAGACCTGTGATTTTAACAAGACCAATTTTGCAGAGATTTGCAGACCACTGGCCTTGAGGAGTGAAAGATCAGAACTTTTCCAGGCCACAGAAGCCAGAAATTCTGTTTGAAGCCAACTCGGCTTTCTGATTAGCCTAAAAACTTTTTAGCAAAATGTTTTTTTTTTCTTTTTTTAGGTCACACAAATGATTTTACTGAACTTCCTTTTTGTATCTGTAAATCTGGCCCTCCTCTGCAGAAGGAAGAGTACTTCTACACATCATGAAACAAGAACCAGACCCCATGGCACTGAGATAACTTTTATAGCTGGCATCATCAAGTCTTGATGTAATCAAGAAATGTTGCAGGCCACTGCACTCCCTTTGCTGATTACCCACTCTAAATCCCTTTAAAAACTCCCGGGCCAGGCAGACACCTCGGCATTAACAAGAGTCTGCTTGGACAAGAGTCTGCTTTCTCCTCAGGTTGCTGGCTTTCTGAATAAAGCTCAAATTTCTTTGCAATCACAATTTGTCTCTTCAGTAATGGCCTTTCAAGCAACGGGCAGCCAAACTTGGATACGATAACAAAAATACCAATGGTGTTTTCAAAAGAATTAAAACAAATAATACTACAATTTATATAAAACCACAAAACACTTCGAATAATCAAAGCAAGCTTGAGAAAGAAAAAAGCTGGAGGTATCACAATCCCAGATTTCAAGACATACTATAAAGCTGTAATAACCAAAACAGTATAAAAAATAGACACATGGATCAATGGAACCGAATACAGAGCCCAGAAATAAACCCATGCTTGCATGGTCAATTAACACATAATAAAGGAGGCAAGAATATACAATGAGGAAAAGAAAGTCTCTTCACTAAACGGTGCTGGGTAAACTAGACAGCTACATGCCAAAGAGTGAAACTGCACGACTGGCTTACACCATACACAAAAGTAAATTCAAAATGGATTAAAGATCTGAAATCATAAAACTCCTAGAAGAAAACATAGGCAGTAATTTCTTGGACATTGACCTTAGCAACACCTTTCTACATATGTCTTCTCAGGCAGAAGAAACAAAAGTAAAAATAAACTATTGTGACTACACCAAAACAAAAAGCTTTTGCATGGTGAAGGAAACCAACAACAAAACAAAATGGCAACCTACTGAATGAGAGAAGATATGTGCAAATGATATATCCAATAAAGTGTTAGTATCCAAAACATATAAAGATCTTATACAAGTCAACACAAATAATAATAATCATCATCATCCAATTAAAACTGGGCAGAGGAGGGCGCCTGGGTGGCTCAGTCGGTTAAGGGTCTGCCTTCGGCTCAGCTCATGATCCCAGGGTTCTGGAATCAAACCTGGTATCGGGCTCCCTGCTCAGCTGGGAGTCTGCTTCTCCCTCTTCCTCTGCCTTCCACTCCCTGTGCTTGTGCTCTCTACCTCTGTCAAATAAACAAAATCTTTAAAAAAGAAAAATAAAAAATAAAAATGGGCAGAGGATTTGAATAGACATTTTTCCAAAAAAGACATACAGCTGGCGAACAGACACATGAAAAGATGCTCAATATCCATCATCATCAGGGAAATGCAGATCAAAACCATAATGAGACATCACCTCATATCTGTCAGAATGGCTAAACTCAAAACACAAGAAATAACAAGTGTTGGTGAGGATGTGGAGAAAAAGAACCCTTCATGCAGCATTGGTGGGAATGTAAACTGCTGCAGCCACTGTGGAATGGTATGGCGGTTCCTCAAGAAGTTAAAAACAAAAATACCACATTATCCAGTAACTCCACTACCAGGTATTTACCCAAAGAAAATGAAAACACTAATTTGAAAAGATATATGTACCCCTATGTTAATTGCAACATTATTTACAGTAGCCAAGACATGGTAGCAACCCAAGTGTCCACTGATAGACGAATGGATAAAGAAAATGTCACACACACACACACACACACACACACACACTCAAATATTACTTGGCCATAAAAGAGAGTGAGATCTTGCCATTTGAGACAACATAGATGGATATAAAGGGCATTATGCCAAGTGAAATAGACTGAGAAAGACAAATACAGTATGATTTCGCTTACGTGTGGCATCTAAAAACAAACAAAACACACTCTTAAATACAAAGAATACACTGGTGGTTGCCAGAGGGGAGGTTGGTGGGAGGGATGAGTGAAATATATAAGGGGATTAAAAGGTACAAACTTTCAGTTATAAAATAAATAAGTCACTGAGATGAAAAGTACAGCATAGAGAAAATGGTGAATAATATTGTAATAATGTTGAATGGTAACAGATGATAACTACACTTATTGTGGTGAGCATTGAGTAATGTATAGAATTGTTGAATCTACATGTTCTACACCTGAAACTAATATAAGATTGTATATTAATTTTGCTTCAATTTTTAAAAATTGGGATGTTTTCTTCCTGTTGAATTCTAAGACTTATATTTTGGATACAAGTCCTTTATCAGGTATGTTTTGCAAAGATTTTCTTCTTGTATTTTCACTCTCTTCAGAGGGTCTTTCACAGAGCAAAGTTCCTTAATTCTAATGAAATCCAACTTAATCTTTTCCTTAAAGGATCATGTTTTGGGGTTGTATGTAAAAATAATTGCCAAACAAAGGGTTGCCTACATTTTCTCTTGCACCATCTGCTGGAAGCTTTATAGTTTTGCACTTTACATCTAAGGACATGATCCATTTAGAGTTAATTTTTGTGAATGGTGTGAGGTCTGTGCCTAGATCTTTTTTTTTCTTGCATATGGATATCCAGTTGTTCTAGCATCACTTGTTGAAAAGACTACCCTTTCTCTCCATTAAATTGTCTTTCCTCCTTTGTCAAAGATCACTTGACTATTTTTGTGGGTCTATTTCTGGGCTCTCTATTCTGTTCCATTGATCTATCTATTCTTTTGCCAATATATGGTCTCTTTATTACTATAGCTTTAGAGTCAGGTAGTGTCAGTCCAACATCTTTGGATTGTGCTGGCTATTTGGGGGTCTTTTGCCCTTCTATATAAGCTTTAGAATCAATTTGTTGATATCTACAAAATAACTTGCTAGAACTTTGGGACTGCATTGAATCTATACATCAAGTTGGGAAGAATTGATTCCAAATGATAAGGTCTTCCAATCCATAAACCCAGAATATTCGTCCATTTATATCTTCTCTGATTGCCTTAGAGTTTTGTAGTTTTCCATACATAGATCCTGTACATATTTTAGATTCATTCCTAAGTATTATTTTTTGTAAAATTATTATGCTTTAAATTTCAAATTTCAATTGTACGTTGCTAGTATACAAGAAAGCAAATGATTCCTGTGTATTAACCTTGTGTCTTAAGATCTTGCCACAATCACCTGTTCTACATTTTAAATACACTCCATGCCCAGCGCAGAGCCCAATGTGGGGCTCAAACTTACCACCCCAAGATCAAACCTGAGCAGATATTAGGAGTTGGACACTTAACGGACGGGGCTACCCAGGCACCTCTTCGCATTTTTAATACTTGGAAGATTTTCTACAAAAACAATTATGTCATCCCTGAACAAATTCATTTTTTTCCCTTCCCAATCTGTTTATGTTTCATTCACTTTTCCTATTGTATTAGCTAGGATTTCCAGTACAATGTTGAAAGGTGTGGTGAGAGGGGATATCCTTGTTAGCAGGAAAGTTTCTAGTTTCTCACCATTAAGTATGATCCTAACTGGAGGGTTTTTATAAATTTTCTTTATCAAGTTGAGTAAGTTCTCTTCTATTCCTAGTTTGTTTAGAGTTTTTATCACAAATGAGTGTTGGGCTAAGCACCTTTATAATGCTGCTTTAAATCAATCTATCCTATTACTTCTCTAAGCAGGGACAGATGGGAAGTAAGTAAGGTAGGTAAGAAATAAAGCTATGCAGACAACTATTCCAAACTGCCTACTGCAACCAAATCAATAGCTCTATATCGAATATGTAACAAGGGCAAGCAAAGCAAAGATACAGCAGTACAGTAGGCATAGGAGCCCAAAAACAAGGACAAATGCCCGGAGTATTAACCAAGGACTCACCTAAAAAAAGCCTTTTAGAAATGTCTGCCTGTATTTTGTCTTTGGCAAATAGTTAAAATTTTAAAAAGGCAGATTTTATTCACACACAATAAGTATTGGGTCAGGGCCAGAGACCTATCTACTCCCAGAACGGAGCTCCGCGGTACTCTCTCACAACGACAGAAGGCGTTAATCAATTGGTACGTGCGGTGTTACAGTTTTAACTGTAACAAATCAAAGTAAATTCAGTTCCTCTTATCTGTTTCTCCTTAACCTTCTGTTTTAAATCATAGCTTGGTTTAAAAACACACTACCCATGACCTCGAAATCTAGCTTAAAAATTCAGCTCCTCTAACTTGATAACCTTTGGCCAGAAATCTCAAAAATTAGCCCGACAACGTGGGGGGGGGAGCATTCAAATCCAACACAAACGTGGACCACTGTTTCTTCTGCACTCCCAGGTGCGTCCTTCCTCGAGGCGCCAGTAGGCAGAGGCTTTCCGTCGTGGACAACTCCTAAGAGAGCCTACGAGACTGCGCAGATTGAAGCCGAAGGAAAATGGAGGCTGTACCGTGCGCGTGCGACAGAGAAGAGCTTTTCTCTTCTTAAAGCGCCGCCGGACTCCCGGCCCAAGAACCTGCCGCGACTTCAAAGTCCACGCCCAGGCCCCACGGCGCAGCCGCCCGCCCGCCTTCCCTCTCCACGCGACATCGGGCCAGCCCCTTCGCTCCTCTCTAGCCCAACCCTTCGCCCCGCCAGTCCTAGACCCGGCATGCATCGCGCCGACCTTTTCCTTCCCAGCCGACCCCCACCTTCGGGCGCCTCCAGATGACAAGCGGCGCGGGGCATTGTGGTCCCGAGCGTGAGAGCGAGACCGGCGGCAGGAAAAAGAAAGGAAAAGACTGGGGCGAGCCGGTAGGGCGGCCCCCGCGCACGCGCACGGGCGGAGGCGGGGGTGAAAAGGGGCGGTACGTGGTCTACGGCGAGCGGAGTGGGGCGGGGTCGCGCGGCCTTGGCGGGGAGTCCGCGAGCCGGGAGGGGAGGGGGTGGGTGAGGGAGCGGGCGGAGGAGGAAGTGTCATGGCGTCGGGCCGTGGAGCTTCTTCTCGCTGGTTCTTTACTCGGGAACAGCTGGAGTGGAGGCGGATAAAGAGCTCTCATACCGCCAGCAGGCGGCCAACCTCATCCAGGACATGGGACAGCGTCTCAATGTGTATCCTTTCCTATTCTTGGCCCTCCGCCGCTCACGCCCTGTCCCCCCTCACTATTCGCCGGGTCGCCTAGTCGCCGGGCCTGCTGTCCCGTGAACATGGCGCCGCCGCCTCGGTCTTCGCTGGGCCTCGGCCGCGCTGTAAGGGAAGGCAGGCTCGGGCTCTGGAGGCCGCAAGCGACCAATGAAGGAGGGGAGGAGAAGAGTCCAGGAATGCGGGCTGGGAGGCTGCGTTGTGTAATCTGTTTGGGGCCGCGCGTGGTGGCGGCGGGGGATGGGAGTGGCGCCGAGGCCAGAAGGGAATCTTAGGGATTACCGCAGAAAAGAGGTGGCTACTTCGACTTCTAGTCGGAGAAGGGGTCGAGAGGTGGGGGGGTTATCGATGCTGAAAGGCGTGTTTCCCGCAGCCTCTCCCCGCACTCCTCGCTGGTTTGATGGCGGGTCTCGTACCTTGAGAGCTCACCGGAGGTCTTTCTGTTCTTGGCGTGGTTTTGTATGGGTGTGCGCGCGCGCGTTTCAACTGTCTGATGTTGAGCTTAGTCAGTCCTAGCCATTGATAAATCCTTCCCGGGCTTGCTTAATAGCAATATTGGAGTCAAATGCTCAGCATTTCTTACTGTTGGCGTCCAGCCTACCACCACCCTGCAGGGTTTTGTTTTTTATATATGTACGTAGTTTTGGGGTTGGTTTTGAGTGAACGGTAAGCATTGGAAAAACACCGCAGATCGGGAATTTTCCATCAAAATTGTTTTGGAAATCAGATCTTGTTTTTCTCGGATATTTCCTAAATGTTACGTTCCAGCTCTCAGCTTACAATAAACACTGCGATTGTTTATATGCACAGGTTTTATATGCACCATTCTTTCACCAAATTCAATAGAAATGTAAGTAGTATTTTGTTTGTCTTTACCATAACAAAATTTTGAGGTAAATGGATACGCAGAAAAAAGTTGGTCCTGGATTTTACTTTCGGATTTAGTGTTGGTAAATTAATAGTGCAGGTAAACCGCGTGATAAACGTTCTGCTTGAAATGCAAAGTGTTTCTGGTTTGTTTTTTAATTTGTGATAACAAGCTGCCGGGCACTGTGTTAGGCTTTGCCAGGTTTTTGAGCTAAAAAATAAACATTTATTTACTTAATACGTCGGTATTTGTTTAAAGTTTATACTTACTTTCGAATAATTTTAAATAGTAATGTACAGTGTAATTTGGCCTAGTCATTCAGTTGTACATCTTAAAAGTGTTGGATTCCTTCTGTTTGAAATACTGTGAATTGGGCTTAATTTAATTGTGACGTTATTTTTAAATGACCCTTTGAAAGTAAAATGGTTAGCAGAAATATTTCATTTGCTAACACAATTTCTTAAGGTGTCAGCGTTCCTCTTTATCACAGCATTAGTTGTCTACTTAAATTTTTGGTGACTTAGACATCAAATTTTCCTGAATTTACACATATAGTGTCAGAGGTGTGTATATGTATAATCAGTTTTGAAGTAAAACTTATCCTCCAGGACTAAAGAACATAACTCGTAAATCTTGAAGAATTGAGTTAATACCGTTGAGTTGAAATTTTTATTTTACCTTGTGAAAGTTGTGAATTTGGTGTCTGTTCTTTTCAGAGTAATATGCATACTGTGCTGCATCCTTCAACAAAATTGCCCATAATTTAGAAATATTTAACTCTATCTTAACTGTCACTATACTTTTTTCTTTTTATCACAGCTGTTTTTAGAATGCTATTCTGAAAGGTGTGTGTAGAAAAAAATGGGCCATGGAAGACTTTATGCTATTTGTAGATTGTCATTAAGAACTTTTTGCTAAGAAAACAATCTTTGAAAAGGTCCTTAAAATACTTTTTTCTAATTCTAATCAATCAATAGATTGATTCCTGTTTTAATCTCTTCTGGTCAAAAGACGTTTTGGTCTCTGCAGGGTCCTTTTCTTCTCTCTCTCTCTTAAATCTACATGATTCTTGGTCTTCTTCCATTTTCCGAGTTATATCTTGTGCACAGAACTTAGGTCAGTGATAGCGCTATGGAAGAGAGAGGAAGCCTTTTTGGCAATAACATTTAGATTGAGAGAATAACATTTTTATTTAAATTGGCTCCAAAGGCAGTGGTAAACTAATGAATACTGATATAAATGTGACTTTCCTTAAGTAGCCCTGGAAAATGCTGGTAGAAATCGCAGGTCAGAATAGTTCTGGAAATTCTTGATGTGGCTACAGATGTCCCATTTGCTGAAACAGGCTTACTTTTCTACTTCCAGTGAATGATCTCACACAAGACTATACTTCTCTTTTTGAACCCTCCCTCTTTCATAATTTGTCTCTGTGGCCTTGTTGGTGTGCTTTAAAACAGATATCTTGCTTACAACCAAAATTCACAGGTTTAACTTTAAATTGACTGGTGAAGCCTGGTCATTTACATTCTTTAATTAATTTACTTAAATCACTCAATAAAAAGCCAAAGTATTTTTATTACCCCACTTAGTGTCTTATATATGTACAAAGGTAAACTTCAGCATTTTACATTAAATTGTTATTAGCAATTGGAATCTGATGGTAATTTCTATTTGAAAAAGTAACATTGCACCCTTCATATCTAATTGTTGTTTTTTTTACCTTTGCTATTATATCAAAAGTGGTTTTAAATATTTGTATTGGTGCACTTGCATCAGTTGCACAGCCTCACTCTTTTATCTTTTTTTTTTTTCCCTATTCTTTTAGGGTGAAGGGGGTGGTCTCAAATTGAATGTGAGTCACTTTTAAATTCATACTCCCCCACATCATTGGGAAAATTTTTCTTGTAGGGTTATAATGGAATGTCATAGTAAACTACAAAAAGCATGAATTTCACCCAAAGTAAACTGAACACCATTCAGTGAATTAAACCCTAACAGACAAATTTTAAGATGCTAGGGACAAACTGTATCTAGTATTATAATAAATACCATGCATTAATTATATTAAAATGTTTAATGTTTATGTGAATTCATTGTGTTTTCCCACACTGACTAATTTAAAAGTAAAATATCCCTTTAAATTTTAAGTGCTATTGTTTAAGAATAAAATCAGTGTCAACATGTGTTGGTGACCCAGAAGCTGTCTTTTATCCTTCAGTTTTATTGTCAGTATCTCTTGGAGGGTTGGACCACTATCAGCAGTAAATGACTTTTATATGTAACCTAATTAGATAAGTCTACCCTTTGCTGACTGGATGCGGTGAGGTTTATGTAATTGGGGTTAATAATTAAAGAATGGCCTTGCAGCTTCAGGCTCAAGATAAATCTAGTAAAGTGTAAAAGCCCTGGCGCCAGCGGTGCCTCCAAGTTATATACTGTGGGAGAACATCCTCTATAGTGTCAATCTTAGAATAAATATTGACCCAGTTTCTCTTAGAAACTCTGTTCGTTAATTTGGTTAGTCAAGTTCATGATGCGTTTGTTTCTTATATTAATTTCAAGTCTAATGAGTTCTCTTAAGATCAGATCGTAAAGAGCATACTGTTTTCTCAGTGTTTTTGGTGGTCACTGTCTATTCTCATAGCACCTTTCCAAATTACATGGTCATTTTAATCTTCTCTTAACTTTCCTTAGTTCCATTACCTTTTTTTTTCTTTTTTTTTTTTTTTGAGCTGGAGCATTCAGAACTGTACATAATATCAGCCAGATTTAAATGTGTTGTAATTCTTATTTAATGTACTGTATTTCTGCTAAGTTTCCAAGAATACACAGTTAAGGACAATATTCAGGACTGATGATTTTAAGGAATGACTATAATGACTTCTAAGAATGCATCATCTAGGTCATAGCTACGTTTCATTTTGTACATCTCAGGTTAGTCAGCTGCTACACATAAGCAAACTTGTGTTTTTGCTTGGGCTAAAATTTGTTTACCACTTTTTTCTTACAATTTTTATAATCTTTCTCGGTTGACTTTGACTGTTGACTAGTAGATGTCATTTGAAAATTTGCAGATGTTCTTTTTGCATTCCTTTCTTCCCCCTGTAAAGACTTAAATGAGGAACACTGTTTTTGAATCCATCTACAGAAATGTCCATAGTCCTTGTTCTTTGATAATACAGCATTCTGCCACTATAATTTTTAAGAATAGTCTTCGCGGGGCGCCTGGGTGGCACAGCGGTTAAGCGTCTGCCTTCGGCTCAGGGCGTGATCCCGGCGATCTGGGATCAAGCCCCGCATCAGGCTCTTCTGCTATGAGCCTGCTTCTTCCTCTCCCACTCCCCCTGCTTGTGTTCCCTCTCTCGCTGACTGTCTCTATCTCAGTCGAATAAATAAGTAAATAATCTTAAAAAAAAAAAAAAAAAAGAATAGTCTTCGCAATAGAAATTTATTCAAGACTTTTTTTTAAAGTAGATTTTTATCCAGTTTACACTGTGCTTATTTATACTCAAATTGCTCATAAAATTGTCAAACATGATTGCCTTTTGTGAAAGGAAACCAACATTTTGGGGAATTTGGTTAGCTGAAGGGTTTTGTTTATATTTTTAGTGTGAAAGCCCTAAATTTCTCTCGAACATAGATGAAGTTAAATGTAAAAATGTGGGTCACTTTTAAAAATGTCCCCCGACACCCACATTCAGACTAGAAGGTAAACAATGTAAGGACAGGGTTTTGTTTCCTTTCTTTTTTGGTTTTACTCACAGTTGTGTCACCAGTAGTTCACATAAAGTAGATAATGTAGCAGCTATTTGTCAATAAGATGGATCAAATCTTATTGCTCACAGATCTGTTGAATGAATCCTTACACATTTTTCTCTGTATACATCCTCTCCACAGAGACAAGTGTTAAATGTTTTATTTTTGAAAACTAATATAGGCACATAGTAAATGAAAATGGTAGAAAGGGGGATATGATAAACTTCCCTCCAATTTGAGTGTGTAAGCCCACTGCCCTAGAACATGTGCTGTTAACAGTTTTTGTGTGCCCTTTCAGAAAACTATTTGTTGTGCAAGCAGGTACATATATGTTTTTCAGCCGCCAAAAAAAGGGTTGGGTTGGGTTTGATTTCACAGTTGTTAGAAGTCCTCTTTTGAATTAGGCCCCAAATTCCCCTTTAGCCATGTATCAGTCTTACCATTTATGCATTGTGCATCCCTCTTTTTCCAGATGGTGTGGTCTATTCCCTTTTCATGTGACAGTAATCTGTCAGGTTTTAAGACAGGTGAAGTTTCAACTCTTCATGAACCATTCCCAAGAAAACTCCACTCTTTGACTTCTGAATTTCTCTCTCTCTTATTCTTTGGGTCCTGTTCACATCCTATTGTATTCCACCTGTTTGGTGTCCTTTATTGTTACAGTATAACTGCATTTATGAGGTAAAGTGGGTTTTTTTAATATAAAGATTTTTATTTATTTGAGAGAGCACAGGAGAGCATAAGCAGGAGTAGCAGCAGAGGGAGCGAGAGGGAGAAGCAACTCCCCACTGAGCAAGGAGTCCGATGCGGGGCTTGATCTCAGGACCCTGGGATCATGACCTGAGCCGAAGGCAGATGTTTAACAGACTGAGCCACCCAGGCACCCGATGGTTTTTTTGATTTTGTTTTTTTTTACTATAAAATACAACAGAAACATAAAACCACCAAACAAATGTATAGCTTCGTGAATTATAGTAGGGCAAACAACCTTGTAACCACCACTCAAGAAAGAGAACTTTGCTAA
The DNA here is from genome assembly GCF_017311325.1 of Ursus maritimus. Classification (NCBI taxonomy): domain Eukaryota; kingdom Metazoa; phylum Chordata; class Mammalia; order Carnivora; family Ursidae; genus Ursus; species Ursus maritimus. Next base: position 91,371,341 of record NW_024423343.1, on the reverse strand, counting down.
CTATCCCAGCAATGTTTCCATTGCCCCTTCCCTATATCATCCCCTTTCTTCCCTCCACAAAATAACCAATATCCTTGTTATAGTAATTACTTTCTTCAGTTTCTGTATAGTTTTACCACCCAATCCTGCATTCCTAAATGCTACAGTTTAGTCTTGCCCATTATTAATTTGACTAGTCTTTTGAGTCTCTGAATACACAAGTTTCCCCTCCATCCCTTGCTTTCACTTAAATTTTATTTGTTGAAGAACCTAAGGCATTAGACCTGTAGAGTCTGGATTTTGCTGATTGTATACTCATGGTGCAGTTTATCATGTTCTTTTGTTCTTGAAGTCCCTGCAAATTGCCAGGTGGATCTGGAAATTTTATCAAACTCGGGTTAGATGAGTAAGTCTTTAGTAAGACTACAGGTGTTGAGACACCTAATTAGGAGCCACCTGATGTCTTGTTTCTCTGTGTTAGCAGCTGTTGATTGATATTCAATGCCTAGATCCATTCGTTCATTGTGATACTCTAGTTTCTTCATTATTAATTGGAATATTTTTATAATGAAATGCTGTAATTCATCTACTACTTAGACACCCAGTTGTACAGTTCATAAAGGAGAGGCAGAATAAATACATGATTCTCACCCTACATATACCGCCTTTGTTGAAATATAATTCATATACCATACATTTCATCAGTTGAAAGTGTACAGTTTAGTGGGGGGTTTTAAGTATATTCACGAAGTTTTATGTCAATTTTAGAAATTTTCATTACCGCAGGAAGAAACCCTACACCCTTTGGCCTTTGGCTATCTCTTCCTATTTTTCCCCCACCCTATTCTGGACTTTTCCTGTAAGTGGAATCATACAGTATGTGGTACTTTGTGACTGGCCTCTTTCCCTTACTGCATAATATTTTTAACATTTATCTGTGTTGTGGCTTGTGTCGGTACTTCACTTACTTTTATTGCCAACTACCATTATATCATATTTTATATGTCCATTTATCAGTTGATGGACATTTGAGTTGTTTCCACTTTTTGGCTCTCATAGTGCTCCTGTGAACATTTATGTGTTAGTTTCTGGGTGGACTTATGTTTTAGTTTCTCTTGGATGCAGTAGAATTGCTAGACCATATGATAACTCTATACCCCAGTAATCTTAGGTGACTTCCTTATTATCTGTTACAGCAAGGTATTCCAGGCTCGTCTTTTGCATTTTCTTTTCCACAGCTTTAATGGCCATTTCTTTAAGAAATCATCCTTTGTTTTAGTAGGAAGTGGTATTTCAAAACCATGAGCTGGGCACTAGGGATACTCATAATTACTGTGTTCCTCTTGTTTCTAGACATCTGCAATGAAAAGAGTGAGGAAATTTATAGTACCGTAAATATATATTTACTATGCACATTGGTATATTAAATGTTTATTATTCGTTTACACATTAAATATATGAAGTATAGGTTAACCAGATTTTTTTTTAAATAGGTATTTATTTTAAATGTATACTTTAAATAGCTCAGGAGTTTGCTGATTAAAGATAGCAGCAGCATTTTTTACTTACCCTCTCTTTTGTAGAACGTTTCTATGACCTTTCACACCAAAATCGCAGATTTTAAGAATGTGGGATTAGTGGGCACCTGAGTGGCTCAGTCGGTTAAGCGTCTGCCTTTGGCTCAGGTCATGATCATAGGGACCTGGTATTGAGTCCCACATCGGGCTCCCTGCTGGGCAAGGAGTCTGCTTCTCCCTCCCCCTCTGCCTGCTGCTCCCCCTGCTTGTGTTCTGTCAAATAAATAAATAAAATCTTAAAAAAAATAATGTGGGATTAGAGAATTTATTCCAGGGGCGCCTGGGTGGCGCAGTCGTTAAGCGTCTGCCTTCGGCTCAGGGCGTGATCCCAGCGTTCTGGGATCGAGCCCCACATCAGGCTCCTCCACTATGAGCCTGCTTCTTCCTCTCCCACTCCCCCTGCTTGTGTTCCCTCTCTCTCTCTGGCTGTCTCTATCTCTGTCAAATAAATAAATAAAATCTTTAAAAAAAAAGAGAGAGAGAGAATTTATTCCAGTATCACTCATTAACTTAACCCCACATTACACAAATAAGTTTTGAAATAGCAGTACTATCACCACCAGTATAATTACTGAGAACAGTAAAATGTTTTTGTTTTGCTTTCCCTCTCACCCTTGGTTTTTAAAGTCATATTATGGCTACATTATCTTAAATAACCATTATAAAACTTTTTAATCCTTACTTAGTCTTAGTTCTACAAGTAACTATTTTTGCTCACTGCCAGTGCTTCTGTTGAAGTCTCTAGTCGTTTTGATTGTTTGAAGTTCTCTTGAACATTGTGGAAACAAAATTCCTGAATCTTTGCATGTTGGTAATAGTTTATCTGTGATGTTTATACTCAAGGTCAGTTTTGCTGTGTATAAAATTCTTGACTCATGCTTTCTTTTCTTAGGTATCTTAAATATGTGACACCTTTTTTTTCCTGCTATAAAGCACTACTACTGGTGATGATCTAGTTTTCTTATGGCCAAAGGACTTTTTTTTCCCTTTATAATCCAGTAATTTTACTACAGTATGTCTTAATGTTGGTTGTTCTGGGTTTATATACTCGGGTGTGTGATGTGATCTTTCAGTATGTGACTTCATTTCTTTTTTTTTTTTTTTTTTTTTTTTTTTTTTTTTTGTGGGCAGCAAAGCAAGGTTTATTGAGTGATAGTGAAGCAAAGTTTATTGAGTGATAGGACAAAGCTCCCAAAGAGGGAGGGGAGCTGAGGAGCTGAGAGGGTTGCCCACTTCATATCTTTTTTACTCATGTTTTGTGTTTTGAATCCTTAGTGTCTATTAGTTTGGAGGTGTGTTACTGTTTCAATTTTTCTCGTTTTTTTATTGTGGTAAAATATACATAGCATGAAATTTCTCATTTTAACCATTTTTTAAAGATTTTATTTATTTTAAAGATTTTATTTATTTGAGAGAGCGAGCGAGAGAGCACAAGCAGAGGGAGCAGTAGGAGGAGAGAGAGGGAGAAGCAGGCTCCCCACCCAGCAGGGAGCCTGATGTGGGGCTAGATCCCAGGTCCCTATGATCATGACCTGAGCCAAAGGCAGACGCTTAACCGACTGAGCCACTCAGGCCCCCCAAAAGATTTTATTTATTTATTTGTCAGAGAGAGAGAGACTGAGCAAGTGGGGGGGGCAGGCAGAGGGAGAAGCAGGCACCCCGCTGAGCAAGGAGCCTGATGCAGGACTTGATCCCAAGAGACCAAAGCGTCCCTTTTTTTGGGGGGGGAAGATAATTTTAACCATTTTTAAATGTGCAGTTCAGTGACATTAAGTACATTCACGTTGTTGTGCAAACATCACCACTATCCATTTCTAGTACTTTTTTATCTTTTCAAACTGAAATTCTGCTCATTGAGCAAACTCCATATTCTCCCCTCCCCCAGCCCCTGGCTACCACCATGCTATTAGTCTATGAATTTCACTATTGCTTACCTCATAAAAGTGGAATCATACAATATTTGTCCTTTTTTATGTCTGTTTTATTTCATTTAGCATAATGTTTTCAAAATTCATCCATGTTGTAGCATGTGTCAGAATCTCCTTCGTTTTTAGGGCTGAATGTTATTCCATTGTATGTATGAACCACAGTTGGATTCCTTTTACCTTTTGGTTATTGTGAATAATGCTGCTATGAATGTGGGTTTTCAAAAATCCGCTTAAGTCCTTGCTTTCAACTCTTTTGAGCACATACCCAGAAGTGAAATTACTGGATCACGTTGTGATTCCATGTTTTATTTTTTGAGGAACTGCCATATTGTTTTCCGTATCAATAGCACTATCTTACATTCCCATTCACAGTGCACAAGGGTTCCAAGTTCTCCATGTCCTCACGAACACTTGCTCTTTTCTAGTTTTCTGGTAATAACCATCCTAATGAATATGAAATGGTATCTCATTGTAGTTTTAATTTGCATTTCTCTGGTGGCTACTGGTGTTGTAGCATCTTTTCATGTGGTTACTGGCCATTTATATATTTTCTTTGGAGAAATGTCTAACCAGTCTTTCATCCATTTTTTAATTGGGTTTTTTAAGTTATAGGACTTCCTTATATATTCTGAATATTACTCTCTTACCAAATACATGATTTGCAAATATTGTTTTCATTCTGTGAACTCTTTTCACTTTTTTGATGCACAAAAGTTTTTAATTTTGATGAAGCCCAGTCTACCTATTTCTTTCTGTGTTGCTTATGCTTTTGGTGTCATTTCTAAGAAATCATTGCCAAACCCATCATGGAGCTTTTCTCGTTTTCCTCTAAGAGTTTTATGTTTAGTTTTTCAGTTGAGGTCACTGATCCGCTGTGAGTTAATTTTTGTGTGTATGTGAGGTAAGGGTTTGATTTCATTCTTTTGTGTGTGGATATCCAGTTTTCCCAGTACCAGTTGTTGATTTTTTTTTTTTTTTGACCAGTTCTTTCTAGTGTGATTTTTGTTTGCTTAGGGTTAACTCTTCTAATTTTTTCTTAAAGTATCTTTGTATGACCTAAATACTTTTCAGTTACATATACAGAAATATAGCAGCTTGCTTTCTGAGGTTTCCTTGCTGTGTTCCCCTCCCTCATTTTTATCGTCTCTTTACCTTCTCCCTATCCTACCAGTTCTGCTTTGGTTCTCAAGTTTCTCTTCAGTGTGGAGTCCTGGAAAAGAGCCTTGGGAGATCACTTCGAAGAGTACATAAGAAGTTAGCTTTGGGGCGCCTGGGTGGTGCAGTCGTTAATCAGCTCAGGTCGTGATCCTGGCATTCTGGGATCGAGCCCCACATCAGGCTCTTCCGCTTGGAGCCTGCTTCTTCCTCTCCCACTCCCCCTGCTTGTGTTCCCTCTCTCGCTGGCTGTCTCTATCTCTGTCAAATAAATAAATAAAATCTTTAAAAAAAAAAAAAAAGAAGTTAGCTTCAACCCTTTAAGCCCTACTCTAGGCCTGTGGCACCTACCCACTAACTGAACTTGACAGAATTACTCCCAGGTTCAGCTGCCGTTTCCCGATTGGCCTATCATGATTTCCAATAAATGTCTGTGGGCTATTTTGAGGTTCTTTTATCAAATCCAGCAAATGCCCCATTAGTTTCCTTTGCTTCTTGTTGCATAGATGCTGATACTGGGTAGGTGTTGTGGTGACATATTTGCCAGTTTTGTCCTTAACCCATTTGTATTTTGGACTTTCCTAGGAATGCCTTGCCAGGTAGTTTGGTTATAAATATCCATGGGGTTTTGCTTTTGCTCTCTTGTTATTCTGTTTTTCTGTGGGGATTTGGTTACCTCCTCTGCCACTATCTCCTCAGAACTCTTCAGATAAGACATCAAAAGGTAATTTTCTGTCACTTTAGGAGATTGTACACTAATTTCCAAACACAGAGATAGACTATCATGTAATTGTACAGTTGACCCTTAGGTTTGAACTCTGTGGGTCCACTTACAGATTTTTTTTCAATAAATACATTGAGAAATTTTTTGGAGATTTGCAGCAACTTGAAAAAAAAACTCAATGACAAGCCACATAGTCTAGAAATACTGAAAATTTGAGAAAAATTAGGTATTGTGAGAATATGGTATATAACATACTAAACGTGTTAATTGACTATGTTATCTATAAGGCTTCCAGTCAACAGTAGGCTACTTGGAAAGTTTTGGGAGAGTCAAAGTTACATGTGTATTGTCAGGAGGTGGGGAGGGAGGCGTGGCGCTACTAACCCCCACTTTGTTCAGGGGACAACTGTCCTTTAATAGGTTTAAGAACTTCTAAGAAGATAAGGATAATTTTTTAGGAATAATTAAGTCACTTGACTTCATTCTGTCAAAGAAGAAACATATGATCCACCCGGGACAGTTTAATCAATAGACGTTAAAAGCATATGTGATATTCTTGACTGATTTTTTTGCAAATGAATTCTGAAAAGAACTCTAGATAATGTTCTCCCACAAAACTTTAATGTTCCTTGGCTAATTACAGGGATGTTGACTGATGTGGTATATTGGGTTCTATATTATACAAGTCTTCATAAAGTCTTCGTGAGGCAGTTTTTTCCCCCCAGAAAATGAGATGATTGTAAAAGGTTCAAATCAGATCTTTTCTGTGCGCGCGCGCACACACACACACACACACACACACTTCTATGTGTCTCTTAGTCTTGATAGTTCATATGTTTTTATGGTACCTTTAGCTCATTTGTCTCAAATAAGAAAGCATTTTATACAGTTTGGTGGTGTAGTTATTTCTAAACTAACTGATGTGTAGAATAGAGCAGATCTTTACATTAACAAATGTGTGTTGGTATTTGTATTAGCTAAGACACACAAAGGTCTCTGTCAAAACTGTGTAATTTTTAAATTGACTTTGAAGGCAGAACAGGAAGTCTGAAGATATTTTTAGTGCATTAAATTGGGTAAAATAATTTTCTTGAGGGAAAATCAAATTAGATTGCTATATACTCTACAGTGGGGAAACTGATGGAAATCTTACCACCCTACCATAGTTTGGGGCATAAATTTAAAGTTTTATTCTTAACTAAGTTATGGTTCTAGATGCAAAGGTGGTGTATTAAGTACTCCTGATACCATATTTACAGAAAAACACGTAAAATGAAGTTTTTCTTTAAATTATTTGAGTCTGATACAGAAGAAGAAACTAATGACTGTAGAAGTTCACTTACTTGTTCAGCATTAAAATTTTTAAATATTACAGCTTTAATGGTTTGTACTTTGTTACATGATACTCTGTTTCCATGACAGTAGTTATTCCACAAACATTGAGTGCGTGTTAATGTGACAAGCAGTGTGCAAAGAAGGTATGTTTTTTAAAAAATAAATAAGAAATAGTGTTTTTCCTAAGGGACTTACATTCTAGTGAAAGAGGAGGAAAAAATTGTCTTTCTACTGTGGGAATGACTAGGAACAGTAATCAATTTGAGCCATTTTGTGATGCCTATTTGATACGTTTCAGTCTGTTTCATATCATTTTAATGAAATTTTTCTTTAGAATGCCAATTGTGGGTTTAAATCTTTGCTGATAATGTAGCCACTAACTAGAAGTGGGTTAATTTCACATTTCTTTACTATTTTAACATGGTTACTAGGAAAATTTTAATTACAGTTGTGGCTCACATTACATTATTATTTGATGGTGCTGGTTTGAGCTATAAACTCTTAAAAAGTAATAGCAGTTAACTAATGAAAAGTATAGACATTCATATCTGTCAAGATTACTATTGGCTCTCACTGTAGTAATTTTTATATAGAGAAGTTTGCACATTCAAGCTAATTTTAAATAGAGGGCTCATTTAGAAGTTGAAAAAGTAATGATGATTCTTTACTGGTCAAAAATCCTGAGATCATGAAAACTGTCATAGTTTCATGCTTAGGGAAAAAAAAGAAGCTTTGAGAAGGTAAAGAAAATTCTGAGTATTTGGGGGCAGTCTTTAAATGATATGTTGATTCAGAGAAGATAACCAAATTTTTACACGCTCCCCATATCCTTAGATAGAAGTTTTAGATAGATTATATTGCTCTAGCTCAATGGTTGCTGTTTCGAGTGACTAATAGGAGTAGCTACTTGAATTAACAATATGGTTCACTTTAGGTAGACTTAAACATCTGTTCAAATTATTTTTGCTAAACAAATCAAGGGTTTTCTGAAATAATTATGTAATTTAAATGTCAAAGTTGAATGTTGTTTAAGAAATGATATATAATATACTTTCTGAAAAAGAAACCTGATTTTACTTTTAAATTAACAGATGTGTTATAAAGTCACACAGCGTTAACATGAATGTTGTTTACCACTGTTTATTGTACTGTGATTAGGTTTTTGGTTTCCTAGGAATTTCCTTTGTTGGAAGTAATTTAAAAGGGATGTCTTTGACATAAGCTTCTTTAAAAAAAAAAAAAACTTTATTCAGATAATTCACAGACCATAAAATTCACCTATTCAGAGTGCACAGTTTAACGAATGTGTTACAGAGTTGTACAGCCATCATCACAATCTTAAGTTTATAATACTTTCATCACCCCAAAAAGAAACCCCGTACCCATTAGCAGTTATTCACTGATTTCTTCCCCTCTTTCAGACCTGGCAACCATTCTTTGTCTCTCAATAGATTTACCTTTTTTCTACATTGCATATAAATGAAATTATGTAATAATATGATCTTTAGGGTTATCATAGTGTTTGCAAGATCCATCCATGCTGTAGCATGTATCGATGCTTCATTTCTTTTTGCTGCTGAATAACATTCCACCCATCATGTGGATATACCTCATCTTATCAGTTGGTGGACAGTTACGTTATTTCTGATCTTTAGGTATGGTGAATAATGCCGCTGTGAATAGTCCTGTACAAGTTTTTGTGTGAACATACATTTTTGTTTCTCTTGGGTACCTAGGAGTGGAATTGCTGGGTTGTATAGTAACTCTAGACCTCAGTAATCTTGGAAAGCTTTTTAAAAACATTTTGAGAAATTGCCACACTTTTGCAAAGTAGCCATAACCATTTTACCTTCCCACAAGCAATATGTTAAGAGTTCCAATTTCTCCACACCTTTGCCAACATTTTAATTGTTATTGTCTGTTTTTTTAAATTATTATTATAGCGATCTTATGGGCATCCTAGTGAGTATAAAGCATTATCTCGTGGTTTCGATTTGCATTTCCGTAATGACTGGTGTTATTGAGCATCTTTTCATGTGTTTATTGGCCATTTATAGTATCATTTTGGGGGGAATATCTACTTATCCCTCCCCACCCTTTTTTTTTTGAAGTAGGCTGCACACAGGCAGAGCTTGAACTCATGACCCTGAGATCAAGAGTCGGACCTTTAACCCACTGAGCCATCCAGGAGCCCCCCCTTTCCCATTTTTTAAACTGCATTGTCTCCCTATTAAATTGTAAGAGTTCTTCATATATTCTGGATACCAGTCCCTTATCAGATACAGGATTTGCAGGTATTTTCTCCCATTCTTTGGGTTATCTTTTTCATTTTGCTGATGGTTTCATCTGTAATATATGCATTTACTTTATTAGGATTTTTCTTTTGTCACTTGTGCTTTGATGTCATATCAAAGAAAATATTGCTTGATCCATGGTCATGAAGATTTATTCCGGTTTTCTTCTAAGAGTTTTATAGTTTTAGCTCTTATATTTAGGTCTATGATCCATTTTTAGTTAGTTTTTGTTTATGGTGTAAAGAAGGGGACTGACTTCGGTTTTTTGCATGTGGATATGCAGTTGTCCCAGCACCTTAAAAGACTATTTTTTTCTCCATTGAATTAAATATTTGTTTCTGGAAACTGTTCTATTCTTTGATCTTCATGTCTTTCCTTATACTATTATCACATTGTCTTAATTACTATAACTTTTGTAGTAAATTTTGAATTCAGGAAGTATGAGTCTTCTGACTTTTTCTTTTTCAAGATTGTTTTTGCTCTTCTGGGTCCCTTGCATTTCCATAGGAATTCTAGGATCCGCTGGTCAGTTTCTGCAGAAAAGTTGAGATTTTGACAGGGAATGTGTGGATCTGTCGATCAATTTGGGCAATTCTATCCACAATATTAAGTCTTCAGTAATATTCTTATTTGTTTAGCTATCCGAAGGAAAGTGGACTTTTAAAAATTTATGTGGAGTATTTGAATACCTATGCAACTTGTTTCCTAGTAATCTGTGACTATTTATTGTCGGTTGGTAAGAGCTGAGTATGTAAGGGAGAGTAGAGACTTAACTATGAAATGCTACATGTACTTTGTAAGTTGAATTTTTTTTCATTTTGTAACAGATTCATAATGGTAACATAGGCTCCATAAATAAATTTTTTAAAGCCAGGTTACATTAAGCATTTAAATACTTATAAATATCATGTAATTACTCTGGAAATCAGGCCTTATTCTCTTAATTATTACTGCTTTTCAGCATTACTGAATAATAGTCAGTCTTTATTAAACCAGCTCTCTTTTAGATGTAATTAGAAATCCCAAATAACATCCAACCTGAAGGCTTTATTTCCAGTATAAATTTTGTTATGCTGACAGTATTACACTCATGCATAATTATATGTGTAGGAAAACAACTAAAATACCACATTGAGTTAATGACATTTTCTCTAATACTGGGATGTCAGTCTTTTCAGTGCATCAAAATTAAGGAAATGAACCACTTTTTACTGGAATTTTGGTCTAATTGGTCAAGCTTGGTGATCTTTGTTATGAATAAATGGACATTTTGACTTCTGTTTTCTTCTTTGTTGAGGAGCTGTTAGCCCCTTATTATATCTAAGTTTCTACTTCCTTTTTCCTATTCTAGGACCTTTCTGGGAGTCTCCTAAAGTTATGCCGTTACCATTTTTCTCTTTAACTGTAGCCTTAGGTGTGTGGTTTCCCAATTTTGAACTGTGGTACCTAGAACTAACTGTGTATTCATTAATGAAGCTTTTTGAAGGCACAGGAAAATAGTTATCCTAGTCTTAGGGGAGGCCGGAGTTTGGGGACAGTTAAGGAACAGGGCAGAAGTGGATTCACCAGCCTGTAGGGCCTGAAGATGAAACATAAGGACAGATTAGAACAAACCTATTGATGATGTATTAGCAAATAGAAGGTGGACATGGAAGTCTTTTCTTTGCTTCTGTTAGGACTCTTAGATTAGGAAATTTAAGTCGAAGAGTAATAAAACAGCTTGTGGCTAGTTCTTAAATAAAGATGTACACACAAGGTGTATGCACAATATTAATTACTGGAAGAATAAAGACCAGAGTGATTCATTTGAAACTGGTACAGCCAGCATCAGTGATTTAGAAATTACCCAGGCTTTTATTAATTCAAACTGACCTTGCCTCCAAATATCAAGGTTGAAGCCAGCAGTGGAGAGTGAAGAATGTCAGCAGTGAGGGCATTATGAGCAGAAGGGGGAGACAGCAGCCAGGAATGGGCAGGAGGAGAAAACATGGAGAAGGAAGGGAGTCAGATCAAGAGGTAGGAATGGAAACATGTAAAGGACTAGAAAAAGAGAAGGGGGTGAAAACAACTGGAGGGAGCAGGGACAAAAGAAATACTGGTGTATTGAAGTGATTGAAGTAATGTGTGTCATCATTTTAGTGTGTGTGAATCTGCTTAGTTAAGGCTACCATGGAACCTTTAAAGAATTCAGTTTAACTGTGAAAGGAAGAAGATGAGCAAGAAAGAAGGGAATTTTTAAAAGCATGCTAAATCACTTTTTAATTTTAAGATCAGCAGTAGCAATACACAGTTGTTTAACTTTACAACATAGTAATGATAGTATTTGAGTCCTCTTACTCGGGGGCACTATTCTAAGTGCTTTATTACATAGATTCATTTAATCCTCACCACAATTTTACAAGCGGATACTATTTCTCCCATTTTACAGATGCGGAAACTGAGCCACAAAGAAATAAGTAATTTGCCTAGGCTAGTCAGATAACAGAGCCAGGATTCCACTGAGGCAGCCTGACTACTATGCTACAGCTGGCTTCATCACCTCTTCCTCCCCCTCTCCATGATTTGTATGGTATATTTCTGTAGAAATTTGTCTTGTTTTGAGAATGTAATATCCCTTTGAAATAGTTGTACATCTGCTAGGCTGACAAACTCTTGACACTATTTAAAAATCAGTTTTTATTTCCTTTAGTTATAGTAATTCAAGAAGGTTTATTAAATTAGGTAGCAGAACACAAAGATGGATAGTGCGTGGTCTCCCTCCCCAGTGAACTAAATCTCAGTTTGTAATTGTTTGCTCACTCGAACCAAGTATCTACTCCAATAAGGGTCCGAATTCTTTGACTTTGAACCAAGTTTATGTGCACTAATGAAAGTCTGTTGCCTTCAAAACTATGCTCACCTTTAAAAGCCACAGACCAACTAATAATATAGCCATTACTTAAAACTTTTGGAATTCTTTTCCTTTCAATAAGCCACACAACAAAATCGGCTTTCTATTAAAAAAAAAACAAAAAACAAAAAACAGAAGTACCTAACTTGATTTACCTTCTTTAGTCGTCCTTAAAATTAAAGCCTCACATGGATATTCACAAAGTATTTCTCTAAAAAGGTGTTTTGTTTTGTTTTGTTTTGTTTTTACAGCCCTGATGGAGTAAAATGTTTGCAGGCTGTAGAGGAGGAAATGTGAATGGAGTTAGTGGATTTCACCAGAACTTTGGAAGAGTGTTGGGTATTAGTGTTGCACTGGAGGAGGATGAGAATTGAGCCCTATTTAGAGGGAACAGAAAGACTTCTGTGAGGAGTGTGGGTAAATAAACTAGGAATCTACTCTGAAGATTATTGCTTAGCTCTCTGAACATTTAATTTTTAAAATTGCTTGTAGAATTTTAGAACCATTCACTAGTATACATACTTTGTTCCATTGAGACTATTTTGCAAGGAGAAAAGCTGTGTGGTTTGAAAGTACTTCTTGATAGTGAGGCTTACAAGAAGTCTGAAGAGAATGAAGCGGTGATTGGGAATCCTAAGAGATTTTACCAAGAAGAACTCATTGGAGACTTTTAGAGGTACCTTTTAGGCAAGTAAGAGAAATCCTGCATCATCTGGCAGTTAGGAAGTTAGTTTAAGTTCAGTCTGATTTGACATTGGACTTGAGTCTGTATTGCTTCACTCTTTGGTAAATCGTTCTGGCATTTGATGGCTGGCTTAGCCATTCCCCTCTTAGACATGACTTAGATAAAAAGTGAAAGATTGTGGGAAACTGAGAGTATCTTTATTGTTTCTTGCATTTCTTACCCTGTAGTATTGGCTCCTAGATTTTTACTGTGGTATTTGGAATACTTTGAATTTAACATCGGTGCCTTTATAATTATATGTGGATTATCCACATATCATTCATTTGGCAAATGTGTTGAAGAGCAGCTACACAATGGGAGACAATGGGAACATGAATGAATAATTCAGTCTCTATATTTAAGCTGCTGCTAGACTGGTAGGGCAGACAAAATTAGTAAGCCAGAAGTTAGAATACAGTGGAAGTACAATAATAGAGGTATGCAGCTTCCTGTTGAATAAAGAAGGGCACTTCACTCTGACTTGGGAATTTTCCTTAGAATGAGGTAAGCCTTTAAATAGAAAAGGAATTCTTCAAATGAAGTACATAGCAGTGTAGGAAATGTTCAGTATGTGGAAGAAATAACTAAGGAAATGATTGTCCACTCTCTTGTGCTTTCTACATTTCACAAAAACCCCTGCCTGCATGACTGCTATTTAGCTGGTATTTCAAGAATATTAACTAATTTTGCTGTTGCTTAATTAAATCTGTTGTAAAGATAACATTAGTTTATTCTAAGTCTGTGAAAACTAAGAATAAGTTCCTTTTTTGAGCATTCTCAATTTTATATGTTTTCCTTGTTGTAATTTTAATTCTAAAGGATGGAAGTAAGTTGAAAATCCAAGTTGAAATTACTCAGTCCTTTTAAGGTAACATTACTGGTTGTTTGGAGCCAAACTCACTTAATTTTAGGTCTGTTTTAAACATGTGTACATCAGGAAAAGAATTTCTTGAAGTCATTTTTACTCCATTTACTCATCTGCAAATGCAATTTGGACCAGTGAGGGTCCCTTTCAGATCCAAAATCCAGTGATTGAATTTCATGGCTCAGCATTATTTATAAGTTGTTTTTAAAAGCTCAGAGGAAAGAGTCATCCTTCTTGTATCAGAAACTTTCTCTTCATGTTAACTACCCAAATCATGTAGCGTGATTTATGCTTTCTCTCCTCTCCTCCCTCTTTTGGCATTGTTTCCATACAGTGATTGATGACCCCCAAGATAAGTGAGACTCAGATGCTCATCTCTTGAAAAATAATCTGAATCTTGACATTTAGAAATCATCTTCCCGTGAGAAATTTCTTCTGTGTAATCTTAGATTATTTGAATTTAGAATGTGCTTATTTTCTGAGTCAGCAATTAATTCAGTTTATTACTAACTTTTTGGGTAAATATTGTTCAAAATTGATGTTTCTCTGTTTTAGTCAATGTCTTTGGAGTGCTATGTTCTTATACTTCAATCCCAAGAACATATAATGTACTAAAGCCAAAAAAAAAAAATTGCGTATTTCTTGATCTCCAGATGGCAGTGTTTCTAATCTATTGGTTTATCTTACATGTTTATTCCCTGGGTTTTTTTAGCTACTTTTAATATTGTTGTAGTGAAGTAATACAGATACTAGGTAGTAATATCACGTTCAGAATCTTCCCATTTTGCCTTGTAAGATCCTTTTCCTGTCCCAAAAGCGAGATTATGTAGCTCTTAACCACACAATGAATTGTTGATTAATTTAAAAGAACCCTAGAAAGTAGTGGCTGTACCTAAAAAGAAGGAAAATTTGGGTATATTTTACTACCTTTTTTTTTTAAAGCTACGGCTTTATTATTTTGCTTGAGGTTTTTTTCCCCTTTACCTCCACAATATGCATTAATATGATTTAAAGTTTCTTTTAGTTAGCCTGAGTAGAAGTCTTTTTCCTTTTTCCCTTTGGTATTCTATTTGCAAAACAAGTAATGCAGGTTTTATAAACTAGGGTAACTAGTTCTATTTAATGAATCACTTTATTAAAACTCTTATATGAATCTTATTATAGCCCAACTCGCAGTTTATACTTTTAATACTACATTCCTTCTTTGCACGACCCTCCCTTAGAAAATAGAAGGTTTTTCCAAAATTTTTTACTTTTAAATCACCAAATTTTTATCTTTTCTGCAGATAATATCACCTACCGCATTATTTTTGGCTGCAAAAGTGGAAGAACAGGCTCGAAAACTTGAACATGTTATCAAAGTAGCACATGCTTGTCTTCATCCCCTAGAGCCACTGCTGGATACTAAATGTGATGTATGTAATAATAAATCAATTGGTGTTGCCTTCCAACTGCTGCTTATTTCTTTTACCATTTAGGAGTGTAGTACCGGGGAGTGATCTAACAGAAACATATTTCATGTATGTACATGTATTTCAGTGTCATTCTGAATCACGTTAAGGCTGTGATCAGAGGTGGTTATAAGTGTTTCACATTTTGTTGTTTATCCTCACAGCAAACCTATGATATATATTGAGGGTAAGTCATATCACCTCCGTTGTTTGGGTCCATTTGAGACCAGAGATAAGTAACTCTTAAACTGTCAACAATGGGGGAAAAAAATACAGAAAAACCTCGGATTGCCTCTAGAACAGTAAATAGTAATTTTACAGAATTTTTCCCTTGTTAATACATATATACCAATAGTTCTCTCTCTAATACTGATCCATAAAGATGCTATTTTACCATGCTTTCATGGGGGGGGGTCATATTTTAATTTTCCTCAAGACTAATGCTAGCTTCTAAACAACTTGTTCATCATCAACATTTTAATAGACCTTGTTTGAAGGTGCCATTTCAAAATGTTGCTACGTCTTAAAACAGAAACTAGAATTCTAGGCCTTTAAATTCACTTTCCCAGCACTTATATTATAGGTGAATTCCTTTATCAGGAACTTTCAGCTACTGAATGACTGCCAGATTATATTAGTTTACTTTCATTTAGTTAATCTTAAAGTCCAGATTAAGTATATGTGATGTTTTTTAAGTATATCTGAGTTTATTAATGACAAATTTTATCTTAGATGTTGGCTTTAAGGGAGTGAGAAATACTAATGTAACCATTCAATAATAAAGAATGCGTGATTATTCAGAGATTGTTCTTGTAATTTCTATTACTTTATAAATTCAGAATTAATTTTGGTGAATACTTAGGGTATTATTCAAATAATAGAAATCTGTGTCTTAAAAAAATCATCTTAGTGACCTTTTCAAAATGGGACATAAATGTGCTTTTCACTCTTGAGTTTAGCAACATGTCGTTACATGAATATTTATGATGTATTGTTTTTTTAATCACCTTACTGAGTTGTCATAATTTAAGAAATTTGATAATGGTAGAAATTTTTCATACTCTTTATTCCAAGAGTAATTACATTAGGGGAATGATTTGTTGAAGTTAAAAGAGAAGGCCCTCTATTTCCCCGTGGGTGTATGATACATTCTTTTGGTACTTTATATCTAAAATGTCTTCTTTTAACCTAGAGATTTGAAGGTTTGCTTTGATATTATTTTGTCTTTTTTGAAGAGAGGAAGTTTTAAAAAAATAACTCACTAACTCTGACCGTCAAGGAATTACTTATGAAATATCTTTGAGTTGATACATCTTTTCTTTACAGGCAGGTTTGAATTTGATGTTCTTACTTGAGTTGGTGCTTCCTGTCTTAATGTGTCTTAAAGCACCAGTGCCTACATGAAGTTTTATGTTACAGGCTGGAGGGTTTGTTGTTTTCAGTTAAGCTCTACCTCCTTTCATGTTATTGTTGTCTTTTTAGGGTTTTTTGTTGTTTTTTACCTTGTTTACATATTCTGTATTAGAAGTAAATCAGTTTAGATTGGTCGTAGAAAATAGGATTTTTCTGTCACCCTCAAATTATTTCCTTTGTGTTTCTGATTCTTCTGTAATGTGTCTGTAATTTTCATGAGATTTAACGGTCCCATAGTCTAGCAGTGTTTATCTTAAGCATTTTAATGTTATTATTTTTACCTGGCAGGCTTACCTTCAACAGACTCAAGAACTGGTTTTACTTGAAACCATAATGCTACAAACCCTAGGTATGTACTTATGTCAGATATTATTTTTGTGTGTGTTCTTCAGTGTGGTGTTCTAAAGATGGAATAATTTTATCATTAAAGAAAGTTTCATTTTAAAACAAGTTTGGGGCCAGAATAGTATTGCTGGTTATAAGGAAACCATTTTTTTAAAATTGCATTTACCATTAATTGAATGGTAAACATAGTTTTCATTGTGAAAGGCTGCATATGATTGTAATATGTACAAATATTCTGACTTATAGTCAGTATTTAATGAATTTATCACATCATTTTTAATGTGACACAGTAGTTATGTAAACATTGATCATCCTTTTCTAAAAGTTACATTGTCTGCAAGTTTTTTGCAATTTAAGTGATCTCTAAAGATTATTTATTTGAATCTTTCACTTTATTATTGAGGAAATTGAGACCTAACAAGGTTTGTCTTGTGTGAAGCCGTATATTCTGGAAGAACTTAGCAGTGTATGATGGGAATAACATGGGCTTTATGGAGATCTTTGTTTAAAATCCATATGCCTTTGACTTGCTTTTTAAGCTTAGGCAAAGTTGTTTTACCTTTCATACCTCCATTCTGTATATGCGAGGTGGAGTAATAATGTCTGCCTTAACATTGTGAATATGAAGATGAGAGATAGTGTATAAAAACCATGTACCACATTGTGTGTCATAAGTAGCCATTATTCATTATGGCAGCTATTTATTTATTACTCCATTCCCAAATGTTGAAAAGAAGTGCAATAATCATAGCCTCCCATCATGACAGACTTTTTTTTTTTTTTTAGAAAAGTAGCTTGTGTGAAATAGATATAACTTGTTTGATGTTTTTATAGTATGAAAAGATATAAAAATAAAAGTGAGAATCTTATCTCCCAATCCAATGATTTAGCATGTTATTGCTTTATTATATGAGATTATATAAATAAGAAATTTACAAAGATTTGTGTAATAAGGATTAAAAGGAAAATTATTTTAAGGGGAATGTTAGAATTTATAAGATATACTTCTGTGGCTTTGATTAAAGTATGATTTTGCAGGTTTAATTACAGTAGAAATACAGATAGATCACACAACAATTTTAAAACTCTAGATTACCTGTTTGTCAGGATGTTATTCGTTGACTGCTGAAGACACTAGATGTGACCTCCACTTTTTAAAAAGAAAAACCCTGCCCTACCTAAGGGTTGTTTAGACATTGAAAGCTCTTTCAGCATTTTATCTTTGGTTTTAGAAACAGTGATTTAAAGAATCTTGAGGCTACAAGGTTCACCTGCCTTAATAACTTTATTATCAGTGAAATGTAATTATAAGCTAACTGGTTGAAACCCTTTCATCAAAGGCATGCTAAGAAAATAAGAAGACTATAAATTATTAAAAGGTCTTTTCTCCCACTATGGCCCAGGGATTATATTTATGAAAAATACTCTTTTTACATCTTTTAAAAGAGTTGTTATACATTTTAAAAATATGTTACATAGTTGAATTCTTTGCTTAATAGTTGTATTTTCCATAATTTTAGTTTGTTTTTAACCTGAGGGTAATCTCAAACTAATCATAATTCAGAATTTTTAGTAAATATCACCCCAATCTATAAATAGCTTTGTTAACCAGTTTTCATTAAGTGGAACATTGTTTTTGAGAAGAAATTATTTCTCGTCATTGAAGGTATAATGAGCGTGTCAGTGATAGAAAATAACTTTGTCTTTGGATCTTTTTAATAATGAACAGTATATTATACATTTATGGTTGTGCTGACGAATGGCATTTCTCAGGCAAGTATTATAGTGTGATAAGTGATTGGGAAAAAAGTGCTTTTTATTTCAGGTTTTGAGATCACCATTGAACATCCACACACAGATGTGGTGAAATGTACCCAGTTAGTAAGAGGTAAGTGATCTTTGAAACTTCTAAATTAAGTATTAATGCTTTTTATTGTCTATAATTGATTTGAACGAGTTTTATCAAAATGGGGAAATGTCGTTTTGAAGCAACATCTTTTGGTGTCCTATTATCTACCTATTCATCTATTTCTGTATGTGGTTCTATCTGGTGAATTAGCTTCCTTTATAAACTTACAGGACAATCTCCTTATACTAAAAAATTGGAGGGCTTCCAAATATTAAGACTTTCTCTATCTCCCCTTTAGGCTAAGCCAGTCCCATTTCATTTAATATTTAAGAGGTTGGCCATTGACACATACATGCAGAAAATTTCTGGTCTATCTCAAGCTTTCATTGACTTCTAGAAAAATGGTTACACTTTAAGAATTTGGAGACCATCCTCAGATCTTTCAGATAAAAATTGTCTTAGCAGATTTGCCATTTTGGAAATATTTTCCCCATGTTCATGTGAACAAAATTGATTTAATACATTTTTTCAGAGTTCTTCAGCATTACTGAAAACAATTTCCTTTTTGTGTGTAGTGGGGAAATACATAGTATGCTACAGACAGCATGTGATGTACCTATTAAACCTTTTAAAAAGGAGTAGGAACTTTTTGTATTAATTGCTTTGCTGCTTCTAGAGCATGTGGTATACATTTTTCTACTCTTGTAAATGAATCCTATGTATCTGTTCTTGTATCCCTAGAAATATTCTTTACACAGTTGCATGTTGTTACACTTCCTACTTCTACTTTCCTGTTTTCCATTTGAAGTGTTAATGTACTAAAAGCAACTACTTGAAACTTTCATTGTGCCTTTTTCTGTTACTTTTTGAAAACGAAATTCTGCAGTTTCAATCTTTTACCCCCCAGACTTCTTTTCTTTAGGTTTATTCTAAACAAGATGGGTAAGACTTTTAAAGGCTTTGCTTCGTTTTTTAGTATTTACCTGAATATTCTCACATTTTAATCATTCTAAATTGAATTCATATACCTGGTAGGATTTTATTGTGTTAATGGCTACATTTAAAACAAACAAACCTGTTATCATGGTATCATTGTTAAGAAATGGACTTCTGAAAGTCCCATTTACTTTTTTTTTATTCTAATAGCTAGTACATGTTATGACTTGTAGAACATATTTAATCACGGTTCCTGTACTTCATGGTTGTTGGAATATAATATAGAGCATATTTACATCCCAGAATTACAGTATAGTATAGAATTATATATTAGATAACTAGTGTATATGTTTGAATTAAGGAAAAAAAAAAAGCTTTAGAGTAGTTTTCCTGAAAACTTGAAAGAATAAGCTGTTTTGTCAGAATAATGGGGAGCCATATAACTTTCCTTTAAACTAAGCCTAATGAAAAAAAGTATTGAAGAAAGATATTTATATAGGTTAAAATGTATGTACCTAGTAGGAGATAAAACTGGATTTTCAGCTTAGTATCATTGTGAAATTTGAGTCCTCTTTAAAAATCCTTAGAGTTTAGTAGCTTTTGTACATGTTCCCCCATATCTAAAGCTAGAGACATCAAGTCCATTCATTTGCAAAGTTGAATAGTAAGTTTTTAAAAATTCACAAAAACTACAAATTTGATGTTTTATCCAAAGCAGAATATTTAATTTTTTGTTGTTAATGCTTTAAATGTGACCAATTCTTAAATTTTAGTACAAATCTTACATATGTTTAACTTCCATTTTGTCTGACTAACATTTCAGGTAACTATAATTTACATCTCACTCCATTTAAAAACATTCTTTCATGTTTGGTGTCTGTTTTTCTTTGCTCTGTTAAAATTTTCAGCTAACAAAAGAACATTTTTCCTACATTCTTCCTCTGTTGCACATTGTTAATAGGTTATTGAATTTAGATATATTCTGAGGTAAAAACTGCTATGGCAGTTTAAAATTATTTTTACTTCTCTGTATATTTTGATTCTTTGGGGGGACGGAGGGTGGCAAATGGTTTGGTTTCTTTAAAGTTCCCCCCCCCCCGCCCCCTCTGGAGATGAGAAAGTTGATAATATGCTACTTTGCTGCAGAATTGGCTAATGTCATTTTACAGGGACCTTTCATTTCTGTGATTTCTCCTTCCCTCCCCACCAGGAAAGAATGCCATACATAAGTCACACTGCCTCCAAGACATCTGATGCTTTGACACTCTTCCTTAGCACAACTCTGCTAAGCCCAAATCCCTTTTGTATACCTTATGTTGGTGATCCACATGGGGCAGCAGGGATTACAGGTGCCATGAAAAAAATAGAGGGCAAATTTGAGGCCTGTTAGAGAGGGGTGAGTTGAGGTGAACTGATCCTAGGTGAGCAGAGGGGAAAGGTACATCAATGATTATGAATGTAATTGGGGAAAAAGGGAAATTATAGCAAAAGAATCCCTGTTGGGAAGAATAAGAAAGCAGATAAAGTGAGTGGGTACTGTTTTCAATTTCACTGTCTTAAAAGCTAGTTGTTAAAAATTGCTTTTCCTTTGGGGACCAGTGTTGAAGCATCCTGATTCCCTAGAGTACTTATATCTTTTGTAAAGTTGACAATTGGATTCTGTAAGAAAAATATATGCAGTGGAGTTTTCTTTATCTACACCCTTAGGATGTTTCTAGGTTCCTTATTCCTTGTTGATGCTTAGTAGCATGAAAAATTGAGCAGTTTGTGCTCTCTTGAGTTTGGGGGGTGGGGGTTTTTTTGTTTTCTTTTCTTTGAATGGAAGTACTTAAGCCAACTTAAATATGATGACTGAGGATTAAGTCTGGCAGGCAACTCTTTGTATTTTGTATTAGACTTCAAAATCTTTTCTTCTTCTTCTTCTTCTTTTTTTTTTTTTTTAAATCCAGGAGAATGCTTTATTGCAACTTTTAGCTGACTAGATGCTTAACTTAGTAACAAGTTTAGCCCTTGTAACTGGCTAGCTAAAAGCAAATCGGCTTGTTTCTCAGATCTTTGGGGGATAGCAAGAAACATTTGAGTGAATGTTGTTGAAGATTTTCAGTAGTATAGAAAATGATGGCGCTCTTGTGATATTTGTAAGTAGTAAGTAAAATTTACTTTTTGTGTACAAAACTTTGAAGTTTTTGTTGTGTTGAGAACTTTTTGATGGTAGCACATTAAAGCTGATAGTATTGTCTTCGTTTTTTTTTTCTTTTCTTACAGCAAGCAAGGATTTGGCACAGACATCCTATTTCATGGCTACCAACAGGTTGTTATCCTGACCCTCTTTGTTGCACTGTTGTAGCACACTATAGCTTCCTTTAATGCAGGGCCCCCTCAATGTGTCTCTTACCCTTGTTGCAACAGGAGACTGGACCATCTACTGTGGTGGTACCTTCCTGTCTGCTTTGCGGTGTATTGTACAAGGGACTTTTGGCACAGAGGGGTTAAATGCACATTGTGAAGTGTAGTGGTGCTTTCTGATGACATATTCTCGATTTGTGAGTGCATAAGTCTAAAATTGGTAGCCTGAATAGCAGCTAAAGATTACAAAGAGCTAAACTTAACGTAGAAATTCGAGCAACTTGGTAAGTATAAAGCTATTTCTAGTTTACAATTATAGTTAAATGACAATTTTTTAAAATTTCACATTGATCCAATCTTAACTTTAAAATAATCATTAAAGTTTTTTTAATAAAATTTATATAACTTGGGTTTTTTCCCAGATAATACCCACTAGTTGTAAATCAGAAGTAGCCAAGTCCTGTCAGTGCCTAGATTTGACTAAGTACAATTTTTACTTTAAAAAAAACTTACTTCCTTTTCAGTTTACACAGAGAAAAAATGGTTTGGGTTTGCGGTTGATAAACATTTTTCATTAGTACTGAACTGGAAGAATAATTTTTTAGAGCCTTTAATATCTAATACATAATTCTGTTCTGGGTTGATTTTATTAATGCCTTAAATTTGTTTTTTAAATGGGTCATTCGGGAGGAGGGGACCAAACTAGCATTGTGGGGTCCTTAATTTCTTGTGACACTGTTAAGTTTTATATGAAGCTTTGGATTGGCAAATACCAATATATTTTCTTAGGTATTTGTTGTTGGGATTTAACCTCTATCCCTAGGAATTCTGAACAACAAAAAGAAAGTACTAAATATAAAACTTTGGTTAGAAAAGGCTAGCTGTAACATGTTACATGCCCAGTTTGGGGCAAATAGTAGAAGGAGAAAAGTAGCATTTTTCTAGTGCTTAGCAACATTGGGCCTTGAAGCTGTTCACCAAAAGGTAAGTTTTCTCTGTGGCTTTGCTGAAAAGAAGACAGAGGTTTACATAGATAAGTGTTAGATTCTCTTTGACTTACTTGAGAATTATGTTTGTTAACCCACATCAAATGGTAGAATTCCTGATTCTATACTGTGGTGTTGAAATTTTTGTCAGTTTTACAGAGCCTTCTGCTTTTTCTTTACTTTGCGATGACATTACAAAAGAAACAAAAATACTACAAAAAAATTAAAATGTTGTATTTGTTTATGCTGATTATTGGAAATATACTGTCTTCCCCTCCTTTTATAAAGAAGTAAAAATACTTTAAAATTTAGAAATATTAATGTATTAGTATTAAGAAAATATTAATATGCTCTGGGGAGTCAGAATGTGGAAAATGTTCATAATCTATGTGGGTTTTTTAGTATTAGAATTTTATAACTATAGTGCTAGTTTTTAACTTAATAAGGTTTTGTACTGTAGACTTAAAAAAAACCTTTATGTTTTTGCTCTAATCTTACTGGTAAATATTTTTCTTTGTTTTACATATTTGAATTACTATGGTTCTTCGTTTTCAAACCTGCTCTACAACAGTCTACACCTTACCACCTTCTGTCTTCAGTACAAACCAACAGTGATAGCATGTGTATGTATTCATTTGGCTTGCAAATGGTCCAATTGGGAGATTCCTGTGTCAACTGATGGAAAACATTGGTGGGAATATGTGGATCCTACAGTTACTCTAGAATTACTAGATGGTAAGTAGAGAAAAATCTTTTTTTTACTTTGAAAACATTTTTTTATTATGGAAAAAGTGTGCCTGCTTTTGTATAGGTTTAAAAAAAAAGTGAAACCCTGTAGACTCATACTTAAGTGAACAGTTACCAGTTCTGGCTGCTCTACCATTTCCCCCTCTCTCTGTAGTTACTTTGATATTAATCCCAGATATCACTTCAACTGTTAATACTTCAGTTTGTGTTTAAGAGATAAGAGACTCCTTAAAAGCATAACTATAATTTCATTTTAACAATCTGGTAGTAGAATTTTAAAAAGTATAATTACATGGTCAAATGAACAGGATGAAAATAAGGGTTCATTAGCCTAAAGGAAAAAAAACTTAAAAAAAAAAAAACAAAAAACAAACAAACCTTGAACGTGTTTTAACTACCAGTGAATATATAAAGCCCTTTCAGGACTTTCCAAGAAAAAAAAAAAAGATTTGTAATGCTATAGGTTGGTAGTCAGTTATAACTTACCGTAGAATATGTGAAGTAATGAGCTAAAGCTATTTCAGGGTAACATTCCTTGCTCTATAGTTCCACTGATAGTGACATGTGTCATTATTGCCTCGTATTATTAAATATGAAGCGACAAAATCAGGGTGCAAATTCTATAAACTGTGAGCCTGGAATTGGGTCTCCTAATAAGAAATTTCTCTGGTAAGAGATAAGAGAAGCTGACCAGAGGTAGGAGAGATTCTTGGGAATTAAGACATTTTAACCAAATGCTGTAGATTTCAGAAAGGAAGTAGATTACACTTCTTACTGAAGATACACCTAAACTGGTATAGTAGGTTTTCAGCCTACTCTTTTTGTGGGCTTTCCCTAACTTCTGTTGCAAAATTGAAGCTAGTGGGAAGATGGGATTCATATCTGTTGCTACTGACGACATCTGTTACATAGAGACCCCTTTGGGTTTTGAATGTGATCTTCCAATAAAATCTCAACATGTTTCTATAACCTAGATGTTTGTTTTCTGTGAAGGGCCAAATAGTAACTCCTTTAGAGTTTATGGGCCCCCTTCTGTCTGTGCCAGCTGTACATCTCTGCCACTGTTGCTGGAGAGCAGCCATAGGCAATCTGTAAATGAATGGGTATGGCTGTGTTCCAACAAAACTTTGTTTACAAACACAGGGTACAGGTCATAATTGCAATATTGCCTACCTTTCTGGTAAAATGTGCTTCCTTTTTAGATTTCTTCATTTCAGAGGGTTTTTTCTCTCCCTGAAAAATTTCTCACAGAGTGTGTATCTCATGCTGTATTACTGCCACATGATCATGCTCTTTTCCTTAAATCACCAGAGGTTTTGAAGTTTAACAGGAGAGAAGGAGGGGCTCAGGCAGTTAAGCTTCTGCCCTTGGCTCAGGTATTGATCTCAGAGTCCTAGGATTGAGCCCCATGTTAGGCTCTCTGCTCAGCAGGGAGTCAGCTTCTCTCTCTCTCACTCTCCCTCTGTGTTCTCCCCACCCCCCTTCAATTAAATAATTAAAATCTCTCCAAAAAAAAAAAAACAAGAGAAGGAAATCTTCAATGAGTAGAAATGGCATCTTCTAAAAGCCAGTGTGGGCTTTTTTTCATCTATGACTTGAAAATTAGGTTATCTATGCCACCATCTAACTTCAGCAGTTAACAGGTAAGATAAAGTAGGTATAATCCAAATAAAAATAGTTTATATACATGATCCTAGAGTTCACAAAAAGCAAGTAATCCGCCTCTTACACTGCTCTTAAGTTATAAAGTTGATTTTTTGACACAATAGGGGCCCCCGATAATCCTTCTGCTTCCATTATGAAAAGGCTCAAGTCTGTTATTCATTTGGAGAGCCACTGAGTAGGAATCTGGGACATTTAAGACATGGACAATTTCAGCTTTTCATATAGCAGTCTTTCTCTGTGTTTTAATCACAAAAAAAAAAAGAAGTAACAGTTTAAGATATTAAGATATATATCTGAATTTTAGCTTGGTGTCTAAGCATCAGTGTTCACTAAAATAATTCACTTAATGACTATGGCAAAAACAGCATTGACTTGGACTTGACCTACCTGTAACGTTTGTTGTTGTTTTGCAGAGTTTTGTTTTATGATAAATAACAAACCCTCATGTGGTTTTTGCAGTTTGAATTTTTTTCTGTATACTAGCTTTGAAGGGAAGAAAGGCTTATTTTAAGCATCATACTGTGATTTTTGTACACATAACTAAAATATTAACAGTGATTATTTGACAGATTCTTAGTGTCCAAATATAAAAAGGTGAGGGGTTTTTCTAATTAGGAAGACTAGTAGTCCAGGCATTAGATTGTTTTCACTCAAATTGCATCAGAAAGTTAATGAATCGTGAACAGGTGTAAGTTGTCACAGCTTATGAGCATACAGTAAGTGCTAAGTTCCTGCATATTTTTTGCTTCAAGAAAAATTTTGTATTTGTCTGAATTTTCATTATCAGTCTTGGCTTGTTTGCCTAGAATCATTTATAGAGAAGCTTACTGTGCATACTAAAAAATAATAAATGAATCTATGTAGTTTCTACTGAATTGGCCTTAGTGATATTACATAATATTATAATTCATTTGACTGGTATGAATATTTGTCTTGAGTGGTCAGTAGCTTTATTAATGGCACTATTTTGGAGTAGGAAAGTAGAATTCATCATAACCACACCGCCTTGGAAAAGTGAGTCGTCTCACTGTAATCTGAAATTTAACAAAAAAGTGAGGTAAAAATATATGACCAGGATGGTTTTACTATTTTGTTAATAGTAGTAATTACTAGGAGTCTATGAGTATAGGTGGAGGAATTTTTTTTCTCATTTAACTTTGAAATAATTTTAAATTTAAACTACACTTTCTATATACCCTTTACCTGGTTTCTCTAATGTTAACATCTTATATACATGATTATCAAAACCAAGAAATTAACATTGTTTACAGTACTAGTACCTAACCACAGGTTTTATTTGATGTCCTCAGTTTTTCTGTTCTAGGATCTCATGTTCCATTTGCTTGAAATGCCCCTTAAATCTCTTCTAAATTATGTCAGTTTTTCTACCGTTTATTTTCTTTTGTGACCTTGACACTTTGAAAAATAATGGTCAGGGGCACCTGGGTGGCTCAGTCCATTAAGCATCTCTGTCTTTGGCTCAGGTCATGATCCCAGGGTCTTGGGATTGAGCCCACATCAGGCTCCCTACTCGCAGGGAGCCTGCTTCTCCCTCTCCCTCTGCCGCTCCCCCTGCTCGTGTGCACTCGCTCTCTCTGTCAAATAAATAAATTCTTTAAAAAGAAAGAAAGAAAGAAAGAAAGAAAGAAAGAAAGAAAGAAAGAAAGAAAGAAAGAAAGAAAGAAAGAAAGAAAGAAAGATAATGGTTAATTATATTATAGAATGTTTCTCAGGGTTTGATGTTTCTCAATATTAGATTGAAATTATGCATTTTGCAAGAATACCACAGAAATGGGTTGTACCTTACTCTGTGTATCTTTTCAAGGGCTACATCATATATCAAGGGTGGTGGTTTTGTTTGTTTTGTTTTTCTCAAAAGGTATACCTTATTACTGGTGATAATAACCATAATCACTTGGTTATGGTGATATCTATCTGCTGGGTTTCTCCGTTGTAAAGTTACTGTTCTTCTCTTTGTAATTAACTATCTTGAGGAAGGTATTTTAGGATTATACAGATACCTTCATTTTCCTCAAACTTTTGTCCATTAATTTTAAAGAATCTATTAATGGATCTTGCCTGCAATAATTATTACTATGATGTTTGCCTAATGAAGATTTTCTATTTGGGGGGAATTTTTTCAATGCTACTAAATTTTCCACAGATTCTGAGTAAGCCTGGGGGTGGGGGGAGAGTGATTTTTTTTTTTTAAAGGATTCATCGTTGAAAATAGCAGTTTAGATCTGTGTCTGCTTCTGTATTTGCTGAAGGTTGAATAGAAGGGTGACGGTGAAGTAGATGAACTCTTGAGGCCTCTTTTTAATATTGCCCACTTGAGAGAAATATAAATCCTAAAGACACCTTCTAAGTTTTAAATTTAAATTTTATTTTTAGAGCTAACACATGAGTTTCTACAAATATTGGAGAAAACACCTAGTAGGTTGAAGAGGATTCGAAACTGGAGGGTAAGAGAATTGGCAGGGTTTAATAGAATATCAGTTTGTCGCTTATCTAACAATTACATAGCTAACCAGTTTGAATTTTTTGGTTAAATATCCTTATTTCCAGTATTCCTAAATAATTACAGTGTATTGTAAGCTGCGTACACTCATAGTTTACTCAGCTACTGTGTCCAGTGTACTTTGTTAAGTACTTTATAAATTTTTTGTTTAATTCTCACGGTGATTATAATGGAAATATTCTCCTTATTTTACAAATGGGCAAATTAAAGCCTAGACAAGTTAAATTACTTTCGCAAATGCTGGGCTAGGATTTAAGCTGTATCTAACTCCGAAACCAGTGGTGTCCACTTTTTATAGCCTTCTTTTGTGCCTCTAAATAAAACATTTATTTACTGGCAACATAAAGCCTTAAACCCCAGGTGATTTTGTTTGCATATATTTAATACAGATTTTTATAAAGCAAGGAAATTTGTATTAAATTCCTCTGCTGTCATTGCTTCTTTTGTGTTTTATTTAAATAGGCTAATCAGGCGGCTAAGAAACCAAAAGTAGATGGACAAGTTTCAGAAACTCCACTTCTTGGTTCATCTTTGGTCCAGAATTCCATTTTAGTAGATAGTGTTACTGGTGTGCCTACAAACCCAAGTTTTCAGAAACCATCTACATCAGCATTCCCTGCACCAGTACCTCTAAATTCAGGAAATATTTCTGTTCAAGACAGCCATACATCTGATAATTTGTCAATGCTAGCAACA
>NW_024423343.1:91221681-91342909 GCF_017311325.1 Ursus maritimus | reverse complement strand
AGTACCTCCTATGGTTTATCGTCACACCAAGAATGGCCTCAGCATCAAGAATCAGCAAGGACAGAACAGATGTATTCACAGAAACAAGAGACATCTTTGTCTGGTACCCAGTACAACATCAACTTCCAGCAAGGACCTTCTATATCACTGCATTCAGGATTACATCACAGACCTGACAAAATGTCCGATCATTCATCCATGAAGCAAGACTATACTCATAAAGCAGGGAGCAGTAAACACCATGGGCCAATTTCTGCTACTCCTGGAGTAATTCCTCAGAAAATGTCTTTAGATAAATATAGAGAAAAACGTAAGCTAGAAACCCTTGATCTGGATGTAAGAGATCATTATATAGCTGCCCAAGTAGACCAGCAACACAAACACGTGCAGTCACAGTCAGCCAGCAGCAGTTCTGTCACTTCTCCCATTAAAATGAAAATCCCCCTCACAAATACTGAAAAACCTGAAAAATACGTGGTGGATAAGAAGGAAAAGAGTGGATCACTGAAATTACGGATTCCAATACCACCCACTGATAAGAGTGCTAGTAAAGAAGAACTGAAAATGAAAATAAAAGTTTCTTCCTCAGAAAGACACAGCTCTTCTGATGAGGGCAGTGGGAAGAGCAAGCATTCGAGCCCACATATTAGCAGAGACCATAAGGAGAAGCACAAGGACCATCCCTCAAACCGCCACCACCCCAGCAGTCACAAGCATTCCCACTCACATAGTGGCAGCAGCAGCGGTGGCAGTAAACACAGTGCTGATGGCATACCACCCACTGTTCTGAGGAGTCCTGTCGGCCTGAGCAGTGATGGCATTTCCTCTAGTTCCAGCTCTTCAAGGAAGAAGCTGCATGTCAATGATGCATCTCACAACCATCACTCCAAAATGAGCAAAAGTTCCAAAAGTTCAGGTAGTTCATCTAGTTCTTCCTCCTCTGTTAAGCAGTATATATCCTCTCACAACTCTGTTTTTAACCATCCCTTACCCCCTCCTCCCCCTGTCACATACCAGGTGGGCTACGGACATCTCAGCACCCTCGTGAAACTGGACAAGAAGCCAGTGGAGACCAACGGTCCTGATGGCAATCACGAGTACAGTACAAACAGCCAGCATATGGACTACAAAGACACATTCGACATGCTGGACTCGCTGTTAAGTGCCCAAGGAATGAACATGTAATCATTTGTTTAGGTCAATTTTTCCTTTACTTTTTTAATTTAAAAATTGTTAGAATGGAAAACTTCCTCCTGATCTAGCAGTGGTAACACCTGCTGTTGCTACCACTGCATCAATATTTGTAAGTGCTGCTTTATTCTTCATTCTGAAAAGAAGAGATTATAGTAAACAAGTCTTTATCTCCACATATGATAGTGTTATAAATACTGTAAAAGCATGGAAGGTGCAAAACTCAGTATTTCTACAATTGCAGCTAAGAACATTAGGATGAATGGCTGGCTGCTACTAGGAATATAAGATGCCTCAAGCATTCATTATTTATAATTTGAATACTGTAGCTATTTTTTGTTGTTGTTGCTTGGCTTTTGAATGAGTGTAAATTGTTTTCTTTTGTGTATTTATACTTGTATGTATGATTTGCATGTTTCAATGATAAAGGGATAAAACAGTATACTGACAACTGTTTACAAGAAAGTGGAGAAAAATGTACATACATTTTTGTATGTTTAGATATTACCATAAATACTCAGGATTGGAGCTGCTTGTAAGTATAACAATATAACTTTATTTTATCTTGTCAGAGTCCATCACTAATCTAAAACAAAGGTGGCACTTTTTCATGTTAACCTTAAACTCTAGGCCTTACTGGAAGCCACTGAAGGGGGACACTTCACTAACAGATGGGTATGCAGTGCCACAGATGGTCATTTATTTACACTGTGAGGCACTGAACTTTTGCCTTCAGAGCTTCTGACCAGGTTGGCTGCTGAAATAGCCCCTAATTTTCTGAAGGCTCGAAGAGGAAAAAATAAAGTTTACATACTCTTGATGTGAAGTGCATTCGAAATGTTTGTTGGCTTGTTGCAGTACTATAAACACAGAGCTGTTAATAATGGTTATGTAGATTACTGTGATTTGAAAACTAAATCCACAAAACTTATATAGTGAAGAATTAGTAAGTTTTTTTCTTAAATAAAGAACTTTAACACTACATATTTTAACAGTAAACAGGGATTGCTTTTCCTTTAGTGTTCAGAATGACACCGTATTCTTAAACATACTCCTCCCCTGAAGTGTGTTTGTGTGTGATGCCATATTTCTTTTTCAGGTAAATGCAGTCTTCCTTCTAGAAATGAAATTAAACCTGTTGCTCTCTCAGTTCTTTTATATTCTAACAATAAATAAAAAGAAAAGATCACTGACTGTGCATTGTACCTGTATTTATAGCTTATGGTTGTTATCAGGAAGCTCTGTGAGGAAAAAAGGGTTAGCCTCCAGGTAAACAAGCTAGTGGAGGTTTTACATTTGTTTGCACACATCAGTATATTCCTGTTGAGGTCAAGTTTGCACAGTCATCTAACTTCTGAACAAACAATAGACTTTAACTTGTTTAAAATCTGTCTTAAACACCAGTAATGTGGCTCCGGTTTATCAGCTAATCTTGAATTTATTCTGTGGTAAATCTTTGAGCTGTTGAGTGTCTTTAGATGGGGTGAATTCAACTTTCGTTGAACTGAAAACTGTCTTAATTTTTTCCTCTATGTATATGAATTATTTTTGTTACAAAGCCACTGATATGTGCACAATTGTAATTTTACTCAAGTATGTTGCAGTTGTAAATATTAGAGAGTTTAATCTCGTGCTCTACCTTTATTTAGCAATTACCTAATTTGCCAGTAGCTTTATAATTTTTTTTAAGATAATTGTTCATTATTTTGTCAATGTTATTTGAACTTAGGATACTAGGAGCCTCTTTCTAGGGACTTTGCCTAGCTAGCATGTCCTAACATTCGTTCTTTGTCTTGCATAACTTTAGTAATCTTTGTCATTACATGTAACTTTGTTGCTCTGTATGGCATATTATTGTATCCATAAACATGGTATTTTGATACAGTTATACTTTTACAGTGGTACATAATCCGAGGACTAGTAGAGAATTAAGCTGAGTGCAAAATGAGGGCGGGGAAGGGTTTTGTTCTTGGTAATTTAGATGTGAAACCTCTAAGGAGCTATCATGTGAAACGACATAGGGTGGTCGTGCTACTGTATAATTGGGGATGATAATACCAGGAATTTTAATAAGATTTTGTAAAGAATATCCAAAAAAGTAGTGAACTTATTTTCAGTATGACATAGAGAACAATGTGAATATTTAAGGTCTGTGACTATACTTAAACTTCACTAAGAATTTGCAGAATTGTTTTGAGATGTGGGAATAAAGGTAATTTTGTTGAATCTTTATTGGTGCTAATGATGGACAGTTTAAAAGGTAGCTAGTATATATTGTTATGGGTCAGTACTTATTAGTACTTCCAAAATTGAATTTGAAATGCTATGTATTCACTTTTCACTCTGTAAATGTAATTCTTTACAATGACTTTATTTATTAAAGGGCAGCCAGTTGTAATTTGTACAGGATTGTGTGAGCTATTCAAACTCTTTAACCTCTGAAGAGGATTATAGGTTCTAAAACCACCATGGGGATGAATATGAAAATCCTCTTAAGTTTCATTTCCATTAAATGAAAACCCTTATTACTCATACTACTATTAATTTGCTTTCCCCATCTCATTTGCATAAAATAGTTCATCAGCCTGGTCCCATTAGGCTCAACCAAAGAAAAAGACTCCAATGAATGGACATTATTATTGAGTCTTCTTGTAAGTAGCCATAAATAAACCAAAATAGTATCATCAAATTTAGGTATGAAATTCCACATGTGCAAAGTACTGTTAAGGTGATTTACATTTTTGATGAGATTTTTTTTTAATATTTGAAATATTAAAAAGCATTATCTTTAAACATCCTTTAAAAGAGTGATTCATTTTTCAGTTGTCTTTTCCCTAGATCGTAGTTTTGTTACCTTTATGCAGAAGCACATTTCATAGAAAGACTTTACTTCTACCTCTTTAAGTAGTTTTCCAGTATTGAGCTGTGCCCCCTAAATATTTGCCTTAGCTACTTTAAAATATGTTTTCAGAACCAAAAGTCAGAGTGTTTTTTCACTGAAACATTCTTGGAGGCCTGCTGTACCAAACTGGTGGTAGTATCCTTTAGTGGTAAGACCTTGCAAAATGTCCCAGTTCCTTTTTGTTGTTGAACCTGAGGTTCGTTTCTTAGATTTGTCTTTGAAAGCAATCACAGGTGCATCTTGATCTTTCTCTGTGTGTGTAGGTGCATTCTGGTTGGAGTTGTTGAGTCCAGATTTCTACCGTGATACATCAGTGGTTTTGTGTGGAATGTCATGAAAGGTGCTTGCATGACTTTGTACCAACAGACTATAATTAGGTAGAATACCTTATTTTTTTGGTCTGTCTGTCTGCCTTGAACTAAAGAAATGACTGGTCTACTTCAGAGAACCAAATTTTAAATGTTTTTTGTTAATTACCAATTGCCTTTCCTAGCATTTTAAGCACATTTTTTGGTTATATTTGAGAATTTAAATTGCTGATTTTTATTCTTAACCAACCTTAGAAATAAACCACTACATACCTATGCATGACTTTGGGTACTGTAGCAGTATCTTGGGTCGATTAGATATTTTAGGGTATTTTGCATTTACTGCGAAAGTAAGTAAGGAGGGTGTGTGTGTGTGTGTGTGTGTGTGTGTTTAACATGGTAGTAGCTCTAAAGGGGGACAGTTATATTCTCAAAATATCTTACCATTCCCAAATTTTATCTATAAACAGTAAGCAGTTCTTAGCTACTACTGTGCTTAAATTGCTGGGTGACTTTTAAGATCTGTGCTGAGAAAAATTTTAGAGCTCTGGTGAAGAATCTTTGATTTAGCAGGCTCTTGCTCAAGAGGCTTTCTTGGGAGGCAGCAGGGTTCACTAACTGCATTTACCCAGATGAAGGATCAGTGAATACCACACCCAGGAAACTTAAGTTAACTGAGCTCACAGAATGATACTTGCTAATCTTGTGTGCCTGTGTATTTATGATAGGCTGATTTAGACGGGGATCTTTGCAATGGAAAACACATTCTGTCTCTGCCCTTCTAGGGTACCAAGTTATGATAACCAATGTATTAATTTGAGAATTCACAATTACTCTAATATATCTGAAATTTGATTGCTGTCAGCCAAATTAGAAGAGTGCTTATTTTGTAAGGGAAGTTTGCCTTTATAATGGAGATGATCTTACCAGTGGGTCTGGAATGCTCAGTGTTTTAGGTCTGATTGGCCATGCATCTATTTTTTATTCCACAATGTCAGTTTAGGCACAGCCAGCTTTTGCTTCTGTGACGACTCTTTTTCTGTTCCATATGATTTACTAGTATCTATTTTCGCCTGACAGGTTCTGTAGAATAGGTTGATAAGCAAGATACATTGAAGGTTGGATGGCTAGGAGTAATTCTGTTTTCATAACGGTGAGTTCACCCATTCACTGTGATCCTTTAACCCCAAAGGAAATTCTGAGGGCTAATTTCCCTTATTTCCAACTTTTGGGAGAAAGCCTCCCTTATAACCTGTATAGTAGTTGTTTTGATTTGCCTATTGTTCGTTAAGTAATGAGTACTTTCTTACTTTTAAGGTGTGTTTTTCAAGCAGCTTCACTTGGTTTGAAAAACTTCACGTGTACTCATTTGTTGTCTGCAACGATTGGTATTTCGTTTTCTGAATATACTCAGAACGCACAAGGACTATTGAATAGGGTGTTTGCTGATAGAAAATCCAAAACAGGAATGTGTGTGTGTGGCATGAATTTGATTAGCTACTGAATTTCAGCACAGTATCTATTATGAGGAATTATTAATAAAATTTGTTTATTGAAAATGTAAATCCAAGGCTCTAACATGTCTTGTTAATGTGAATCAGAAATAACTTTCAGGCCCTGGGAATATGAGACATAAGGTCTTAATGTAAGTTTCTCCTTATCTGTGTAACTTCGTGAATCTTCTAGGAGTCTGGCCTTTGAGTTCATTCAGATTGTCTGTAGTCGAGTCTCAGACCCACCACTTAGTAGCTGATGTCCTTGGGTGAATTCCTTGACGTTGTGCCTTGATTTCCATACCTACAAAATGTACCTATTCATAGGGTTGTGAGGTTTAAGGTTTGGGCGATCAGGGGAGGCTAAATAGACTAGATGGCATTGATGAGATTCTTGACAGAGGTATATTTTAGCTATTGGAGGGAACGATGAAAGCCAGTCCAGGTGCATTAAACTTGGGTGTGTATTAAACTGCATGCCTGCTGTTCCCAGAATTTAAGTTGTTCATTCTCATTTATACTTTGGGATTTTCTTGGTTTAACTGTTGCATCACCTCCCCAAAAAGCAAAGAGGAATTGCAATTATCTGGAAGGGGAATTATCCATGAAAAAATATTTAATCATAAACTGCTTTATTATTGCTGCTCTCTCCAACCCTTTGCCTTCCCCACCGATTTGCCCGCACCTTCCACTCGAAAGAAAATTGAACCCAGGTAGTGGCTTTAATAAAATAAAACTAGGATAGAAAAATTACTTTCTCTAAAATGCATCTTAAGCCTAAATGTAAAATAAATGTTTTGAAATCAGTTAAAAGAGAGTTGTCTTAATCTTCTGTTGATAACACCAGTAAGGACCTGTTGTATTAGCATATAATAATAAATTGCACGAGTTTTACTTAGGAACATCACAAAGTCTGTCAGTTCCACTTAGAGTTAGTAATTACGTTTTGTAGTCCATCCTACTCCATTGTTGCTTCCCTCTTTTTTTGCCCTGCTGTTCCCATTATAAAGAAAACAATTGTACGTTTTTGTTCTAGCTCTGCTGTATGACCTGCCTTGTTCCCTCTCCCCAGTACCAGCTCCCAAAGCAGCAAAGAGCCTCACCGATGAAAGGTTTTTATTTTATTGCCATGAAATTAAAGAGTTTTTAGACCTTAACGAGTGTCAGGGCATATACCCAAGATCAGTTTTTGGTTTGGGTTTTTAGTCTTTCAAGTCATAATCCATAAGAGCGATTACTCTACAGATGAATTCAGCCATAGTTTTGCACAAGTGAGAAGTGATGGCAATAGGACAAAGTACTTCAGCTTTTCCTCAGAACTGTTTGCTATTCTAGTTTTCCACTCTTTTTCTTGTTAAATGTACTGATCACCAGTGCAGATGCAGACTGCCTACACTGGGTACTTTAACATTGACAGACTGTCCCGGAAAGCTTTTTTAAATGCAAGTTTCTACCTTACATAGTGGCTTTAAGCTGAATTAGTACTTGCAAGTGCAACACGTATGAGGAATAAAGATGGCCTGGTAGGTGATGGAGGCTCATTGAGCGGATGAAGTGGCTTTTATCTTGGAGCTATTCATTCCAGTATAGAGGGCGGCAGACTGCTGCAGCCTTCGTGAGGGAGGAAGTGGATGATGGAGCCCTGTACACCCCAGTCCCATACTCCAGAGCTTGCTCTTTCCCACTTGGGCAGTCTCCTCACTCAGCCACTGAGAAACGTCTACCGTACAAGGGCTAAAGTAAGTTCAAGTCAGGGAAGTGCTATAGAGTTGGAACTACTCTTAAGAATTTTACCTGAGGGGTTAGATTTCCTCTGGCGGCGCATACAGGAGATTCAGTACCTAGTGAAGTGTACTTTTGAATATGATTAGAAATAAACCTTGTGTGTGGTGAAAAGGGAGCTGTGGCTATGTGAAAAACGAAAAGCTTTTCACACCATTAAAGTAATCAAATTCACTAACTGGACTGGTGGAATTTGTGGGTCAGCATCCCAGTGGGGTTTTGTTGGGGTAAAACTTAAATGTCATTTTATTTACAAACCACCCATCTGAGACGCAGCAGGTTGTAAAGTCACACAGATAACTGAATGATGGTCCCAACTTGCACCTACGAGTCCAACACCTTGAGAAAGTCACTTAGCTCTCAGCCCTATCATTAATTAATAAAATGAGAATAATACTACCAACCCAAACAACAGAATTAAATGAGATGCTTTTTTATATTAAGAGCTCAGTAACTGCTAGTCCTCTCAGCCACCACTTATCTGCACTCCCAATCTCCTTTCAGACCTCCTCCTCCCAAAGGAAGATAAAAAGGGACCAAACATCTGGGCAGTGATAAGAGCAGAATTCCAGCCTGTTGTGTCTTAAACACAATGACAAAACAACAGCTCTTCGGACCAAGGGTCACCTATCGAAAACAAAAATTTTGAAGGTTCTGTTTAACGTTCCAAAGTTGTATTCAGTATTCTATCAATAGAAGAGGGTTAGGGTTGTTAACACCAGCTTCATGTGTCCATTGCTGTGATACACGTGTACAGAGTATGCTTTCCTCCCTCGTTCTTTCCCCCCTCGTTCTTTCCCATATGTAGTTTATTTGCTCCTAAATCAGATACAACCATCCAGATTTTAAAGCATGCTTAACATCCCAACTAAATTTTTTTTAAAAAGCACTTCTTTAACAAAATATTTCATTTTGTCAGGTCATGCTGATATACAAGTAATTGAGGGACATATCTCTAAAATAACCGTCAAATGTGAAAAAGAACTGTACAAATTGGAGACAAAGAAGGGGGGTGTCACCCACAAAGACCTATCTAAACATGTTGGCCGAAGTAAAATCTTTTCTCAGCTTGACTACATTTCAGTTGCTTCTCAAAAGCTTCTGAAGAACCAGCTTGATTTTGACAAAGCCTGACAACTGGTATTGAAGTACACCTAAAGTTAGTCTGTGATTGTGCCACTTTGAAATGATAGCGGCCAGTGAAAAGCTTCTCTAGAAATAGCTTAAAACGATAGATCGAAATTTGGTAGATGAGTGGAGTCAGCAGTAGAAACCTTATCAACAATGCTGCTTCCACCACCTTAAAAACAAGGCCTTGGAAGAATTCTGACAACTTGTCCACCTTTTCTAGCGAGGTTTACCAATGTTCTAGAAATGGAAATGAAGAGTGACCTCAGGGGGCACCTGGGTGACTCAGTAGGTCGGGCGGCTGACTCGATTTCGGCTCACTCATGTCCTGATCTCAGGCTCCTGGTAACATGCTTCTCAGCCAGGAGTCTGCTTGACGATTCTTCCTCTCCCTGTGCCCCTCCCTGTGCTCTCTCTCTCTCTCAAATAAATACTTAAAAAAAATAAAAATGACCTCACCGGGGATGTCCTTCCCTCAGGCGAAATGAGCAAAGTGCCCTGAAAAAGTTTATATGCTGACTCACTCCCCTTGATCAGATCTAGCTTTTGTCTTCCTAGCAGGCTTGGTTTAGCTAGGTCTAGATGTGCCGGGACCTAATTCACCCTGCAAATAAGGGAAGTCTTCAAGTTATACCATAAATTACAGGGAGAGCAGCTTGAGGTGTATGGAGCCACCTTGAACAGTACAGCTTCTTGTGTGTGGAAACGGGGTTAGGGGACCCTCTGCTAATGAAGTGCCAAGGCCCTTAGTTCTAACCGTTAACTTTGAGGCTCCTGTAGTCTGCAAAGTTAGGATTGCTCCAAAGTAAGCAGAATCTAACATCTCTAGTTTTTCATTTCTCACCTTCCTCTAGTTTCCTTTCCAAGAAATAAATGTCTTCACCCACTAAGCCAAAATAAAATTTTTTTCTTTTTGTTTTTATAATTTATTTTAAATTAAAGACATTAAAATTGATAGGCCAAAAATAAAAGGTAGAATCCTATAAAGCAATAGAGATTGTAATTCCTGGACAGTCCAGGCTGTAAACACTGGAATAGGTTGTTTGTCGTTACTGTGGAAGAAAACTTTCTCATGTACACGTGTCACCGTGCCTGAAGCTTGAGGAGCCTAGTGTGTAAAAACCTTTTAGTTCGCGACACTGCAGGGTCTGGTTAAATTGGGTTGAGCTGACTTAACAGTAGGAAAACCAAAGTCCCTTCACCATCATTCCCACAATGAAGCAGTCACAGAGTGCCTATAAAGGAACTGGAGAGAAAAGCTGGTGTACATTCAGTGACTTCTCATCAAGAAGGAGTGCTTCAGGAGCTGGGCAGCAGAAGGTCGCTCGTGCTGGTCCCTAAGAAGGGAAAAACAATTTAGAAACAGCACCCCATAAGTGCCTCCCAATTGGATCTACTTGACACAAAATGCCAACTTTAAAAAAGGTACAGGGGTGCCTGGATGGTTCAGTCGGTTAAGCGACCAACTCTTGATTTCGGTTCAGGTCATGATCTCGGGGTCATGGGATTGAGCCCTGCGTTAGACTCTGCGCTTAGTGGGGAGTCTGCTTAAGGGTTCTCTCTTTC
Source organism: Ursus maritimus (assembly GCF_017311325.1). NCBI lineage: Eukaryota > Metazoa > Chordata > Mammalia > Carnivora > Ursidae > Ursus > Ursus maritimus. Next base: position 91,332,539 of record NW_024423343.1, on the reverse strand, counting down.
CCTCCCCCTCTGCCCCTCCCCACCCTGCTTATGCGCACACTCCCTCTAAAATAAATCTTTTTTAAAAAGTAAAAATAAATAAAAATGGATGCACAATCTTGGCCAAACAGATTGGAGTCCACACTTAAGCCTTTAGCTTTGTGAGCTTAGGTCAGTGATGTAAGCCCTTCTCGTCAGTAAAATGGGGTAACAATAACACCTAACTCACTGGAGAATTAAATAATGTATAGTCAGGTTTTGAACTGGCACATAATGATAGTTCAAAAAGTAGTCCCTATTGTGATTAAAAACTAGGCCTGACTTTGCCATCGTACTTTTGTTCAGTTTATTTGGGGTGTAATTTATACACAGTAAAATCCACACTTTTAGATGTACAGTTTAATGCACTTTTAACTAGCATTAAATTTACTTTTAAGATGTAGAGGCACTGAAAACCAGAATTGAAAAGCTTTTAAGGGAGTGCCTGGGTGGTTCAGTTGATTAAGCATCTGACTCTTAATTTTGGCTCAGGTTATGTTCTCAGGGTCATGAGATCAAGCCCTGTGTTGGGCTCTGTGGGGAGTCTGGTTGAGCTTCTCTCTCTCCCTCTGCCCCTCCCCCTGCTCTCTTTCTCTTTCTTTCTCCAAATAAATAAAATCTAAAACCTTTTTTTTTTTTAAACCCTTTAAGAAGTAGACATTTAGGGCGCCTGGGTGGTTCAGTTGGTTAAGTGGCTGCCTTCAGCTCAGGTCATGATCTCAGGGTCCTGGGACTGAGCCCCAAGTTGGGCTCCATGCTCAGCAGGGAGCCTGCTTCTCCTTTGTCCTCTGCCCTCCCCCGCCATTTGTGCTCACTCTCTCTCTCTCTCTCTCAAATTAAAGCCTTTTAAAAATAAAAGAAGTAGACATTTTAATGTGATTAATTGAAATAGTCCCATTTTGAGCACTCTTGGGTGAGCATAAAGTAATGGGAGAGAGTTATATACTTAGTACTATTTTGGTTTAGGTTTTTTTCCCTCAAATTAAGCTTTTACCAATAAACTAGTCAATGAAGCAGTGAGCCAGTCGATAGTTATCTGCAATGACCTATTCCAAAGACATTATTTTGGCTAAATTGTCTATCTTTTGATAATTTGGGGAGCAGGGGTGGTGTGGGGGGAGATTTGGGGGGGATAACTACCAGTAATAGCCCAGGTGAAAATGGACTTGAAAATAAAGTGACCATTAAATTATTTTGAAATAAAACCTCACCTTTTGGAAGGCCTTTCTCCTGTCTTCAAAATACGCAGAAATCTCTCCTCTCCAAAAATCCTTTCCTTAACATAGCCAAACTCAGTGACTTTTTTTTTTTTTCAACATTCATTATCCCAAATCCTTACCCTTTGGCCCATTCCTCTGTCTAGAAATTGCCCTCGTAGAGTTAACCACGATCTTCTCATCACCAGCTGTAATGAGTTCATCCTCCTTGTCATCTCTGCAGAAGCATTTGAAGCATGCACTACCCCCTCCGTTCAAAACGATCTCTGCATAGACTTGGAGGAAACTTTTCTTGGTTCTTCTCCCACCTCCCTCCTTTCCTTCAGTCGTATGCTGGACTTGATGCTGTGTCTGTTGTTACTTCTCCCCTGAGCATTTTCAAGAACATTTTCCTCAGCTCTCTTAAGTTGTTCACAACTACAGCTACAACTACCAACTATAGCTACCAACCTTCAGGTTTCTAAAGATGTACCTCCAATCTCATTTGCTTTCCTGAGCTCCAATCCCATAGCTTCGACAGTTTCCTTAAATGGTGGGCCTTCTTCAATTCCCTGCCCTGCCCCTCTTTCACAACTTTCTCTTATATCTTCTGTTATCCATACTCAAAACCATGCAGTCCTATGATGCCCCATTACCGAGTCCTGATTCACCTTCCCCTGGAAAGTTTTGGAACCCTTCTCTTTACAGTCCCACTGCTTCCACCACCATCCAAGTCCAAGCTCTGGATTCCTGCTTGGCCTTCTAGTCTCAAGCAGCCTCCGTGTGAAGTCCTTCGGTGTACTGCAGTCCAACCTGCTTTGCCAGAGGCCATTTTCTTTACAGCATTATCTGCCCCACATTCTTTGCAGTCCCCTGCTCTTTGCTGCCTATGGCAACAAAGCTCACTTCCCTGGCCTGACTTCCCAAAACTATGTTTTGTTTTCTTTTAAGATTTTATGTATTTATTTGGCAGAGAGAGAGAGAGAGCGCACAAGCAGGGGAAGCCACAGGCAGAGCAGGCAGAGGGAGAAGCAGGCTCCCCACTGAGCAGGGAGCCCGATGCAGGTCTCGATCCCAGGACCCTGGGATCATGACCCAAGTGGAAGGCAGACGCTTAGCCCACTGAGCCACCTAGGTGCCCCATCCCAGAATTTTCAACCTGCCCATAGGAGTGCCCCTACTCACACATCCTATTGCTGCCCAAAGTTCATTTCTGTTCTATTCAGTCCTTGCTCCTGGTCAATACCTAGTCTTCTGTACTTCTTTAGGAGTGCCTCCCCCCACTTTATTTCTAACTGTCCACATCTCCAAGGAATATTGTCATAAGGCAAGATTCTAGAGTCCTTGGGGTCTTCACCACTGAATTTCAAGAGGTAATTTTATGCTTATATATGATGCTAATTAGGTAAGATGTATTAATATTCTCCCAAACATTTAATAACTATGGAGCCGTAATTATGTGCCCCATACTCCACTAAGCAATTACATTAACTCTCACAACAACCATATTAATTGATCATTAATGGTGTGAGTTGTGTATTGCTTAGTTTATGAAGCAATGTTTCAAAAGGAGAGCCATAAAAAAGATTTCACCCTTTCTCTTTAAAGCTCTGTGTGTGTGTGTGTGTGAGTAATGACAACTTGAAAGAAAATGAAAATAACATGTAGGTCTCTGTGGATCAATGATAGATAATTGTTCAATTCAGAACAGAGCAACTACAGAAGTCTTAAGAGCTAAGACCAATTTCAAAACTAGTACTGGTTCATATGATATTTCTAACACCTTTATGTCTCTTGTGGGAAGTTTTTGCGGGGAGCAAGGGGCAGCTCTGTGCCTGGGGCTCTGTCCACAAAATCCACGCTGGAACACCTGTGGTGTCTACATGTAGGGAGGCCCAGAACCGGAGTATGGAGTCTGTGTTCCTGCCTTGTCCTGTGCAATCCCCTGAAATCAACCAGGACACTCTGATACACATGCTGGGAAAGAGAGACAGAGTCTGAGAGAGAGAGGCACATTTGTCAGCAGGCAGGGAGAACTGTGGGTTTTGAGATTCATTAAGAAAGAAAAAATGAACCCATTCTGGAAGTTGGAGGTTGCCATGTAGGCTTGCTGAAAGCTGGAGCACTAGAATTTTTCATCTAGGAAAAAGAACACACATTTCTTTGCGAGCAAAAAAGGCTTCCTTGTCCTGCATGTACAAGCAAATGCTGAGCCTCACTAGGTGGATGGAGGCCAGGTCGGGTGGGTTTGGGCACCCCATCCTACACTTTAGCTCTCCCTCACCATACACATACACACATACTTCAACCAGAGCCATCTCTCCGCTCTTATGTTTTATTCTTTGAATTAAAATTTCATATGAGGCGTGCCTGGGTGGCTCAGTTAGTTAAGCGTCTGACTCTTGATCTCAGCTCAGGTCTTAATCTCAGCGTTGTGAGTTCAAGCCCCCCACTGGGCTCCACGCTGGGCATAAAGTCTACTTAAAAAAAGAAAGAAAAAAAAATTCATATGAGTAGAGTGTGCCTGGCTAAAAAAGTTTGAAAACCACACAAGCGGGTAATCTCTAAGGTCCCTTCTAACATTTTACCCAGCATTTTATTCCATAGATCCTAGGGAGCCTCAGAACAGGAAAAAACAGGAAACTTTGTGCTACTTTTTTCCTTCCCCAATTATTCCCCACACTTGATGCATGCAATGCTTCAATTAGAGATTTGTTCCGTTGGCTCAAAGGCTCAAATGTTTCCCCTCATTTTGGGAGGACCGGTACGTTAAATCTGTCAGTCATCAGTCAGTCAATTCCTATCAATCCCTCAATATGAATAAATTTCTCACATACTTTCCTGAGAGTCGGTTTTAGGAAGGAGGTGAGAACATTGGTTCCTTGAGAGGAAAGGCAGCTCAGGAAAGGGAAATCTAAGCACAGGTGATGTCATTGCACCATGGCCAGTCCCTGGGAAGACGTCCCACTCACAAATTAGTAGATCTTTGGCAATGTTCGCACACCCATTGATTTGTCTGTCCCTGATAAGACTTAACTGAGACACTTGCTACTTGAAGCGTTATCCCCTACCGTGATGCAATGAGGAACACAGTCACCCAGTATGGCTAATCATGATTCCTTTCAGTACAAAATCACTCCCTGCTTGATTTTTTTGTGGGCCATAAACTGCAGGGAAATGTCAGCAGTCTTGGACTCTGGGGATTTCTCCTCCTCCTGAGTTCAGTTTCTTACCTGGTTAGGCACACACGCACAAAGTCTGCTGCGTTTTCCGAGAAGTGTTCTGGTAACGGAGGCATCAGCCCTCGGTGTGCTCCAATGTAAAACATGGCTGCCATCCTGTCCATGGAAGCCAGTGGAGGCTTCCCTGTGGCCATCTCAAACACGGTGCAGCCAATGCTCCAGATGTCTGACTTCCTTCCGTAGCCAGACTCATTGATGACTTCCGGGGCCATCCAATATGGAGTCCCATGCATGGACTTAAGCATGTCACTGTGGGTGCCATTTAATCCAGCCCAGGCCAAACGCTTGGCACAGCCAAAGTCAATGAGCTTTATTATTCCAGTTGGCATAAGCATGACATTATTTCCTTTGATATCTCGATGCACCACACAGTTCTCATGGAGATAAGCAACACCTTGCAAAATTTGTCTTGTATATTTACAGAACACCATTTCAGGCAATGGCCCAAAACGGTTTATAATACTAGAAATTGAGCCACCGGGGACAAACTCCATGAAAATGCTTACAATGTTTTCTTCCAAACATGTCCCCAAATAGGCCACAATGTTGACATGTTTCAGTGCTTTGAGCAATTCTACTTCTTCCTGCAGTTTCCGGTATTCTTTTTCAGTAGCTAATTTATCAGAGGTATCCAAAGCCACCTGTTTCACAGCTATTAGTTGTCCTTGGCTAGTAAGACCACAATATACCTAGAAGCAAACCTTATTATTAAATATAAATGATATAACTTGTTCACAAAATGCCTCAGGTCATGCTTGTCTTGCCTTCTCCTCCCAAACCCTTGGCTTTTTGTAAGTTGATACATCCCTACCTAAATGCAAGCAAATTTCAGTGTTTCAGTGAGGCCAAATGGGGATGAGTTACATGGTGAATGGATATCATACTGGCTTGGAGTCAAGTGGCCTGGATTGGTTAGAATCCTGGTTTCACCATTCCCCAGCTATGTAACTTTGGGTAAGTTGTATAATGTTTTTGACTTCAGTTTTCCTCATCTATAAAACTGAGATAATAATTCTTACCTCACAGATATCTACATGACTACATTGGGAAAACTCCCCACCAAATAAGTGAAATGCCTATTTCAGTACTAAAGCTCTAAGGAGAAAGAGGAACACAGGTCCTGGGGTAATTTGGCAGTGACCTCATCATTCGCCTTCAGTGGTTTCATGTCTTTCCAGCTTCTCGCTGATATGTCCCCAGCTAGAAACATAACCTGCCTTATCTAGGGATCAGTCTTCTTTTTACCAATCTATGTAAATATTATATAATGTGCTAGGATTTTAGATGGTCTTACATGCAATTCAAAAAATGTAAGGAACGCCTTTTGTTTTTGCCACTCAACAATGATTCCCCCAACTTCTGGTAACATCCTGAGCTGTTGAACAATGAGACATTTCTCCTGCCGGACTTGGACCCAGGAGAATGAGAGGCTAGAAATACAGTGGCCATTGTCCCACCACATAGACCCCAAGAATGAGACCCATTAGGAGAGATACAGAGAGGCCAGACCCTAGTGACATTGTTTGACCCCTGAAATCAGCTATGCCCAGACCACACCTATTCCAGACCCTTCAGTTACATAAACCACTGATCCTTTCCCCCAGGCCAGTTTGGGTTGGGTTTCCTGTTACTTCCAACTGAAAGAGTTCCAAGTAAAAGGGTTCACGGGGTTGGGAGGGCATAAAAGGATTAGGGAGGAAAGGGTGGGTCAAGGAGGAGTGGGAATTTGGGGTTTCATCAGATTTCCCATTCAACTTACTGTGCCATAGGCTCCCTTCCCAAGGATCTCGCCCTTTGTCCACAGGATAGATTCTTCATAATTTAAACTATTTTCAGAAAATGTCTTCTTTTCATTTGAGTTGAGAAATTTCTCCTCCTTGTTGTATATCCTGAACCCATTACTATATCTCTGGGACAATAAGACAAAAAGAAAAGTCACCATTAAACCCTGAGTCATTGGGATAAAGGGGAGGGCTGGAAAGTAGAGTCTTCCTTTCTTCTAACTTGGGATCAACTAGAGAAAGCCAAATATGCACCCCTAACTAGTCGTATAGGATGCTGCTTGTTAGCCCACAGTTTCCCCATGCCAAAAGCCTCCAATCAGGGCATACTGAAGCCTGCCTTTTTCCCTCTAAGAAGGTTTGCCACTTCTCTGCCTGCCTTTGAGTCTCTGTCAAACACAAGTGATAGTGGCTGACTCTTTTGCTATAGTGAGCTCTGAATAGCTTTTGTCTGTTCTTCAATTACTTCCCCAACACAAACAGATACTCAAACACACAAATATATACATAAGCCTATATACACATATTTATACACAAATATACATAGAGACACTCTCTCTCCCTCACGCACAGCCACAACGAGTAAGGGTGGTCAAGACCAGCTGCGATAGAATGAAGATCCATAGTCCTTTAGACTCTTGCTACTCAAAGGAGGCTCTGCAGACGGGTGTATCAACATCACATGGGAGCTTGTTAGACATGCAGAATTTCGGGCCCCAGACACACTGAATTAGTGTCTGCATTTTAACATGATCCACAAGTGATTTGCATCCACGTAAACTCTGAGAAGCCCTGCCCTAGAAGGCAGTGAACAAGAATCTCTGTAGAACTTAGACCGTGTTCTCCAACTGGTTGATCAGGGCTAAAAATGCTTTGTTTTGATCTCCTCCACAAGTTCTTAAAAATAAATGATGGTGACACAGACGCTTGGTGAAGGCCATTAGGAGCCAGACTTCCTTGCAAGCTTACCTTCCTCAAGAATGAAAAGGCCATTTGGGTTCCTCCTCCCCATCCTTCCATGTTTCTATTCAAATTAAATTTAAGGACTGCTTGGGAAGGAAAAGACTGCAAACAGTCAGTTTTGACTTCATCGTTACAGGATGGGGGTACGGGCTGATGATATTTACTAGCTCGTTAGCTTTGCTTAAATTTAAAATGGCAGAGTGGTAGCTCAATCGGTTGAGCTATCGACCCTTGGTTTTGGCTCCAGTTATGATCTCACGGGTCATGATCGCATATGTGGTGACATCAAGCCCCAAGTCAGACTCTGGGCTCAGCAGGGAGTCGGCTCAAAGATTCTCTCCCTCTGCCCCTCCCCCTGCATGCATTCGTGCTCTCTCTCAAATAAATAAATCTTTTTAAAAAATTAATATGGCAGATTGGTGGACTCATCTCAGACACACAGGTGTGAACACACATATCCCCATTTCCTACCCAAGCCTTGAAGCCTCCCTGAATCACTACCTAACCCCAACAGAAACCAGATTCACCATGAGGGCAGAGCTGGCGTTTCAGCTCACTGTGTAGTGATTAAGGGTGTGGACGGGAAGCAGAATGCCTGGCCCCAGCACTCACTATGTTAACTTTCTAAGCCTCAATTTTCTCATCTGCCAAATGGGGACTTTTTGTGTCATAGAGCTGTTATGAAGCATATAAAGAAGACAATATAACATATCTTGCTTGCTCCTACATGGTAAGTTCTCAATAAACCTAGCAAATATGATGTAACTATTTGCCTTGTGTATCCTTCGATCAGCTGACTAAAATAATTGTTCCTGATCCTGAGATAGCTTGATACAGCCTGAGTCAGTGCTCAATAAATATTTCAGCTAAACCTACCGTTTCTGTCTTTAAAATTTGAGAACGGGAGGCTCATGTAATTCAGTGAGAATTGAAACAGACAAAACAAAACCCAATAACCTGTTGATATTCTTCTTCCCCACCCCCATGCCCCTGCAAAACAAGTTTGCTTTTTTAAAAATTTTTCAGGATTATTGCATATCTTCTTTGAGAGCAATGGCTAAGTCTTGTTCCCCATCTTGTCTCTTATTCTTAGCCCAATGCCAGGAACACAGTAGGCACCAATAATATTTCTGTGTTAAAGTTTTCATATTTCATGTCTTCATATCTGTTTTGGAATTAGCTGGTGAGCCACTTCAGGGACTATGGGCATTTCTTTCTATCTCACATACCAACTAGAGCAGTGTTTTACCCGTAATTATCTCTCTGCTATTCGTTAATTGAAAACATCTTCACTGCATAAAATATTGACCGACTTTAATAAATAGTTTTGCTATATTAATGTATCCAAAGTGATGCCATTGCAGTGTTGGGCTAGCTGAATTCCAGAAATAAGGCAGTATAGTGAAAACATCTTAGCCTGACAGTCAGGGGATCTGGATTCCGAACTTGCAACTAAAGAGTGAGACCTTGACAAAACTGTTTAGTTGTTCAGGGTTTCTGATACCACGTTTGAAAATAAGGAATTTGAACCGGACTGAGGTCCCTTCCTGCCTCAATGAATCACTGATTCTAATTCTACCAACCTGTACTTTAACATTTGTTGTCTCTCCGCCCAATTCTGGCGTGGTTTTTCCTCTCCTACTGAAGACAAGACTTAGGTTTTCAGGATCTGTTTCATTTGCCATTATTTGGCAAGAGGTGTTATCTCTCTCATCAAGAGCTAATAGTTCTGCAGCTAGGCATCCTAATAGTTCATCAGTCAATTCTTCATTCTTCACAGAATCTAGAATTTCTTGGGAAATTGAATTTGCACCACTTGTAGTTTGTCCGTATGTGTGATATGTAATTGACTCATTAGCTAAACTATCATGATCCAAAGAATGTGCCCAATGTTGATCTGCTTGAGAAGATGCCCTCTGTTGTTTCTCTTGGAAAGAGAAACTCATAAGTGTTTCAGACTTATCTAAAATACTTTCGATCCCTATATCGTTAGTTGAAAATTGGTTGGCATTTATTTTACCAAGAGATGCTGTATTCTGCTTTTCTGGCAATAGATGCTTGTTGGAACCCTTCTCACTGGGCACTGCCCAGCTATTTTCTGAAAGGACGAAGGGGGTCTGGTGATGTAGCTCTTCAAGTTTATGCAGATCTCTGAGGCTTGTGGCAAGTATTTGATTGTTAGAAATGTCTCCTTCATCAGCAGACTCTTCCATAGAGACCTCTTCAATGGTGGACAAATCTGAAACAGGAAGGAATTCATTCTGTTCAGTGGACCGCTTGTGAGGCAGAGCCAAGTTCATGGGCTGACCTTCATCACTGGAAGAAAGAAAGTCATTTCCTGAAGACTTTAACTGCCACTCTGGATCTGAAATATCATCACCATTTTCAACACCTTGTAAGTTGCTACCTATGGCCTTGTAACCCTTTTCTTTAGAAATTAAACTTTTGTTCTTTTGTTTAATGCCAAGTGAAGACTTTGCAGGTTTAATATGTGGTCTTTTCTGAGAAAATCTTGTTCTGCTATTGCTGCTTCTCTCACTGTGTGAAGATCGACATTTATTGGTAATACATCTGCCAGATGGAGCTGAGCATATCTCTCGGTAATATTTGTTCTCATGACGTTCAGCCTCTCTCATGTGACAATAAACAGGAGTCCCAAACATTTCATAGATTCCAGGCCCATTAGCAGTTGAATTGATTTCTTTGAACATGTCACTATACTTAAGATCTAAGTAATTTAGTCTTGGCTCTGTTGGTTGAGCAGAGAGAGGAACAGAAGACTTTTTTATTCCTGGATTCTTACAGATGCAAGGAAAAGATTGCATTTTAGGTTTCAGAGCCCGGTAAGTTGATTGCTTCTTTTCCACCTGTGGAATTCGCCTTTGAAACTTGGGTGACTGCCGAGGTCTGGGGTCAACAAGCCCCAAAGCAGGGAAAACTTGAGTTTTTGTGCCGGTTTTATGCGTGGTAGGCTTAATGGAACCTTCAATGGAGATCATGAAATTCTGGGGTGTCCTGTTACTGGTCTTGGTCTTTGACTCCAACTTATTTCTGTGAGTTTTCATCTTATGCCCGTCATTTTCTGGGTGTGCAAGTATGTTGAAGCTATTGTGGTTATGAAGAGTACCTTTTCTTTTTGGGAGGCTTGGTTTGGCTATTGACGGTTCCTTGGGCGTTCCATGTCCAGGGAAAGTGATGCGGATAAGAGGCACCATTCCATTCATTTCTGGTTTGGTGGCCTCTGCTACTGATATTTTTATGTTTGTGTCCATGACTCTATGACCTTGTGGGAGCTTTTCAGTGGGGCCATCAGGGACCACATTGGACAAACTTTCAAGTACAGTATACTCTTCCAAAATACGATTCGGCTCAACAGCTTCACCTTTATGTACTGAAGCACTTTTGGAATCGGCCTGATCACTTCTAGTCTCTTCATCCTGGCTGAGAATTATTTCTGAATGCTGGGTTTCTCGGCACTTGACCGGCATGGTCCATCCAACTTCCCAATCTTGTTTACAGTGTCTGGCTCCTGAATCCTCTTTCTTTCCTGATGAAAGATGTTGAGAATTCTCTTCTTCTGCTTTTCTCATTTCACGACCAAGGCAGTCAATATCCACTTCCCTATCCATAGGAAAACTGCTTTCCTTACAATTCTCAAAGGACACCAATGATTGTCCTTTCTCGAGGTGAGAGATGGCAATTTCGTCACTTCCTTCTGTTTCCCTGGGTTTCCTGTTCTCTTCCATCTCCATGTGTTGTCTGTGATGGCTAGCCTTCCAAAAGGAGCACATGTTTCTGGACCAAATGGAGCTATCAGAGGACCTGAGCGTCTGATCCACAAACACCTTAAATGGAGCTTCCTGCAGCCTGTTTGATGGTCTAAACTCCTCAGATCGACTTCCGGGCTCTGAGAGCTTAGGTACGAAGGATATGAAGTTCGGAATATTTCTTTCTCTCTTTTTTTGATCCTTGTGATTTGGGGGGATCGTATGAAGACCAGGTTTCATGGACAAAAGTGACAATGGTGGCAGAGGAAACTAGAAGGAAAGAGAAGAGGCTAATGAATGCAGCAGTGTACGTGCATATCATATTAACTGGTTTAAAGTAACCCAGAGAGATTCTGTTTTTCAATTTAAATTCATTTAGCCAACACATAGTACATCATTTGTTTCAGATGCGGTGTTCAACAATTCATTAGTTGCTTATAACACCCTGGGCTCATCACATCGTGTGACCTCCTTAATGGCCATCACTCTGTTACCCCATCCCCCCCCCACCCAATCCAGAGAGATCCTAAGATTCTCTTTAGGGAGGGCTTTACAAGGCAATCCTGGAGATCCCAACTTTATTTATTTATTTATTTATTTATTTATTTATTTTTAAGATTTTATTTATTTATTTGACAGACAGAGAGAGCGCACAAGCAGAGGAGGGTGGCAGGCAAAGGGAAAAGCAGGCAGAGGGAGAAGCAGGCTCCACGCTGAGCAAGGAGCCCGATGTGGCACTCGCTTCCGGGACCCTGGGATCATGATCTGAGCCGAAGGTAGACACTTAACCAACTGAGCTACCCAGGCGTCCCCTAGAGATCCCAATTTTGAAAACTAAAAGCTCATTCCTATTATTTTTGGTAAAACAATACTTCTAAAAATCAGGTTTATTGGGGGTGCCTGGCTGTTTCACTTGGTGGCGCATGCGACTCCTGATTTCGGGGTGGTGAGTTCAAACCCCATGTTGGGTGTACAGCTTACTTAAAAATAAAATCTTTTAAAAAATAAATAAATAAAAAATAAAAACCAATATTATAGCTATAAAGATTCATGTTTACGTATTTAAAATAAAATAAGGGCCCTATAATGCAAACATTAAAACATTTAAAAATATTTATTTTAGGGAGAGAGAGAGAGTGTGAGCGGGGAGAGGGGCAGAGGGAGAGAGATGGAGAGATATAGACTCCCCGTTGATTATGGAGCCCAGTGTGGGACTCAATCCCAGGAGACTGAGATCATGACCTGAGCTGAAATCAAGAGTCCAACACTTAACCAACTGAGCCACTCAGGCGCCCCATATAAACATAAAAACTTTAATAGGAGTTAAGATGGCGGAGGAGTAGGAGACACCGTTTTCAGCCGGTCCCCCGAGTCGAGCTGGATAGGTACCAGACCAGCCTAAACAACCACGGAACCAGCCTGAGACGCAGGAAGATGCATCTGGATCTCTACAAATGAACATCTCCAGCGCTGAGTATTGAGGTACGAAGCGGGGAGCCATGAAACTGTGCACAGATATCGGAAGATAAACGGAAGGGGGAGGGAGCCGCCGCGTTTGGAGTGCGGGGAAGCCTGATAGCCGCACTTACGGGGAGGCGGGCGGGGCTCGAGGTCGGCACCCGCAAAACAGCAGACTGAGACCGTGAGCCGGGTGCGCGCGCCACCAGGCATCTTGCGGAACACCGGAATCCCGGTGCGCTCACTGGATCCAGACTGAGACCGGGAGATCCGGGAGCGTGCGGGGCGGCTGGCGGTGTTAGAAACACAAAGGACAGAGACGCGCCGGCCCTGGAAGTGAGGGCTGGGACGCCGGGTGTGGGGCGCACATCCCGGGACGCTGCAGGGTTGAGCAGCACCAACAGAAACAGAGTTAAAGTGGCCAGAACATTAGTAGAGAACGGGCCGCAATCCTTCTGTTCCGTGACAGAGGCTGAAATTTGGCCGCTGCTGCTCTGACTCTCAGAAGAGGCACAGCAAACCGCCAGGGAAAGCCGCCAGAGAACAAAAGCCTGGAAAGACCGGCTCACAGTGTGCCCGTGCCCATCCCCCCTCGCAGGGGACACAGAGACTCTACCCAAACAGGGTTGCCTGAGTATCGGCGCGGCAGGCCCCTCCCCCAGAACACAGAAGGCAGGCTGAAAAATCAAGAAGCCCACAACCCGGGCACCTGGGTGGTGCAGTCACTCAGCGCCTGCCTTCGGCTTACGGCGTGATCCCGGCGTTCCGGAAAGGAGTCCCTCATCGGGCTCCTCCGCTGGGAGCCTGCTTCTTCCTCCCCCACTCCCCTGCTTCTGTTCCCTCTCTCGCTGGTTGGCTGCCACATAAATAAATAAATAAAATCTTTAAAGAAGAAGCCCACATCCCTAAGATCCCTATAAAACAAGGGGCACGGCCTGGGACCCAGTCAATAATTTGGGCTCTGGAAACCCCGCAACCTCTCCTCATCAGAATGACAAGAAGGAGAAGCCCCCCCCAGCAAAGAAAAGACAGTGAGTCTGTGGCCTCTGCCACAGAAATAATGGATATGGATGTAACCAAATTATCAGAAATGGAATTCAGAGTAACGATGGTCAAAATGATGAGTAGAATTGAAAAAACTATTAACGAAAAGGTTACTGAGAATATAGAATCCCTAAGGACAGAAATGAGAGCGAATCTGACAGAAATTAAAAATTCTATGAGCCAAATGCAGGCAAAACTAGAGGCTCTGACGGCCAGGGTCGCAGAAGCAGAGGAACGGGTTAGTGAATTGGAGGATGGGTTAATAGAGGAAAAAATGAAAATAGAAGATGGTCTTAAAAAAATCCACGCCCACGAATGTAGGTTACGGGAGATTACTGACTCAATGAAACGATCCAATGTTAGAATCATCGGCATCCCCGAGGGGGTGGAGAAAAACAGAGGTCTAGAAGAGATATTTGAACAAATTGTAGCTGAAAACTTCCCTAATCTAGCAAGGGAAACAAACATTCGTGTCCAAGAGGCAGAGAGGACCCCTCCCAAGCTCAACCACGACAAACCTACGCCACGTCACGTCATAGTGCAATTCGCAAATATTAGATGCAAGGATACAGTATTGAAAGCGGCCAGGGCAAAGAAATTTCTCACGTACCAAGGCAAAAGCATCAGAATTACGTCAGACCTGTCTACACAGACCTGGAATGAGAGAAAGGGTTGGGGGAGCATATTTAAAGCTCTTTCAGAGAAAAACATGCAGCCAAGGATCCTTTATCCAGCAAGGCTGTCATTCAGAATTGATGGAGAAATAAAGACATTTCAGAATCGCCAGTCACTAACCAATTTTGTAACCACGAAACCAGCCCTACAGGAGATATTACGGGGGGTTCTATAAAAGTAAAAAGGCCCCAAGAGTGATACAGAACAGAAAGTCACAGCCAATACAAACAAAGACTTTACTGGCAACATGGCAACATTAAAATCATATCTCTCAGTAATCAGTCTTAATGTAAATGGTTTGAACCATCCCATAAAACGCCACAGGGTTGCAGATTGGATAAAAAGAAATGACCCATCCATTTGCTGTCTACAAGAGACTCATTTCGAACCCAAAGATGCATTCAGACTGAGAGTAAGGGGATGGAGTACCATCTTTCACGCAAATGGACCTCAAAAGAAAGCTGGGGTAGCAATTCTCATATCAGATAAATTGGATTTTAAACTACAGACTATAGTTAGAGATGCAGAAGGGCACTATATTATTCTTAAGGGAAGTATTCAACAAGTGGATATGACAATTATAAATATATATGCCCCCAACAGGGGAGCAGCAAGATACACAAGCCAACTCTTAACCAGAATAAAGAGACATATAAATAAAAATACATTAATAGTAGGGGACCTCAACACTCCACTCTCAGAAATAGACAGAACACCCTGGCAAAAACTAAGCAAAGAATCAAAGGCTTTGAATGCCATACTCGACGAGTTGGACCTCATAGATATATATAGAACACTACACCCCAGAACCAAAGAATACTCATTCTATTCTAATGCCCATGGAACATTCTCAAGAATAGACCATGTTCTGGGACACAAAACAGGTCTCAACCGATACCAAAAGATTGAAATTATCCCCTGCATATTCTCAGACCACAACGCTCTGAAATTGGAACTCAACCACAAGGAAAAATTTGGAAGAAACTCAAACACTTGGAGACTAAGAACCATCCTGCTCAGGAATGACTCGATAAACCAGGAAATCAAAAATCAAATTAAACAATTTATGGAGACCAATGAGAATGAAAATACAACAGTCCAAAACCTATGGGATACTGCAAAGGCAGTCCTAAGGGGGAAATACATAGCCATCCAAGCCTCACTCAAAAGAATAGAAAAATCTAAAATGCAGTTTTTATATTCTCACCTCAAGAAGCTGGAACAGCAACAGAGGGACAGGCCTAATCCACGCACGAGGAAGCAGTTGACCAAAATTAGAGCTGAAATCAATCAAGCAGAAACCAGAAGTACAGTAGAGCAGATCAACAGGACTAGAAGCTGGTTCTTTGAGAGAATCAATAAAATTGACAGACCACTGGCAAGACTTATCCAAAAGAAAAGAGAAAGGACCCAGATTATTAAAATTATGAATGAAAAAGGAGAGGTCACGACGAACACCATTGAAATTGGAAGGATTATTAGAAATTTTTATCAACAGCTATATGCCAATAAACTAAGCAATCTGGAAGAGATGGAATCCTTCCTGGAAACCTATAAACTACCAAGATTGAAACCGGAAGAAATTGATTCCTTAAACAGGCCAATTAATTATGAAGAAATTGAGTCAGTGATAAACAACCTTCCAAATAACAAAACTCCAGGCCCGGACGGTTTTCCTGGGGAATTCTACCAAACATTCAAAGAAGAAATAATACCTATTCTCCTAAAGCTATTTCAAAAAATAGAAACAGAAGGAAAGCTACCAAACTCATTCTATGAGGCCAATATTACCTTGATCCCCAAACCAGGCAAAGACCCCCTCAAAAAGGAGAATTACAGACCGATTTCCCTAATGAATATGGACGCCAAAATCCTCAACAAGATACTTGCTAATAGAATCCAACAGTACATTAAAAGGATTATCCATCACGATCAAGTGGGATTCATACCTGGGATGCAAGCGTGGTTCAATATTCGCAAATCAATCAGCGTGATACATCATATCAACAAGAAAAGACTCAGGAACCATATGATCCTCTCAATCGATGCCGAAAAAGCATTTGACAAAATACAGCATCCTTTCCTGATTAAAACCCTTCAGAGTGTAGGAATAGAAGGTACATTTCTCAATCTCATAAAAGCCATCTATGAAAAGCCTACTGCAAATATTATTCTCAATGGGGAAAAGCTGGAAGCCTTTCCCTTAAGATCAGGAACTCGACAAGGATGCCCACTCTCGCCACTATTATTCAACATAGTACTAGAAGTCCTTGCAACAGCAATCAGACGACAAAAAGGGATCAAAGGTATTCAAATTGGCAAAGAAGAAGTCAAAATGTCTCTCTTTGCAGATGACATGATACTCTATATGGAAAACCCAAAAGAAGCCACTCCCAAACTATTAGAAGTTATAGAGCAATTCAGTAACGTGGCGGGATACAAAATCAATGCTCAGAAATCAGTTGCATTTCTATACACGAATAACGAGACCGAAGAAAGAGAAATTAGGGAATCCATCCCATTTACAATAGCACCAAAAACCATACGTTACCTTGGAATTAACTTAACCAGAGACGTAAAGGACCTATATTCTAGAAACTATAAATCACTCTTGAAAGACATTGAGGAAGACATAAAAAGATGGAAAGATATTCCATGCTCATGGATTGGAAGAATTAACATAGTTAAAATGTCCATGCTACCCAGAGCAATCTACACTTTCAATGCTATCCCGATCAAAATACCGAGGACATTTTTCAAAGAACTGGAACAAATAGTCCTTAAATTTGTATGGAAACAGAAAAGGCCCCGAATCTCCAAGGAACTGTTGAAAAGGAAAAACAAAGCTGGGGGCATCACAATGCCGGATTTCGAGCTGTACTACAAAGCTGTGATCACAAAGACAGCATGGTACTGGCACAAAAACAGACACATAGACCAATGGAACAGAATAGAGAGCCCAGAAATGGACCCTCGGCTCTTTGGGCAACTAATATTTGATAAAGCAGGAAAAAACATCCGGTGGGAAAAAGACAGTCTCTTCAATAAATGGTGCTGGGAAAATTGGACAGCTACATGCAAAAGAATGAAACTTGACCACTCTCTCACACCATACACAAAAATAAACTCCAAATGGATGAAAGACCTCGATGTGAGACAGGAATCCATCAAAATTCTAGAGGAGAACATAGGCAGCAACCTCTACGACATCGGCCAAAGCAACCTTTTTCATGACACATCCCCAAAGGCAAGAGAAACAAAAGATAAAATGAATTTATGGGACTTCATCAAGATTAAAAGTTTCTGCACAGCCAAGGAAACAGTCAGAAAAACTAAGAGGCAGCCCACGGAATGGGAGAATATATTTGCAAATGACACTACAGATAAAGGACTGGTATCCAAGATCTACAAAGAACTTCTCAAACTCAATACACGAGAAACAAATAAACAAATCAAAAAATGGGCAGAAGATATGAACAGACACTTTTCCAATGAAGACATACAAATGGCTAACAGACACATGAAAAAATGTTCAAAATCATTAGCCATCAAGGAAATTCAAATCAAAACCACACTGAGATACCACCTTACGCCAGTTAGAATGGCAAAAATAGACAAGGCAAGAAAGAACAATTGTTGGAGAGGATGTGGAGAAAGGGGATCCCTCCTACATTGTTGGTGGGAATGCAAGTTGGTACAGCCACTCTGGAAAACAGTGTGGAGGTCCCTTAAAAAGTTAAAAATTGAGCTACCCTATGATCCGGCCATTGCACTACTGGGTGTTTACCCCAAAGATACAGACGTAGTGAAGAGAAGGGCCATATGCACCCCAATGTTCATAGCAGCAATGTCCACAATAGCTAAATCGTGGAAGGAGCCGAGATGCACTTCAACAGATGACTGGATTAAGAAGTTGAGGTCCATATATACAATGGAATATTACTCAGCTATCAGAAAGAACGAGTTCTCAACATTTGCTACAACATGGATGGCACTGGAGGAGATAATGCTAAGTGAAATAAGTCAAGCAGAGAAAGACAACTATCATATGATTTCTCTCATCTATGGAACATAAGAACTAGGATGATCAGTAGGGGAAGAAAGGGCTAAAGGGGGGGGTAATCAGAAGGTGGAATGAAACACGAGAGTCTATGGACTATGAGAAACAAACTGAGGACTTTAGAGGGGAGGGGGGTGGGGGAATGGGATAGACCGGTGATGGGTAGAAAGGAGGGCACGTATTGCATGGTGCACTGGGTGTTATACACAACTAATGAATCATCGAGCCTTACATCGGAAACCGGGGATGTACTGTATGGTGACTAACATAATATAATTAAAAAATCATTAAAATAAAAAAAAAACTTTAATATGATAAATTTTATTTCTCTTTTCTTTTCCTTCTCCTTTCCATAGAATTGATCTAAGATTTTTATAAACACCCACTTAGAACAGCTTAAAATTTCTGTTACAGAGGCTCCTGGGTGGCTCAGTCTTAAGGTTAAGTGTATGACTCTTGAATTCAACTCAGGTCATGATATCAGGATTGTGAGATCGAGCCCTGTCTTGGGCTCTTCATTGGGCATGGAGCCTGCTTGGGATTCTGTCTCTCTCTCTCCTTCTGACCCTCCCCACCATTGCTCATGCTCTCTCTCTTAAAAAAAAAAATTCTGTTACTTTAACAATGATCATTAGGTTACAGACTAACTCAGAATTTGTATCTGGAGCACAACTACTCGTTAATGTTTTGCCGAATTGCTTTGTTGACGGGGGCTTATAAAGGTGCCACACTATACACTTGAAAGCTAGCAACCCTGAATGATTTTTACTTCTCTGCCCTCTCAACTATTTTCAAATGAAGTTAGTTTTTATTATCAGCAACCTCTAGAGGTCAGTGTAACCCAATATATAAAATTCAGCTTTATGGTCATTAAGCTATAAACTAACTTTCCACTGTGGCTCTTCCCACATTTGGTACCAGTTTGGTACCTAATTATATTAGAATACTTACAGGCATGGATCGCGCACGGCAATTGAGAGCTATATGTTTATTTGTCGTTGTACAGCTATCTGTGCGTAAGAAGGGAAGGGAAGCTGACACTAGAGACTTAGGCACTAGAAATAGTGAAATGCAGTGTAATCCCCCCCTTGTATTGTCTAGATGATTTTCTTCCATCACTTAAACCTAACATCAGAAATAAAGACGGATTCTTCCAGAGCTTAAACATCTCCCTAGGAGCAGCTGTTATTTGTTTTTAAGGCCAATAAACTCCGTTTTACAACACTGAGCAGTACCTAGGCACTTTCTCATAGACTCATGGGAAGAGAAGAGGCCGACAGTTGAGAAGTTCACAAGAATCTTTCCAAAAACTGTACTTACAAACTAGACAATCAGGAAAACCTTTCTACCACTGGGGAAAAATTTTACCTCATTTCTAGACATGTTAAAAGAAAAACAAATTAAAATATGTCTAAAAGAGTTACTTACCTCAGTATGTAGAGACCAGAAAACACCCCAGAAAAGAAATGTGCCTGGCAAAGTATAACTCTCCCAGTAGTTATCTGCGACTCTATAAACTATCTGTGAGTTGCTGTTTTCCAAGCTATAGTTGCTGAGGGTTTTAGTTATGAGTTCTTTGATAGAGTTTGTCTCTAACAACGGAGGTTCTTTGGTTTTAAATCTTAAGTCAGAAATGCTAAAACTAATCTTACCTCGATTCTTCGGTTACTGTACTTCATATCAGAAATAGAAAACTCTATGAAAAGAAAAAATAAAATAATGAGATATTCTTAGTAATAGAGTGAACACAGTAGGTCGTAAGCCAGAGTTGGAGAGGGAGTGATTGTGATGCTAAGGTGTGAGGAAAAGTTAAAATTAAGAGCTTTTCGAGGTGTAATACATATGGAGGTGGGTATGGAATAATTATACAAAACTTAAGGCTACCACCACTGAAGGGAGATGTTGTTTTATATATAATGTTGTTTTTTATGTACAGTTGGCCCTTGAACAACATGAGTGTGAACTACGTGCATCCACTTTTATGTGAATATTTTTTTCAATAAATACAAGACAGTACTATAAATGTATTTTCCTTATGATTTTTAAAAAGATTTTATTTATTTATTTGTTTATTTATTTATTTATTTATTTAAGAGAGAGAGAGCAGATGGAGGGATAGAGAGGGAGGGAGAGGGAAAGACTCTCAAGCCGACCCTGTGCTGAGCATGGAGCCCAACACCGGCCTCAATCCCAGGAGCCCAAGATCATGACCCCGAGCTGAAACCAAGAGCCACCCACGTGCCCTTTATGATTTTCTTAATAACATTTTATTTTCTCTAGCTCACTTTATTCTAAGAATACAGTATATAATACATAGAACATACAAAATATGTGTTAGTTGACTGTTTGATTAGGCTTCCAATTAACCGTAGGCTATGACTAGTGACGTTTTGGGGGAGTCCAAAGTTATACATGGATTTTCTGTGTCAGTGTCCCCAGCCCCAACATTGTCCAAGGGCCAACTGTAAATGTATATTATATAGATATACATATAACATTTTTATACATGTTTATATTTGTATATTTACATTCATACTCATAATTATACTTATATTTATGTTTATATTTATATTCTGGTAGGAAATACAAGCTTTCTGGATCAGAGAACAGAGTATTCGTTACTCACAAAGCATCACAGCACCAGGTTCCCACACCCCAATTCCCCACAGGGCAACACAGTGAGCACCTCTGGGGAAGTACCGCAAAAATGAACCCTGAAATTATGAGACTCAGAGTGATTGGTACTTCGACCCATCTTTCTCTCCCAAGAGACCTTTACTATGAAATGTAAGCAATGTCTCCAGGAGAAAGGCGAAATGTATCTCTGGGTTTTATTATCCTAGAATGTAAGCAAACCGCTCCCGAGGAAAGAAATGTCTGAATCTCTCTGGAGCAGTATTCTAACTCCAATTTCCAAGACATGTTTATCATTCAATATCTTTTAACCCAGTTTCCTACTGCTTTTTGTTCATAAAGCCTGGACCATACAGAAATGTGAAAATAAATGTTCATGTATGATAGGAGACAGTTGTTTCAACTTAAACATGGATAGATCATAGATGGGATTTACTAGGTAGTGTAGACCTAGTTGTTGTCCTTTTACCAAAAAGTCAGAATAGCCCCTAAAGCTCCACCCACCACCACAGCTTGAAGTTGAAGCCAAAAGTTCCCATGTGTCCAGGGTCAAAGCAGGTCACATACATGGATGAAGTGGGATAGATTGGGACAGTAGTGAGCTGAAATTATGTGCCCCAACTAAAAAGACATCCATTCCACAGTTCCAAGTGATGTTGTCCATTCCAGATGGATAATCTAATACTGCTAGATTCTCCACTTGTCAAGAGAAGCCAGAGAGCTGGAGACTTTATGTGAAATTTCCTTCCCACCCCTCTTTTTTTAGTGCTTTGAAGGTCAAACAAAATATATTGCAAGTCAATTTTAGCCACAGGCTGCCATTTTGAAATTTGACTTATAAACAAACCTCTCTTAGATGTAACACAGGTAAAGAAGACTTTAGCAGGTGAAAAATGGTACCTAAGAAGAGAATACCAAAAGGAGGGGTTTGAGCATTTCCCTTAGCCACAGCTAGCAAAACCACCCCCATAATCTTTATGCATTTATTCAACAAATACTTATTGAGTGCCTGATGAATGTCTGATACCATCCCAGAAGATGGCAATATAGTTGTGAAAAACAAAGACAAAATCCTTGCCCTCTGAGAGGTCATATTCTAGAAGTTGAGGTTTCCCTGTTGAGAAGATGCTACAAGTTAATACCAGAAATATAACTGAATATAATGTATAATTGGGTGCATATATATAACCTCCTGATTTAAAAAGAAAAAAACCTTTCCAAACCTATTATAAATATTTGGATAAATATTATCCAGTGTTGGGAAGGCATGACGTGAGGTAGAAAAACACTCAAACATTTCTGGTGAGAATGTAGAGGTGAGATCTTGCTGGTAGGTACTTTGGCAAGATATGTTGAAAGCCTTTTACAATGTGTATAGAATTCCAGTTAAAAGATGAAATGTGCCAGCTTTTCTCCATTTCACAAACCTCACTAAAATGATAGTAAAGAAAATGAAAAAGGAGTAAACAAGAGCAGCAGCAACAGCAAAAGCCCAGAGGACAAGACAGCAGATGAGCAAAGTCAACAAATTTTAGATAAGGAGAACTTTGTGGATGAATAATAATTGGTTGTCAGCCGTCTGTGTTCTGCTCAGTGCCTGCAGGGAGAGAACGCAATAAGAAATAAGAACTCCAGAAAGGAGCAGGAGTTGAAGATACCAGGTACGTCTGAAGGTGAGGATGAAACAAGGGGTTACTTGTAAGTCTGTGGAAGAAGTAGTTTCCAGATTCCCTGTCCTGCCCCACTCATCAGGAGTTGCTCTTCTCTGTTCCTGGCAGATGGCTGGAAGATTACTTTCCAGAGAGTTTGGGACAAAGATACTAAGGAGCTAGGTATAGCTGAGAGCAGAAACGGTGCTGAAGTGAAAATAAAAGGATGAAGTGAAAGCCTGCACACTGACAGGTGAGTCCCAGCCTTTTAACCCATAGTCAGGGACTTGGCTTATCCCTGTCTAGGAAAAACTGACCGAGAGAAAAGCCCATCTGTGCACACTGATACTTGGGGAATCCTTCACTCACCCATGTAGATCTCTCTCTCTCTGCCCATTCAACACACTCCCTGGAGCACACAACATTTTTTAGTGCCAAGAAATACAAGTAGATAGCCGAGGAACAATGGACACGTGAGAAAAGCCTCTAATGTGAAAATACAGAGAATAAAACAAATGAAAAGAACAGAGTTCAAAAGAAACAGAGACAATGAAAAACTATCATTAATATAATTTATGCACATTTTCTCAGGAAGCTACTGGAAATGCACCCTACTAAAAACGCTACCCTAAGAGTTTCTCTGCTATGCGATCCCTCTTATTGCAATAAGCCAATAAATGCATCTTGTTGGACTATAGGTTCGTCCCCGGAGGTTTAGGCCAACTTAGTGAGGACAGTGGCAAGCAAGTATCAAAGACAGCATTGCCCTAAGGGAAAATGCTGGCACGGTGCTGCTATCTGGTAAATAAGTCTTGGGCTAAAGAGAGTAGCAAACTCAAATCTTGGAGGAAGGCATCCTCCGTGTAAGCCCCCGAGATTCCCACAGGTAAACATCAACTAAATATGAGTTCACGGTAAAGATTTTTCAAACATTCAAGAAAAAGATGATAGATAGATAGATAGATAGATAGATAGATAGATAGATAGATAGATAATAGATAGAGATAGATAAATGGATAGATGATAGATAGATGATAGATAGATAGATAGATAGATAGATAATAGATAGATAATAGAGATAGATAGATGGATAGATAGATAGATGATTGATAGATAGATAGATAGATAGATGATAGATAGATAGATAATAGATAGAGATAGATAAATGGATAGATGATAGATAGATGATAGATGATAGATAGATAGATAGATAGATAGATAATAGATAGAGATAGATAAATGGATAGATGATAGATAGATGATAGATGATAGATAGATAGATAGATAGATAGATAATAGATAGAGATAGATAAATGGATAGATGATAGATAGATGATAGATAGATAGATAGATAGATAGATAGATAGATAGATAGATAATAGATAGATAGATATGTGTTGGCAGAAGAATAAAGGGATCACTGTAATTAAATGAACTCACCTTCAGATTTTCTTTGCTGCCCCTTCAGAAAGTGAGGAACATCTTCTCTGGCTACAGATGTGGAGATGTTTGGTTCTAAGCAAGGTCTTGACAACAAAAAGCCCACATTCTCATCACAGAGCTCCTTGGAACTTTCCTCTTTCTTCAGAAGTAAAGGCCCCATGGTGAACGTCTTTGTCCGGAAGTCCTCCATCTCAATTTCATTTGGGAGAGAAACAGCACGGGCTCGTGCCCATTCTCGATGCACTGGGGTTATCTGACTAAAAGGGAGGAGGACACAGTTTCATTCAAAACTCATTCCCTGTGTCTTCTGGATCTCTACATCTCAGTCCAGCCTGACATCACCAGAAAAGTTGGAGAATATTTCCAAGTGGTGCTGCTGAGTGGAAGAGCTGTATTCTTGAAAGGGCAAAACCTCTTTACCCTCCAACTCACCCCCACATCATCTGCCTTCTGCACCCCAGAGTTTAGTTTCCCCAGTCTCTATTTGCTTGAGCAGAGAAATCAGAGGAGCAAAGTGAAGGCATAAGGGATGCACTATTTTCCTTTTCTAAAGGCATTAGCCAGCTCAGGACTTCTGGAACTATCTTTGGTAAAGGACCGGTTTTTAAATTTTCCAATCCATTGTGGAATGAAACTTTTGTAGCACTTTCATAATAAAAGTGAATTACTAGAAGAATAAAACAAAAAATCAAAACCATGAAAATAAACCCCAGTTTTTTCATGATCAGATCAGTGAACCTAAAATTACTTGGTCAAATTATAATACAACCTTTTAAATGTTTACATCTTCACGTTCTGTCCTGACTTCATCATGGATTGGTAACAGAAGGACCACAGAATCACATATTAAGTAGCTCCACTGTAGGGTCAGCAAACTCTGCCCTAGGGGCCAAATCCAGCCTTCAGTCTGTTTCTGCGATTTTATTGGATCACAGCCATACCTATTTGTTTTCATATTGTCTGTGACTACATTGAAGCTACCATCACAGAGCTGAATCATTGCAATAGAAACAGTATGACCCATAAAGCCTAAAATATGTATTATCCTGCTACTGCCACAATAATATCTATTATGATCCCTGCTTTAGAGTGTTTTTTGGAGGGTAAATTACTAAAATGGGGGCTACCACACAAGTATCACTTCGTACTTAAATTTCAGTCTAACCTTTCAAAGAATATTCCTTACTTGTTTTCTTGTAAATCTTCTTGGCTCATTTCTTGGGAATAACTGACATCTCTTGGAAAAGTAACAATAATCTCAACACCTATAGAAACACATGACAATAATAAAAAGAAGAAAGTAATGAATTTCAGTGGCAACTGGGAACTGAGTATTTTATTTCTGGTTATTTAGCTAATCTGTTTTTAATAATTCCAGAATGTGGAGTAGAACAGAAAACCCAGAAATAAACCCACAATTATAGGGTCAATTAATTTATGAAAAAGGAGGCAAGAATGTGCAATGGGAAAAAAGACAGTTTCTTCAACAAATGGTGTTGAGAAAACTCGACAGCTACATGCAAAAGAATGAAACTGGACGACTTTCTTACACCATACACAAAAATAAACTCAAAATGGATTAAGGACCTAAATGTGAAACCTGAAACCATAAAAAAACCATAGGAGGGAGCACAGGTGGTAATATCTCTGACATTGGCCATAGCAACATTTCTCTAGATCTGTCTCCTGAGGCAAAAGAAACAAATGCAAAAATTAACTATTGAGACTGTACCAAAACAAAAAGCTTCCGAATAGCAAAGGAAACAATCAACAGAATTAAAAGACCACCTAGTGAATGAGAGAAAGTATTTGCAAATGACATATCTGAAAAAGAGTTAGTATCCAAAATATACAAAGAATGTATACAACTCAACACCAAAAAGCAAATAATCCAATTAAAAAATGGGCAGAAGACATGAACAGACAGACATTTCTC
Organism: Ursus maritimus; assembly: GCF_017311325.1. Lineage (NCBI taxonomy): Eukaryota > Metazoa > Chordata > Mammalia > Carnivora > Ursidae > Ursus > Ursus maritimus. Next base: position 91,306,673 of record NW_024423343.1, on the reverse strand, counting down.
CAAAGAAGACATACAAAAGACTGACAGATACCTGAGCAAAGTGTGTAACAAAACTTTCCAGGTACAAAATAAAGTTTTGTGATGAGCAATGCGTTCTCCCTGGATGGAGAAAACAAGACTTCCTCTGTAAAGCGCAGCTAACGACATCTACTTCACACCACCATTGTGAACTTTAAATGATCTTTTATGTTACCCCATGGGAACTTGCATGTATATGAATTTTGGTCAACTCCTGTCTGATTCCACAGAATGATTCCCAGTAAAACCTTTAAGAAAGAAAGTTCCAACTTGTAGAATCAATGCTTGCTTACAATAGAACATGTTAAATTTATGTTAAACTAGTGTGAACCATGTTACTTTAAGGCTTGTTCATCTGTTCGTGTTTTTCCATTCAACAAACTTTTATTAAGTATATGCCAAACCTAACTCTTTGTGCTCAAGACACAGAAATAAACAAGGTGCAACTGTGACCTTAGTAAAGACAGCAAATAAGAAAGCAAAGAGTGTATCAAGTTAAACACTGTGATAGAGGTGTACAAACGGTGTTGTGGGAACAGTGAGGTGTATCCTTCTAGAACAATCCAGTGTTTGTCACAGTGTTCAATTCTCTCTCTGTATTTCTCAGGGCCACTTAGTGAGTCTCCCTTGCCTAGAGGAGCTATGGTTTCAATCAGCCCCACTGATGGAATGGTAGGAAAGAAGTAGAGCAGAGAAGATCAAAGGGGGTATGAATCAGACAGATCAGGACCTACATCTCTCCTCTGCTCTTCATGGGTGACCTTGGGAAAATTCATTAATGACCTACCTTCGGTTTTCCCCATGTTTTCCAAATATGATGACATGACCGCATATTTTCTAATAAAATAGCAAGGAACACGTCTCTAAAAATGAGGTTTCCCTGGGGTGGTCAATATATTCTTAAACATTTTTCAAAGATCCTACCACCACACTATTTATCAGCATAAAATGAGAGGCTTGGAATTACAGAGCTAGAAGGAACTTAGAGCTCATCTAATCCAAGCCCTTCATGTTCTAGACAAGGAAACACAACCACGAGGTTATATGACATGCTCAGGCCACTCTCATATTTGAAAGGAAGATGGATGTCTTTCATAACATTTTTGTCAACATCTCTGAGTGCAAAAACCTAGCTGACATGTTAAAGTGAGAAAAACCATACCGCATACATTCCTAATAACTAAACCATCAGTGAAAAGGATATTCTATACAAAGGCTGAGTGCAGTTAGTACTTTGCTGTATTCATGCGAACATGTTCGTAAGAATGACTCTACTTTACAGTTATTGAGAACTCATAAACCCAGAATGTTTTTAAGCAAATGTAATGTGTTCACTAGTTTGTTCATTGGTTGATTTCTTTTTTCAAACCAAGGAACAAAGAATAACCAAGTATAAGAAATACCTGCCTTGGAGAAGAAAAAAGATGGCGGAGGAGTAGGGGACCTTTTTTCAGCTCGTCCCCTGAGTCGAGCTGGATATCTACCAGACCATCCTGAACACCCAAAAAATCAGCCTGAGATGCGGGAAGATACATCCGGATCTCTACAAATGAACATCTCCATCACTGAGTATTGAGGTACGAAGCGGGGAGCCGTGAAACCGCGCACAGGTATCGGAAGATAAACGGCAGGGGGAGGGAGCTGCCTTGCTCGGGCGCCGGGAAGCGGTAGCCACCTGCACTGGGGAGCGGGCCGGACTCGCGGACCAGTAGCCACCAGAAAGCAGACTGGGACCGTGAGCCCAGGAATGCGCGTGGGACCAGACTGAAAACTGGAGCTCCAGAGCGCTCCCTCGAACCAGACTGAAACTGGGAGCTCAGGAGCGCACGCGCATCCAGACTGAAAACCAGAGCTCTGGAGCGCACACTCCAACCGGACTGAAACTGGGAACTCGGGAGCACGTGCGAGACCTGACTGAAAACCGGAACTCCAGAGCGCACACTCGAACCACACTGAAACAGAGAGCTCAGAAGCATGCGCGTGTGGGAACCAGGGGCGGCTGGCGGTGTTAGAAGCACAAAGGACACAGACGTGCAGGCCCTGGGAGCGAGGACTGGGAGAGTGGCTGCGGGGCACACAACCCGGGACGCTGTGGGGTTTTTAGCAGCACCAACAGAAACAGAGTTAAAGAGGCCAAGAGAGCTCAGTGGAGAGCAGACTGCGATCTCTCTGTTCTGAGACAGAGGCTAGGATACAGCCACTGCTGCTCTGACTCTCAGAAGAGGCACAGCAAACCGCCAGGGAAAGCCGCCAGAGAACAAAAGCCCGGAAATACCGGCTCTCAGTGTGCCCATCCCCATCCCCCCTCGCAGGGGACAGGGCAACTCTATCCAAACAGGGTTGCCTGAATATCAGTGCGGCAGGTCCCTCCCACAGAAGGCAGGCTGAAAAATCAAGAAGCCCACATCCAAAGGTCCTTATAAAACAAGTGCACATTGCTTGGGTCCTGGTCAATAATTTGGGCTCTGTGCATCCCCACAACCTCTCCTCATCAGAATGACGAGGAGGAGAAATACCCCCCAACAAAGAAAAGGTACAGAGACTGTGGCCTCTGCCACAGAACTAATGGATATGGATATAACCAAATTGTCAGAAATGGAGTTCAGAGTAACAATGGTAAAGATGATGTGTAGGCTTGAAAAAAATATTAACAGAAATATTAACCAGAATATAGAATCTCTAAGGGTGGAAATGAGAGCGAATCTGGCAGAAATTAAGAATGCTATGAATCAAATGCAGTCTAAACTGGATGCTCTGACGGCCAGGGTAAATGAAGCAGAAGAATGAATTAGTGAATTGGAAGATGGGATGATTGAAAAGAAGGAAAAAAATGGGAGCTTGGCTCAAAAAAATCCAGTCTCAAGAATGTAGATTACAGGAGATTACTGACTCAATGAAATGCTCCATGTCAGAATCATCAGCATCCCTGAGGGGGTGGAGAAAGAGAGAGGTCTAGAAGAGATGCTTGAACAAATTGTAGCTGAGAACTTCCCTAATCTGGCAAAGCAAACAAGCATTCATGTTGAAGAAGCAGAGAGGACCCCTCCCAAGATCAATGAGAAGAGACCAACTCCATGTCACATAATAGTACAGTTCGCAAATATTAGGTCCAAGGATACAATCTTGAAAGCGGCCAGGGGAAAGAGAATCCTCACCTACAGAGGGAGGAACATCAGAATAACGTCAGACCTGTCTGCAGAGACCTGGCAAGCCAGAAAAAGCTGGCAAGACATATTCAGAGCACTAAGTGAGAAGAACATGCAGCCAAGGATCCTTTATCCAGCAAGGCTGTCATTCAGAATTGATGAAGAGAAAAGGACCTTCCAAGACCGGCAGAAACTGAAAGAATATGAGACCACCAAGCCAGCCCTACAAAAATATTAAGGGGGGTTCTATAAAAGTAAAAAGACCCCAAGAGTGATACAGAACAGAAATTTACAAGCTACAGAAACAGACTTCACAGACAACATGACATCATTAAAATCATATCTTTCAATAATCACTCTCAATGTAAATGGCCTAAATGCTCCCATAAATGCCACAGGGTTGCAGATTGGCTAAAAAGACATGACCCATCCATATTAACAAGAGACTCATTTTGAACCTAAAGATACATCCAGACTGAAAGTAAAGGGATGGAAAACCATTTTTTCATGCCAATGGACCTCAAAAGAAAGCTGGGGTAGCAATTCTTATATTAGACAGATTAGATTTTAAACTAAAGATGGTAGTTAGAGATACAGAAGGACACTATATTATTCTTAAAGGATGTATCCAACAAGTGGATATGACAATTATAAATATCTATGCCCCCAACAGGGGAGCAGCTAGATACACAAGCCAACTCTTAACCAGAATAAAGAGACATATAGACAATAATACGTTAATAGTAGGGGACCTCAACACTCCGCTCTCAGCAATAGACAGATCACCTAAGCAGAAAATCAACAAAGAAACAAGAGCTTTGAATGACATACTGAACCAGATGGACCTCATAGATATATACAGAACACTACACCCCAGAACAACAGACTACTCATTCTTTTCGAATGCACACGGAACTTTCTCCAGAATAGACCATATACTGGGTCACGAAACAGGTCTCAACCGATACCAAAAGACTGAGATTATTCCCTGCATATTCTCAGACCACAGTGCTCTGAAACTGGAACTCAATCACAAGGAGAAATTTGGAAGAAACTCAAACACTTGGAAACTAAGAATAATCCTGCTTAAGAATGATTGGGTAAACCAGGGAATTAAGGATGAGCTTAAGCAATTTATGGAAACCAATGAGAATGAAAACACGTCAGTCCAAAACCTATGGGACACTGCAAAGGCAGTCCTAAGGGGAGAATACATAGTCATCCAAGCCTCACTCAAAAGAATAGAAAAATCTAAAATGCAGTTTTTATATTCTCACCTCAAGAAGCTGGAGCTGGAACAGAAGAACAGGCCTAACCCACTCACGAGAAGGCAGTTGATCAAGATGAGAGCAGAGATCAATGAATTAGAAACCAGGAGCACAGTAGAGCAGATCAACAGAACTAGAAGCTGGTTCTTTGAAAGAATAAATAAGATCAATAAGCCACTGGCCAGACTTATTCAAAAGAATAGAGAAAGGACCCAAATTCATAAAATTATGAATGAAAGAGGAGAGATCACGACTAGCATCAAGGAAATAGAAACGATCATTAGAAACTATTATCAACAACTATATGCCAATAAATTAAACAACCTGGAAGAAATGGATGCCTTCCTAGAAACCTATAAACTACCAAGTCTGAAACAGGAAGAAATAGATTATCTAAACAGACCGATTAATTATGAAGAGATTGAAGCAGTGATCAAAAACTCCCCAAAAACTAGAGTCCAGGGCCAGACGGATTCCCCAGGGAATTCTACCAAACTTTCAAAGAGGAAATAATACCTATTCTCCTAAAGCTGTTTCAAAAAATAGAAACAGAAGGAAAACTACAAAACTCATTCTATGAGACCAGTATTACCTTGATCCCCAAACCAGGGAAAGACCCCATCAAAAAGGAGAATTACAGACCAATGTTCCTGTTGAATATGGATGCAAATTTCTCAACAAGATCCTAGCTAATAGAATCCAACAGTACATTAAAAGGATTATTCATCACGACCAAGTGGGATTCATCCCTGGGACGCAAGAGTGGTTCAACATTCGCAAATCGATCAGTGTGATAGATCATATCAACAAGAAAAGAGTCAAGACCCATATGATCTTTCAACTGATGCAGAAAAAGCATTTGACAAAATACAGCATCCTTTCCTGATTAAGACCCTTCAGAGTGTAGGGATAGAGGGTACATTCCTCAACTTGATAAAAACCATCTATGAAAAGCCTACAGTGAATATCATTCTCAATGGGGAAAAGCTGAAAGCCTTTCCCTTAAGATCAGGAACACGACAAGGATGCCCACTCTCACCATTATTATTCAACATAGTACTAGAAGTCCTTGCAACAGCAATCAGACAACAAAAAGGGATGAAAGGTATCCAAATTGGCAAAGGAGAAGTCAAACTGTTCTCTCTTCACAGATGACATGATACTCTATATAGAAAACCCAAAAGACTCCACCCCCAAATTACTAGAACTTATAAAACAATTCAGCAATGTGGCAGGATATAAAATCAATGCTCAGAAATCAGTTGCATTTCTATACATGAACAATGAGACTGAAGAAAGAGAAATTAGGGAATCCATTCCATTTACAATAGCACCAAAAATCATACAATATCTCGGAATTAACTTAACCAGAGAGGTAAAGGATCTATATTAAAAACTACAGATCACTGTTGAAAGACATTGAAGAAGACACAAAAAGATGGAAAAACATTCCATGCTCATGGATCGGAAGAATAAACATAGTTAAAATGTCTATGCTACCAAAGCAATCTACACGTTCAATGCCATCCTGATCAAAATATCAATGACAGTTTCCAAAAAGCTGGAAAAAACAGCCCTTAAATTTGCGTGGAACCTGAAAAGACTCCAAATCGCCAAGGAAATGTTGAAAAGGAAAAACGAAGCTGGGGGCATCACGTTGCGTGATTTCAAGCAATACTACAAAGCTGTGATCACCAAGACAGCATGGTACTGGCACAAAAACAGACATATAGACCAATGGAACAGAATAGAGAGTCCAGAAATGGACCCTCGACTCTATGGGCAACTAATATTTGACAAAGCAGGAAAAAACATCCAGTGGAAAGACAGTCTTTTCAATAAATGGTGCTGGGAAAATTGGACAGCTACATGCAAAAGAATGAAACTTGACCACTCTCTCACACCATACACGAGGATAAACTCCAAATGGATGAAAGACCTCCATATGAGACAGGAATCCATCAAAATCCTAGAGGAGAACATAGGCTGTAACCTCTTTGACATCGGCCACAACAACTTCTTTCATGACACATCTCCAAAGGCAAGAGAAACAAAAGATAAAATGAACTTGTGGGACTTCATCAAGATAAAAAGCTTCTGCACAGCCAAGGAAACAGTCAAAAAAACTAAGAGGCAGCCCACGGAATGGGAGAAGATATTTGCAAATGATGCTACAGATAAAAGACTGGTATCCAAGATCTACAAAGAACTTCTCAAACTCAATACATGAGAAACAAACAATCAAATCAAAAAATGGGCAGAAGATATGAACAGACACTTTTCCAATGAAGACAACAAATGGCTAACAGACACATGAAAAAATATTGAAAATCATTAGCCATCAGGGAAATTCAAATCAAAACCACATTGAGATATCACCTTACGCCAGTTAGAATGGCAAAAACTGACAAGGCAGGAAACAACAAATGTTGGAGAGGATGTGGAGAAAGGGGAACCCTCTTACACTGTTGGTGGGAATGCAAGTTGGTACAGCCACTTTGGAAAACAGTGTGGAGGTCCCTTAAAAAGTTAAAAATTGAGCTACCCTACAACCCAGCAATTGCACTACTGGGTATTTACCCCAAAGATAGGGACATAGTGAGGAGAAGGGCCATATGCACCCCAATGTTCGTAGCAGCATTGTCCACACTAGCAAAATTGTGGAAGGAGCCGAGATGCCCTTCAACAGATGACTGGATAAAGACGATGTGGTACATATATATAATGGAATATTACTCAGCCATCAGAAAGAACGATTACTCAGCATTTGCAGCAACATGGATGGGACTGGAGGAGATTATGTTAAGTGAAATAAGTCAAGCAGAAAAAGACAATTATATGGTTTCACTCATTTATGGAACATAAGAAATAGCAGGGAGATCGGTAGGAGAAGGAAGGGAAGAATGAAGGGGGGTAAACAGAAGGGGAAATGAACCACGAGAGACTATGGACTCCGGGAAACAAACTGAGGGCTTCAGAGGAGAGGGGGTGGGGAATTGGGATAGGCCGGTGATGGGTATTAAGGAGGGCCCGTATTGCATGGAGCACGGGTGTTATAATCAAGTAATGAATCATGGAACAATACATCAAAAACTAAGGGTGTACTGTATGGCGACTAACATAACATAATAAAAAATAAATAAAAAAGAAATACCTGCCTTTGTGGAAATTGTTAAAAGCTAATGGCCCCATCCTAACTGTTGGTCCTCAGTGGGGGTGGGGAGGGATTATAGAACCTGCTGACTCTGATTAGCTGGTAACAGATGAATGTTCTCTGTTTTGTCTCTGGAATAGCGTGAATGGTCGTGGGATCCTCTGAACCTGCCCAGTGGGCCAGAGAAGATGAGGCACTGTCACATGTAGAAGTAAAACAGTTGCTTCTCACTTAAGAAGAGGGAAAGGAACCCCACCAGAAAATGTTACAGTAGAGAGAAACTAAGAGGCAACATTTAAATATAGCCAGAAACGTAATTTCGCAAAAGAGGTGAAAATGATATTCAAAGTGGGGAAATGATCATTAAATAGCTAATGTTCAGCCATTATTAAAATGAAAACTGAAAATTGGCCCAGTCTAATTCATTCAGTGATGAAAAATTGTCTCCAGAAATGTCTTTCTTTCCTGTGTTTTCTGCTTGTTCTGTTTAAACTGACGGGCATCAAAGTTCAAACTATTTTGACACCCTCTCCACATTTTTATAATTTCCTAAATTGTGAATCTCAACACAGATTTTTTTTAAACTACATTTTCCAGTGTCGTTTGCCACCAGAGTTCAGAAAGCCCACTTGGGAGAGAGATTCATGTGAATTACATGAAAAAAGATGCGGTCATCGTTTTTCCTGATGTGCTTGTCAGCAGGTGAATGAATTTCCAAGATTGATATCAGAGCAACTTCCTGGCCATGGCAGAGCAGTGTGATATGAGGGTGAGTAGCCAGTTTTGAGATGTGGGTACCAGAATTCCTCCTGACAATCAAACCTAGAGTCTGTTCTTCTCCTTTGTCTTTTCAACAGTCCGTGAGCTTTCTAATATTTTAAAAACTTCATTTCTACCTCAACTAAGGTAGATTCTGTTATCTACAACTAAAAATCCTGAAGGATACACACTGTGTTAAAAAAATTTAAGCCCAGTAATTTTAGGAAATAAGTTCTTGTTCCATTTATGAAAAGAGTAATTTTACATGCTCAACGTAGTCTTCAAGGTTTGCATCTGATAATTGTTCCAAGAACATAGTTGATGGACGAATGCAAGAAGATTTTTATACTAAGGGAAAAGATGAGGGATTTTTTAAGGGGGGGCCATAACTTGTATTTTATAAATTACCATCTATAAAATCCTATAATGAAGCCAACACATGCTGGAGGAATCTTTAGCTGTGAAAGTCTGTGGGTGTTTATATATATACTTTAGTGATGCTGTCTTTTGAATGGAATACAGTGAACAGAGATAAACTAAATGGTGAACTGTGTATATCTACAACAGGATAGATATTCATATGGCATATGCATAAAGTCTGTATAAAGTGTTCAAGCATTGAAACATCAACAGCTTCAAATACGCTAGAAACACATAAATGGGGGTTAAAGAGATTTATTGATTCTTAAGATGAATACAGTGCACAGTAGTGCCCGAAAAGTTTTTATTTCAGACTTGTGAATTAAAAGAGTAACTAGTAAAGACTACCAACCATGAGAAGAAAATTCATCAGAAACAAAATTGCTTCTTTCAAATTTGGAACCCCTTATAAAAGCTCAATTTTTAAGCAAGAGCTTAGTGGAGCTGCTACATATGTGCTATGGCTCCTATACGAAGAAAATTCTATATATTTTAAGATTATAAAAATTCCAAATTATTTTAGAAGAATTAGTTGCACCTCAAATGGCAGGTCATCTCCAAATTGAGTAGAATAAACACGTTATTTAACCTCTTGGAATGTACTTGGGACACTATTGTTCTGAGAACTCTGCTTTGAAGTGTTCGAAAGCCAAAGTTAGATCACAAGGGGTGTTTGGAAGAGGGCCAGGATTCTTTAATTTTGATGAGGTTTTTCAGGTTTCATGGTGTTAATGATTTCAAATGTTACTAAATTATTCTCCGCCCTCAGCCTGGAGAAAGGAGATTCCAAGTGAGTTTGAGAGAGGCAGGAGCTGCCCAGGAGAGGGCAGCATCGCATAAGGGAGACAAAGGAGGTAGCGGTTGGGCCGGCACTGCAGTGTTTGGGGAGGTTCACAGGGTTGCAGAGGAAAGAATCCAAGGGGACAGCCTCCCTGTAGAGTTAGAAATAGAAGCCAGAAAATTGCCAAAGAGAAACTGGAGCAGTGTGAATAAACATTTAATTGAAGAAATGTATAGGTGAGTAGATGACAGATCCTTGTGATCACTGTGGAGACTATTTTCTGAAGTGAGAATCTGCAAATACCTTGTGGTCTGTTAAATGCAAAGGCACTCGTGGATATGATAGGATAACATATTTAGAATGGGTGTTGTTCTGGAAAATTCCAGACTTATGTCCTCACGGAATAAAAGACTGAGACTTGGGGCTTTAGTGCCTTGTTCGGTCCCCCATCTTCTCCTGAAGAGAGAAGCTCTGGGATAACAGCTGATGGAGAAATGCTTGGTTCTGGAAGAGAACAGGTCCCTGGAATTGATGGAAGATTCTGAGGGGAAAGAAATGGGGGGAGAGATATTATCAGACAAAAGGGAAAGGGGAAGAGAATGGCTGGCTGAGCTGGAGTGGGGTGAGTCAAGAGAGAGACATAAGAGAGATGGCCATTTTAGCTGGCAAGTGGCCAAGACTCTGATTGAGGTAAGGACCAAAGGGCAGAACTGTGACCGGGTTTTCTTGACCTTTGTGCTTTTCTGTGTCTTCAAAGTTCTCTACCAAGCACTACTGAAATTGGGGTGGCGGGGGGTGGGGGGAGCCAAATAATCAGTGTTATCTTTGTGAACGCATCAAGGACAGAAGCCAGATACCTTCTGTCCTGGGTTGCCAACCTTGTCCATCACGACTTGGATCTCCTCCTTCACTAACCAATATGGAATGACTGCAGTCCTCGTCTTGGTCAAACTCCTGCAATATCATGAAATAGCAACTCAGTTATTCAATGTACTACTTTGTTGACAGAATGAGTGGTGATTTTTCTAAGCTACAGTTATACACTGTGGATTCCTTTTAAATTGGAGAAAGAACTTAGGACTAAAATAATGGGAAAAGTATCTCCTCCTGGAGCACCAGGCTCAGACAGACGTAGACATGATTAATTGCATAATCGAAAATGAAGATCAAAGCTGAAATCACATAGACATGTAGAAATTCAATATCTTATACTTTTTATTGTGTCAGCATCCAGGCTGCTAAACCGCCACAAATTCCATCTGGGTGGGTAACTAGAAAGAATCCTTTGGCCACAGCAGTGAACAGCCCCAAAGGAACATGATCTTTTCCATAATGCCTCCCTGGGGCATCATTTACAGTTCGTGAGGATGGAAATCCCTGCCCCATATGGAAGCTACAGATATAACTCTAGACTGAAAGGAGGCAGCAAAGCTGATTAAAGTTTTCACTATGACAGCTTTCTGATCTAATCACGGCATGCAACCTCTCAAGGAAGGAAAAACTTCCTTTCTACCTTGTAGAAAGTAATCATTATGCTAAGAACCATGGTTGAAAACCAGCTTGATTTATGAAAAGTAATCCTAACTCTCTAAATGAGAAGTGTTTTCTTATTAGAATTCATTGTTGTCGATTGGTTCCTTCCTTAGAAATTGTTGCTGCCGGTGGTTTTGCCCTATTTAATGTCTAGAACAGTGATTGATGCAAGTAGTAGTTAAAATATCCCCTCCTAACCCAGAAGTTACAATTAGCTCTCTGGCTTCTATTATGTGGGTGAGCCACCTTTATATGGAACTGTTGGATAAAAAGTCTTTGCCCTAAGCGCGGATGCCCGTCACACAGGTGAGCAGTCTATCACAAAGCCTCTGATATGTCATTCATTCATTCCCAATCGAGCTTGGGAATCTTTCCCACTTTGTTCATTTTAATTATCACAGAAAATACTTAAAGTAAAATCCTTTATTTACACTGCCATTAAAATGTTTTAGGTATTCAATCGTAATAACTTCGTAGTCATACCTATTACTCAGCAGTACCTGCTTTTTAAAGCATTTTCTATCTCCTGGCAAAGGTTAGGTACCCTGTTTCAGACCACCGCGGTTGTCAATGGCAAATAAGAGATGTGGGCTGATTCACCCCGATACTAGACTGTTGTGAATTTCACTGCTTGATCTCTGCATTTCAAAAATTCTACCACTATGTGGCGAATTTCTTCTCCTTCCCATCCAATTACAAAGGGGAGCAGGGGACTCTTTTTAATATATAGAAATACAAAAGAGCATCTTTAAAAATGCAGAAGAAAAAAAAATCTCCTATCATCCTATAAATAAAAAGCAAACATTATTAACATGGAAATATTATTTCCTTACTCTTTTTCCTAAGTATTTAAAAATACAGTTGCATCATACATTGTTTTATCCAGCTTTTTCACTGAAGACAAGTACAAATTACATAGCATTTTACTAAGTAAACGTTATTTTAGTGTAATTGTAAATTCTTTCCCTCAACAAATATCTATCAGAGGGTCATAACAATGTTTAGTTAACCCCATGAGTCTTACAATATAAGCCCATAATGCTTATTAGGCAGTTTTTAACTCTTCGTTATTACACATAGTGCTGCAAACATCCTTGCAATGAAGAGCCTAATTTTGTATTATTTCTTTAGAGTAAATTTCTAGATATGGAATTATTGATCCAAAGAGTATGAGCATCTTTAAGTTGTTTTACACACATTACTTTATTTTTTAAATTTTTAAAAGATTTTATTTATTTATTTGACACAGAGAGAGAGAGAGAGAGAGAGCACAAGTAGGCAGAGCAGCAGGCAGAGGGAGAGGGAGAAGCAGACTCCCGGCTGAGCAGGGAGCCCAACTCAGGGCTAGATTCCAGGACCCTGGGATCATGACCTGTGCCGAAGGCAGACGCTCAGCTAACTGAGCCAGCCAGGCGCCCCCGCACATTACTTCAGAAGTAAAGTTTACACTTACTACTTACACTCTACCAGCAGAGCATGAGGGTGTTTTACCACATCTTCGCCCTTATCAATTATCATCACTTTTCATTTTTAGTGATGTAATATACGGAATTGGTCATCTTATTGTTTTTGAATGTACCTAATTTGATTAGTAAAAAAGTTTAGAGATAGTTTCACATGTTTATTGACCACTGAATTTTTCCTTCATATATATAGTTTTTGCTTGGATCCTTAGTCTGGAACACTCTATGAGACCTCAAAATATATTTTTATGATTTCATATAATTACAGTGATTCGGTGACATTTTTCTTCTAAACTTTGGAAAACAGCAGCCCTCATATGGAAGTCTTAATACACAACCGGTTCTCACATCAGGTGTCTTTGTGGATTAATGAGCTGCGATCAGATGCAGGTGCGTGCACACCTACCTACAAAAATCCATGATGATGATGAGCATTTACATATACAGTGCCAGACACTCCTCTATGCCATTTACACATATTAGCTAATTTAATCCTCACACCAACTCAAGGGTAAGAGCTATTGTTTTCTTTTTACACACAGGCCCAGAGAGGTTAATCAAGGTCATGTAACTAGCCAATTGCAGAGCCAGGAATCAGACTCAGACTCTGAAGTCTGGTTCCAGAGCTCTTAACCCCTCTGCTTTCTTGCTACCATGAAACATTTGAAATAAAGAATCTCAAAAAAGAACCAGAAGGCACCTGAGTGGCTCAGTCAGTTAAGTGTCTGCCTTTGGCTCAGGTCATGATCCCAGGGTCCCGGGATTGAGTCCTGTTGGGCTCCATGCTCAGCAGGGAGTCTGCTTGTCCTTCTCTCCTGCCCCCCGCCCCTTCTCCCTGCTCATGCTCTTTCTCTCTCTCTCAAATAAATAAATAAAATCTTAAAAAAAAAAAAAGGACCAGAAAGAAAAGAACCGATAACCATAAGCAAAATTAAGAGAAAGGATACCAAAACCCAATTTGTAAGTTTTGCATGAGAAAAAAAATAAAAGATATGTGATACCTGTAAGTACCTGACAACAATTTCTTCCTTAGAATAAACTGAAAAACCATAAACATCGCACATACACAAAAAGGATGTACGGAATAACATATACTTTGAAGGTTATCAGGAAATGAAGACTCTAAAACAGAACAGTTCCGAATTTTCTAATTTCCTTTAGAACGCTAAATATGAAAGACTTTGATGTTCTTGGGTGCCACAAGGAGGACAACTGAACTAATGACACTCAGTCATGAGTGAAGGAGAGAAAATATTAGAATAGCACATCCCCAACATAAATGGATTTCATAAACCATTGACAATGATGCAGGAGATAACGATACACTAGAAAAAGAGTATAGAATTCTAATCTGCAAACAACAGAATCCCAAACATATAGAAGAGAAAAGAGGCAGAGAAATCATACATAATTAAATTGGGAAGGAAGATTCTCCTTAGATGAAAGGAGATTGGGAGAGGCTGTAAAGTCTCTCAGGGGGCAATTCCATAAGCAAGGCAGCTGTCTATATTCGTAAGCTAGAAAAACCTATTGCAGACAGCCAAAGAAAAGCAAGCTTTCATTCAGAGAAAAGAAGTGAAGGATGACCTTGGATTTTACCATTTAAACCCTAGAGAAAGCACGAGAGAGAAAAGGCAAGTTCAATAGTCAGAGTCTATTTCTCCCTCAGAAATGAGTTCAAAGTTATTTCAATCATAATAAGAAAAATATAGAGTGAAGGCTCAAAAAATGTTTTTAAATTGCGTGGAAAAAAATGTACTGCTCTAAAGGGATGTTTGTCCTTTTACAGAAGAAAATTACTTACACATACCATAAAAAATGAAAAGTAAATGTGTTTTCTAAATCAGTTTCTAATGCATGATCGTCGCTTTAAAGATTGGTCTCTAGTATTTTATTTCAATTACTATGTAATATTAGTAACCAAAACCAAGACAACCTTCAATGTTGTGACAAAGCGTCCTGCTGGGCGGGGTTGCTCAGCCTCACCACTACTGACATTTGGGGCTGGATAACTCGCCATGGTGGGTGCTGTCCTGTGCACTCTAGCATCACCCGCCTCTACCCACCGGATGCCAGTTGCACCTCCACCCCAGTTGCGACACCAAAAATGTCTCCAAATGCTGCCAAATGCAAGATCCCCTCCCCCCCCAGTGGAGAACCAATATACTAAAGCAACTTCGGTTGGTTTTTGGTTTTTAACCTGTTTTAAAAAGTTATAAATGGGGGCGCCTGAGTGGCTCAGTGGCTGAAGCGTCTGCCTTCGGCTCAGGTCATGATCTCAGGGTCCTGGGATTGAGCCCACGTTGGGTTCCCTGCTCAGCGGGGAGACTGCTTCTCCCTCCCCCTCTGCCTGATGCTCCCCCTGCTTGTGCTCTCTCCCTCTCTCTCTGTCAAATAAATAAATAAATCTTTTTTAAAAAAGCTATAAATGCACAAAGGAAAATATTCAAATAGTATTCAATATGCTGTTTTTTATTTTTTTAAGATTTTAAGTACACCCATTGCGGGGCTTGAACTCACAACCCCGAGATCAAGAGTCACATGCTCTACCAACTAAGCCAGCCAGACACCCCTATGCTGTTTTTTAATGTTAAAAAATAGTAATAATAGTATTAAAAATAAATATTTCCATTCTACCTCATCCCATCCCATGCCCCAAAGGAATCCTGATTTAACCATCTCTATGCATATATTTTTAAAGATTTTTAAAAAGATTTTATTTACTTATTTGAGAGAGAGTGAGTGAGAGAGAGAGAGCACAAGCAGGGGGAGGAGCAGAGGGAGAGGGAGAAGAAGACTCCCTCCTGAGCAGGGAGCCCGGTGTGGGGCTGGATTCCAAGACCATGACCTGAGCTGAAAGCAGATGCTTAACCAACTGAGCCATCCAGGAGCCCCTAAAATTTTATTTTTAAGTAATCTCTACACCCAATGTGGGGCTCGAACTTACGACCCCAACATCAGGAGTTGCATGCTCTACCAACTGAGCCAGCCAGGCACCCCCAACCATTTCTATATTTTAATTTTAATTTAATTTCAGTGTTTATCAAACTTGCATATTTTTAAAAAGTCAAATAATGGTAAAAGGGGAGCCTGGGTGGCACAGCGGTTAAGCGTCTGCCTTGGGCTCAGGGCGTGATCCCGGCATTATGGGATCGAGCCCCACATCAGGCTCCTCTGCTATGAGCCTGCTTCTTCCTCTCCCACTCCCCCTGCTTGTGTTCCCTCTCTCGCTGGCTGTCTCCATCTCTGTCGAATAAATAAAATCTTAAAAAAAAAATAATGGTAAAAAACTTTTAATGAAAAGGTCATCAGTTTCCTTCCCCACCTTTTCCCTCTGAAGTAACCACTTCCAGCCTTTTAATTGTTTCTTTTGGTATTTTCTTCCATATGTCTCAATAATACAATTGTTCTGCTATCTCCTGAGTCATGAAAACGAAATATTACCTACTGACTTTTTATTATAGTAGACAATTTCATATTCTTACACCCCATTTTAATTTTTGTTTCATTTTACTCATTTTCTTATCTATTTTTTAATGCCTAAATATTCCCAACCTCCAGTGGTTTCTCCACTTGGTTAAATATATCAGATAATATATTAGTTCCATTCATTTCCTGGAAATCTCCATTATCCTGCTTTTCTCCCCTCCCTCCCCCCAAATTATCTCAGCTTTTTGTTCCCTTGACTTGATACGTGGCTGACAACCTGGAACTTACCTTCTCCATTATACCTATGATTCTCTCTCTTGTGTTAGATTTCAGATCGCCTCAATCATGAGTCCAATTTTCCTTCTTTCTTTTTATCTATTCCCTTATTTTGTTTTAAGATTTTATTATTATTATTATTATTATTTTTTAGGTAATCTCTACACCCAACATGGGGCTTGAGTTTACAATCCCGATTTCAAGAGTCATGCTCTACTGACTGAGCCAGCCAGGTGCCCCTCTATTCCCTTAATTTAATAGGGCTCATAGTAGCTTCCTTAAAAAGTATTTGAGAAGTAAAATGCTTGAGTGTTAGTATGCCTGAAAAATGTCTTTCTTCAACTCTAATACTTGATTTATAGTTGTCTGGATATAGACTCCTAGGTTGAAAACAATTCTTTCCTCAGATATTTGAAAGCGTATCCCTCCCCTTGCCATTACTTTTCAGTATAAGTGTAGTGTACATTCAGAAAAGTACATAGATTCATAAATTTTTATAAGCTGAACACACTTGTGTAACCAGGACCCAGATCAAGTAAAAGGATTCTTAGACACAACATGAGAATTAAGACCCATAAAAAATAGATAAATTGGTTATCATCAAAATGAAAAACTTTCGTTCAATGAAAGCCATGTTACAAAGGTGAAAGTGACAAGCCAGTTCTTCCTATTGACTAGTAGAAAATATTTGCAAATCACATATCCAGAATATATAAGGAATTCTCTAAACCAACAGTAAGAAAACAAACAATCCAATCAGAAAATGGATAAAAGTTCAAACAATTTATGCTGATGGGGAATAATAAACCCATGAAAAATGTTCAACATTAGTCATTAGGGAAATGCAAATTAAAACCACAATGCGATACAGCCACGCATCTACTAAGAAGGTTAAAATAAAAAATACTGATAGTGCTAAATGCTGGTCAGGATACAGAGAAACTGGATGTCTCATTCGTTGCTGGTATATAAAATGATAGAACCACTCTGGAAAACTGACAGTTTTGTAAAAAGTTACACAGATATTTACCATATGACCCAATAAATGGATTTCTGAACATGTATCCTAGAGAAATGAAAAGGTATGTTTATACAGAAATCTATACACAATTGCTCATAGTTGCTTTATATTTAATAGCCCCAAACTGGAAACAACATAAACGTCTCTCAACAGGTGAATGGTTGAGTAAACTGTGCCATAGAATACTACTTAGCAATGTGAAGAAACTTAATACAACTTGTTTTTTATAATAATATTTTTTATTATATTATGTTAGTCACCATATATACAACCTGGATCTATATCAGGAGCATTATGCTGAATAGAAAAAGCCAGTCTCAAAAGTTTTTATGTATAGTAATTCCATTTATATGACATTCTCAAAACGACAAAATTATGGAGCTGGAGTACAGATCAGTGGCTGCCAGGGGTTAGGGAAGAGAGGAAGGTGTGGTTATAAAGAGGGAAGAGAGGGATTCCCTTGTGGTGACAATTTCATATTTTGATTCCGGTGATTCAGGGAATGAAATGTCACAGAACCAGGGGTACTTGGGTGGTTCAGTTGGTTGGGTGACCGAGTCTTGGTTTCGCCTAGGATCATGGTCTCAGGGTCATGGAATCAGCCTCCAGGGGGCTCCCCGCTCAGCATGGGGCCTTTCTCTCAGAAACAAACAAATAAATAAAATCTTAAAAAAAAAAGTCACAGAATTGTATACTCAGACACACACAAACAGAGAAAGAAAGGAAAAGGAATGTATGCAAATTCTAGTGAAATCCAAGCAAAGTCTGTGGTTTAGTTAATTGTAATGTGTCAATGTCAACTTCCCAGTTTTGACAATCTGCTATAGTTATGATAATAGTTCCCATTGGGGGAAGGGACGTCTTTGTACTATTTTTATAAGTTCCCATGATTCTATAATTATTTCAAAACAAGAAAGGTTTTTTTTAAAGATTTTATTTATTTATTTGAGAGAATGAGAACAAGCAGGGGTGGGGGGAAGAGGGAGAAGCAAACTCCCCACTGAGCAGGAAGCCCAACATGGGCCTCCATCCCAGGACCCTGGGATCATGACCTGAGCTGTAGGCAGACGTTTAACCCACTGAGCCACCCAGGCACCCACCTCATTAACTTTTAAAAATAAACAATTTCTGGCCATATTTTTTTCTTACCAACAATATGTAGTGTAGCAATTTTTTTTTTTTATAAAAATTGAAAAGGTACAAATGAGGGGTGGCTGGGTGGCTCAGTTGTTAAGTGTCTGCCTTCAGCTCAGGGCGTGATCCCAGGGTTTTGGGATCGAGCCCCACATCAGGCTCCCTGCTCCATTGGGAGCCTGCTTCTTCCTCTCCCACTCCCCCTGCTTGTGTTCCCTCTCTCGCTGTGTCTCTCTCTCTGTCAAATAAATAAATAAAACCTTTAAAAAAAAAAAAAAAGAAAAGGTACAAATGAATACACAGTGCAAAGTTCATCTCCAGTTCTCTCCCTGTAGGCAACCACTGTTACCAGTTTGTTATATTTATTGTTTATCAGCCCACAGTTTTCTATGGATTGCACCGTTTGTTACTAGTACTGTTACTGTACTGTGAGGGACTTTTTGGGGAGTCATGCATCATGGCGGAGGATGGTGGTGACTGGGGCCAAGAAGAGGCACCTTCTTTGTGGTAACCTCTGATGGATTTGACCTGATCAGATTCATGGTATTCTCTTTTTCTACCTTAACACACATGAACACAAGCTATATTTTATTATTTAGTATGGGTTCAATATTCTGTGGTGTTATGTACATACACAATGTATAAGACTCCGAGTTGACTAATTAGTGGAACACCGTCTTATTAATTGTGCTTTCAATTACTTTGTGATTACATTAAAATATATTGTAATATATGATTGTTATAAAATATTCAAGCAAGACAAATGAAGTTGTAGATGGAGTAGGTTATCCATTTTTTATTAGGTTCTTTAAAGAGAACATCTTACCTCACTGCTGCTGCTGCTTTGCAAGATTATATTTTGGTTTGTAGAAACTGTCATCATATAAGTTGGAGAAGAGTTTGTATCATGACAAATGTCAAGCAATGATTCAGCATGTCTTTCTGCCAAAAGAAACAGAATAATGTGTTTTGATAAGACTCATCTCCATCAATTTCATAGGAAGATCCAGCTCTTGGTTCTAAAATCAGTTCCATTTTGTCAAAGATTTTCCTAAAATCGTGGTCTGGGATCCTGATGAAGCTTCAGGCAATGATTTTCACAGGAAAGGATGTGAGGACAAGAGTCCACAGAATGGATGGGTTTTTGTTTATTTAAAAAACAAATGTTAGGCAAAGTTGCCAAGTGAAACCCTTAACAAGGGGCTTGGAAATTACATTTATTCTATGGTTACCAAGGCCAGGCATATTTTCTGTCTAGCACTTGAAGCCACATTGAATTGGCAGAGTTCTGAACACCAAACGGTGAACTCCTGTTTAGTTTCTGAGGGACTGTGCTCCCATATGCATCCCCTTCCTGCTATCGCGACTTCTTCAAATAAGGGCAGACTCTTCAATGAAAACTTCTTCCTCTTCCAGTGGCTCTTCCATTTATTTTGTAACTGACACAAAATTGCACATGGTTTATCTCTACTCAGATCCTCCATTTCTTACTCCTTGAAATTGTCTTCTGCCTCTATTCTGTCATTGAAAATTCACACTTCCTTACCATATCTGCTTTGCAACCTCCTTTCAAGTTGGCATTTTCCCATTCCTTACTTCTTGCAACTCTCTCCCAGTTCCCTCATCTCTGTCTCACTGCCCTGGGTCCCTATGTGCCCACCACTCTCTAACTGTGGGTATGCCTCCTCAGCTCAGCCCCTTGCAATCCTCCAGTGATCTTATCCACTTCCAGATCCTCATAATCTCCTTTTTGTAGTGAACTCCCAAACAAACATACCAACTCATCCCCTCCCACAGCCCTGTCCTACAGAGCATCGCTACTTGAAAGTCCCAAGGTTCCAACAAATGCAATGCTTTAGAACCCATTACCTTCGATATTCTCACCAAACCAGAGTGGTCTTCTCTTTTGTTGATTGTCTTTCCATCTCCCCCCTTCCCAGGGCTGAAACTTTGGAATCATATTGATTGAACTCTCTTGACTTTTGTCTCCGTTGGCTTTCCATCACTAAGTTCTGTGAATTCTTCTATGTCTTTGCTCAGACTCTTTCTTCCCACCTATATTAAACCTTGTCTCTTTTTCTCTTCCTTCCAAATCTTTTTTTAAGAATTTATTATTTATTTTTAGAGAGAGAGAGAGAGAGAGAGAGAGAGAGATTGCAAGCAAGCAGGGGAAGGGGGAGAGAATCTTTCAAGCAGACTCCCCACCAAGCAAGTACCCTGAGGTGGGGTTCGATCCCACAGCCCATGAGATCAGAACCTGGGCAGAAACCAAGAGTTGGACGCTCAACCAACCGAGCTACCCAGGTGCCCCTCTCTTCCTTCCAAATCTTATCTAGCATTTAAGGACCATGGTATGTCCCTTTTCCCCTTTCAAGCTCACAACAAGCTCTTTCTCTCCTGACTTATATGATGTGTCCCTGACCATAATGAACTTTCAGGAGTTTGGACCATGTCTTAGATTTCTTTGCATCCCCCAGAATACCTAGTCGTGGGCCTTGTATATAGTCACTGCTCAATAAATTGTTGTTGCCTTGATATCTTTAAATGAATCCATAAAATACATGTAGAAAAAGAAAGATTTCTAATAAGACTTTTCAATAAGGGGAATTTTGAAAGTGGAATTGGAGTATTTACCTGGTTTTGGCATAGAATTCATTAGAATGTCCAGTAACTGCTGTTTCCTAAAACTTTGTATTTGTGACACATAATGTATTGCTGATTTTCCACTAAAATCACAGAGTTTAGGATCTCTAGGAAGAATAGAATCAACATCAAAGATAATTTAGTTAAATCTATTGAAAAAAACCAATATGAGAAGAAAAACGTTGACATCAAATAAATAAAAGTAATCACATAGTTTGGAGCTGACAATAATAACTTCAAAATGTATGAGAGAGAGACAATTTTTCAAGATTTTTAAGTAAAAGGAGTATGCTGTATATCTTATTCCCACTCCCATCCTAAAAACATTCCAATATTTGCAGAAAATGTCCAACTTTGGGCAAAAATTTTCATAGTTCTTTAACGATGAGTAAATCAAGTAAAAATTGAAACATCCTGGTAAACTGTTGTCTTATCATTCCAAATAGCTGACTTGATTGATTTTTTTTCTTTCCAATGATTTAGCTAACTGCTTACTTTCTTGATAGCTCTAACTGCTATCCGCTAGCTTTTTACCATACAAAATAGTATAATGGCATAGAATCTCTCTTTAAAATTAGGCTGCTATATTTATTTTACAGGCTCTGGTTGAATGGAGCGATCTTGTCATAAAATCGCTCTACATGTTCTTTTCTTTTCTCTTTGCCCTGCTCTGTGATTGTTAAGCCCAACTGACTGAATTTAGCACTCCTTCAACAGTACAAATATCCTCTCTATGTTGTGCTGAATCCTAGGATTAGACATCAGCTCAGAGAGATCCAGAAGGTAAATGATGAGAGCCCTATCGACCAATTATGGTGAGGGAAACAATGATTATACTTGCTTCGCTAGCCACAATCTGGGACAAGAAGCATGTTAGTCATGGTCTCTAATGTAACAGCTCTGAATTTGAATCTCCTTATTGCTATGCGACAGGGTATTGTTTTATCATCTGTAACAAAAATCTCTTTTCTCCATCAAAGATCATGATTTAAAAAAATAGCATAGGACCAAGAATCAGGGGACAGCCACTGCCTTGATATGTGGCTGTAAGCAAGTCACTTAACTCACTGGAAATTGAGTTTGCTTGTTTGTCTTGATTAGTGTTTCTCGATGTGGCATTTTCTGATTGCCTGTTTTCTGGACCCCACTCCAGGCCTATTGAACACCATCTCGAGAATGGTGTCTGGTAATCTCCATGTTAAACAATCTCTTTAGTTGTTTTTTTTTTTAATAATTTTTTATTGTTATGTTAGTCACCATACAGTATATCCTTAGTTTTTGATGTAGTGCTCCATGATTCATTATTTGCGTATAACACCCAGTACTCCATGTTTCTTAACACTAAAGTCTAAGGCAGCTTCAAACTTCTATTTTTATCCCACTATACTAACTGATCCTTTTACAATAGCTTGTGTTCTTAACTATACTTTTGTTCTTGAAGTTCCCTTTTCCTCTTTTATTTCCAAAACAAAATTCACATGAAATACTGAGAATGAACTTGGGCCATCTGTTCTTATTTGATGACAAGATATCTAGGTGACAGCATTAGGAAACCGAAATTCCAACATGAAAAACTGTTTATTAACCCTCTGATTTTTTTTTAAAACTAATTGTTTACTTCCCTTCCTCCTAAAGAGCATTTTGGCATATAGTAATTTTTAGATAACTAGAAATCACTACTACAAATTGCTTTTGATAATTGACAATGCTTTCTGAAATAATTAGTAACATCTCAGGGGTAGGGAGTTGTATACTCAAGAAATATTCGACCTCCTCATAACTACCAAAAGAATATTTAAACAAATAAAACCAATGGTCAAAATCATAAGAATACTAGATAGCAACATCTAACATCTGTACATCACTTTGAAACTGCTAAGTCCCTTTTATGAACATGCATGTGCATTCAATTTAATATAAAAAAATTTTTTTAAGATTTTATTTTTAAGCATTCTCTACACCTAATGCAGAGCTTGAACTTACAACCCCGAGATCGAGTCATAAACTCTACCGACTGAGCCAGCCAGGTGCCCCAATATGTAGAATTTCAAAAAGCAATCTATATGTTTAGGTTCACAAGTGACTTCTGAAAATAGCAGTGACGCAGGCGCTCTTCCAGGGATGTTGACTAAGTGCTCAATACTCACGCATGATGCCTGAGGAGCTCAGACAGAACCTCCACAGGTCTGTAGACTGTGGACATGTCGAGACTCTCAAACAGATCCACATCCCTCACAGCCAGCATCAGAGGGGTCAAGCCATGTTGGTTTGGGAAATTTATATCCAGGAACTCTTCAGATGCCTTTAAAAACAAGAAGCTTTATTTCCGTGATGTTTTTATTGTGTGACTATTTATACTAATCTTTGCATTTTCCTTGTTTAGCCAGATTTTTGTTTTAACTTCAATACATTCTTTCTCAGTATCGCTATTGAGGAGGAGTAGATGAATCGAAGGAACACAGGCCTGAGAGACAGACGGATTTGGGTTTGAATTTTACTTCCTTAAGCTCATTCTTTAACCTCGCTGATAGGGTTATATCAACGACACTTGATAAAATCACCCGATAAAATAAGGGACATCCAGTTAAGCAATGAATAATTTTCAGTGGGGACATAATTATATTGAAAGACTTATTTGGTATTTATCTGAAATTCAAACGTAACTGAATGTCCTCTATTTTTGTTTGCAAACTGGCAGTCCTACTCGCTGACCTTCAGAGTCCTCAGCTGTAAGAATAACAGTATCTTCTCTGCAGGGTTGTTTTTTCATTTTCTTTTTTTTAATATTTTATTTATTTATTTGAGAGAGAGCGTGAGCGAGAGAGAGAGAGAGCACAAGCTGGGGGAGAGACAGAGGGAGGAGACGCAGACTCCCTGCTGAGCAGGGAGCTGGATGCAGGGGGCAGGGCTCGATCCCCGGACCCTGGGATTATGACCTGAGCCCAAAGCAGATGCTTAACTGACTGAGCCACCCAGGCACCTTTGCGGGATTGTTTTGATGACTGGAGATAGAATATGAAAAGCACTGAGTAGAGTTTGACACATGCTTAATAAACATTTGTGGAATGAATGAATAATCCACAATAATAAGGTAGCTCATTTAACTGTATATATATACAGTCAAATGGAAGTGGGTATATAGACGATATTTGTTGTTTTAACGAAAGTAAAACTTAATTTGGATAATTCAGAACTGAAAAACCACTGTAAGGCCAAATTATCCAAATTGCTTATTTTATAAACCAAAGTAACTCACTAATTTCCATCTCTATTTCACTTTATGCCATGTCAGTATAGTCAATGTCTCTACCTCAGTTTCTCTAGGGACAAACTAGAGATAATGATATTACCTCAGAGGGTGCTGTGGGAATTAATTAGTTAATATTTTTTTTCAGTCTCTGAAAAGAAACTACCTCTTATATCAATGTTTATTATTAGTTAGAACCAACATGAAAGGTTTGAGCTGAGAATAGTCTTGCAATAGCACATTAATTCAGCATCTGTTTATTAAGTTTGGATTCAGTTATAGGCACCAGTTTGTTAGAAAGTGGCTGCTAATATTTAGGATGAAAAAATGTGGTTATAAAAACATATTGGATTATAACAACTGTTACAAATATCACTGAAATAAAATTATTGTGTTTCAAAAGTGTTCTAATCCTCAGTTATGACATATGGTAATTTTAGACTATGGTTTAATAAAACAAAAGAATTCAAAGAGTCCTTTGGATTTTGTTGTAGATTTCCTTGAACTCTAGGTGACCAGAATTCTGTTCACTTTCTCTTTATCTGTTTGTGTCTCTACCATAAGGGACTGGAAGAAACTGTTTCCTAGCAGCAATTGATTTTCTTTCAGTTGGAAGGTCATGTGATCTGACAGTATCTCTGAAGGTAAATACCAAGAGTAGACAGTTGCAGGTCACTAATAATTAAAGTCCTTGGTTATGCATATAATTTTGTAAGTTACTTTGGGAAAGCATATCTGTGGCTAGACGATCTAAACAGGAAGATCAATACCTTGAGAAGAAAGCACTTGAAAAACATATCCTCTTAACTCCTTTAGTTACAACTAAATATTATGCGAAGCATAGGCTCTCTGATTCCCTTTTCAGGATAAAGATAATAAGTGCAGCTGGTCCAAAGGGATCTAAACAGCAATTGTACAAATGGCAATGATGTCAAGGGAACTCCTCTGAGCAAGTTGACAGCAGTTCTCTAGGGGAATCTTGGGAGCATATCATTTCCCGTGGGTGCTCCGTGACTTCTAGCATCCAGCTGGAGGAAGGTGGAAATAGGCTGCTGTTGTTTCTTTTATTGCCCTGTTTTCCACCCCAGTGTCCTCTTTAGATCCTGTCTCTTTCTCCTATTTTCTTCCTGAAACTTTCTGGGACTGCATTTGAAAAGAACTTATTTTTCTTTAAAAGGAGTCATATGTAGTCTGTGCCTTTCTTACCATTTACCCACCCACTGATCCAAAGGCAGAAGCAAACATCAATTCAACTGACCAGCAAGTGTTGAAGTTGTTCAAGATCGCCTTGCCATGAACTTTGTAGAAGTTGCATTTGGGGAGCCTGGATTCCACTGATAGCCAAAAGTTGTCTTTGCACATCGCAATTAGCCACGTGAACAGCCGTTTGATTGCTGTAATTACAAAGGGTGATATCTGCTCCCTTTTCCAGAAGAAACTGAACAACCTGCAACACCACAACATTCTTATTTAGCATTTTTGAGTGCAAATAACATCTTCGGGGCTACACAGAAAACTTAGTTAGACATGGCTTTGATTCATGATGTAGGAAAGGAGAATAAGAGGGACATAAAAATGAAGAATTGATTTGAATGCAGAAAACTGCTATTTGCCTTTTTTAAATTAGGAAAACAAAAATCTCCATGACATGGATGATTTGGGGATACTATTCTTTATTTTTTTTAAAGATTTTATTTTTAAGGAATCTCTATACACAACATGGGGCTTGAACTCACAACCCTGAGATCAAGAGTCACATGCTTGGGGTGCCTGGGTGGCTCAGTCGGTCAAACGGCTGCCTTTGGCTCAGGTCATGATCTCAGGGTCCTGGGATTGAGCCCTGCATTGGGGGGTCCACGCTCAGCAGGGAGTCTGCTTCTCCCTCTCCTCTGCCCCTTCCCCATGCTTGTGCTGCCTCTCTCTCTTTCTCTCTCTCTTTTTCTCTCTCAAATAAATAAATAAAATCTTAAAAAAAAAGAGTAACATGCTCTACCAACTGATACTATTCTTTTCTTAAAACTAGAAGTCTGTGAGTATGTTATGTTAAACCCACATAAAGTGTCAAAGTTCTATTAGTATGATCTGTAATTTAAAATATAAAACCCAGGGCACCTGGGTGGCTCAGTCAGTTAAGCGTCTGCCTTCAGCTCAGGTCATGATCCCAGCATCCTGGGATTGAGCCCTGTGTCGGGCTCCCTGCTCTGTGGGGACTCTGCTTCTCCCTCCCCCTGCTCTTGCACTCTTGCTCTTCTCTCTCTCTCTCTCAAATAAATAAATAAAATCTTTTAAAAAATGTATAAACCCCCCAAATTTAGACATACATTCTTGAATGGTGCAAGTATTTCCACAAGTATTTCTAGGGAGCAAATAAATGCTATTCAAAATGTTGAATGCATAATTTATTCAACAACTAGGATGGAGTGATTAGTGAGGGTCAAGAACTGTCCTTGGTGCTGAGACTCCACCAATGAACAAGGCAGAGACCAGGCTTTAAGGCATTTACACACTAATGAGGAGCAAAGGCAGATAAAAAGGCAATTGCGGCATAATGTGAGAAATGCAATGATAAGGTAAATATAGGAGACAGGGTGTCACTTAGAAGAAATGAATTAAGCTGTCTTGGGGAGTCCGGAAGACTTTGTGGAGAAAATGATGTCTAAGCTCAGAACTGAGGGATCAGACTCAGTTAATTAGGCAAAGACTAGAGGAAAGATTGTTTCAAGCAAAGACATAGTGTAAACGAAGTACTGTGGATGCTATGGACTGAATTATATCTCCTCAAAATTCATATGTTGAAGCCCTAACCTCCAATGTGACTGTGTTTGGAGAGGGGGCCTCTAGGAAGTAATTAAGTTAGATGAGGTTCTAGAAATGGGGCCCTGATCTGACAGGATTAGTGTCATTATAAGAAGAGACATAGGAGACCTTGTTCTCTTTCTCTCTGCCAAGTGAGGACACAGGGAGAAGGTGACCATCTACGACCCATGAGAAAGCTCTTGCCAGAAATCAAATTGGCCAGAATCTTGATACTGGACTTCCCAGTTTCTAGAACTAGGAAAAAATTAATTCCTATTGTTTAAGCTACTCAACCATGGTATGTTTGCTATGGAAAGCCCAAGATGACTAATATGGAGGATAAAAGAACAAATAACATTCAAAGCTCTGGAAAGAATAGACATGGTTGGAGCTCAGGATGGGGGAGGGAGGGCAAGGAAATGTGATGGAGAAGTCAACAGTAGCTAAATCCTGAAAGGCTTTACCAACTCCCTCTAGGAATTAGAGTTGTATCTTCAGGGTAAGGGGAAGCCAGTGAAAGATTTTAAACAGAGAGAAGACATGATCACATCAGCACCTCAAAAAAATCACTGGGAAGAGCAGAAGTTGGGAGACAAATGAGATTACTCAGTGGCCTCACGGAGAGAAAATGGTGACTAAATCAGGGAAGTGGTAGTAGAAATGAAGTGACTGAGGGCATAATCCAGGAACATTTAGAAGGTAGAACTGATTAGATGTGGGTGTTGATGGTGAGCCAGAAATCAAGATAATTCCCAGGTTTTTCACTTCATTCCATTTTTGTCTAGTTTCCCTACTGCCACTGTGGACCAGGCCACCATGATCTTTGGCCTGAAACAATGCAACAACCTTCTAATAGGTCTCTCCATTTCCAAATACCTTTGTTTGAGACCCATTACAATGGGTAGATTCAAAGAGTCAGAAAATAGTAAGTATTGACAAGGATGTGAAGAAATCAGAACCCTTATACACTATTGTAAATGGTATAGCCACTTTAAAAAACATTCTGTAAGTTCCTCAAATGAGTCAACATAGAGTTCCCATATGACCCAGTAATTCCACCCCTAGGAATTCTTAAAGTGGAATGAAGGAGAAATGAAAACATATGGCCACTTTAATACTTACACACAAATGTTTGTGGCAGCCTTATTCATAGTAACCAAAACATGGAAACAACCCAAGTTTCCATCAATGAACAAATGAATAAATAAAATGTGTTTACCCATATAATGGGATATTATTCAGCTATGAAAAGGAATGAAGTGCTGATACATGCTATAACATGAACCTTGAAAAGAGTATGCTAAGTAAAAGAAGGCAATCACAAAAGACCACATGCCGTATGATTCCGTTTATATGAAAGTCCAGAATAGGAAGATCTGTAGAGACAGAAAGTAGATTAGTGGTTGCTTAGGGCTAGGGCAGGGAAAAGGAAGAAAGATAGAGAGTGATAGCTAAAGGGTTTGGGGTTTCTTTTGGGGGGGCAGGGAGGTGGGTAGTTCTTTTCGAGATGATGAAAATGTTTTAAAATTGACTGTGGCGATGATTGCACATTCATGTGAATATACTAAAATCCACTGAATTCCACACCTTAAATGGGTGAATTGTATGATGTGTGAGTTATATCTCACTAAAGCAGTTTTTAAAAATATCTTTGCATGCCTTTGTGGTCCCGCAGGATCTGGGCCCTGCCTTCCTTTCTAGCCTCATCTTATGCTACTCTTCCCCCTTCCTCTGTAAGTTCTAGTCACCTTTTTACCTCAAATACGAAAGTTTTTTCCTAACCACGAGGCTTATCTCTGTTATCCCTTCTTTCTCAACTGTTCTTCAAATGTCATCCTTTATCATTATTTCAGTCATAGCATAAATGTAACTACATCAGTGAGGATTTTTCTGACCACCTTATCAAAAGAGGATTCACTCTACTGGTTACTTCAAAGCACTAACAGCAATTTGTAACGTAATTAAGTGCTTTTTGTTTCCTTATTTGTTGTGTTTCACCTTCATTAGAATGTAAGTCCACTTTGCAAGAGATCTTATCACATGAATAAATGTTTTAGGAATGAGGCAATGAATGATTTATGATAAATAGAAGCTGATGCTATTTAATAAAACAGAAAGCACTGATGCTGGTGTTCCTCAGGAGAATTAGATTTGCGGAGAAAAACAATGAAGACAATGTGGACATGCTGTATTTGAGATCTGTGACATGTAAGTGGAGATATATGGTTGAAAACTCAACATAATATATATAATATATATATTCCTCTGTGTGTGTGTACGTGTATATATATATATATATATATATATATATATATATATATATATACAGGTGAGAGATGGTGGATGAGGTACAGAATTAGGAGCCATCCCAATATTATTAAGGAATGCAAATATTTAATGGATGAAAAGAAAGAATCCATAATGATACTGGAGAGATATTGTTTGGGAGGTGGGGGAAAAACCAGAAGGAAGCTAGTGGAAGAAAACATTTCAAGAAAAATTGGTGTCTAATGCTGCTAATACCTGAATGGCCATAAAGGACATTATAGGTCACATCAACAAGAACAGTTTCAATAGACTGGTAGAGAACAACGCCAGACTGCAGTAGTTGAAGAAGTGAGAAAATAGAGGTAGTGAGGATTGACCAGAGGAACACTCTTTAGAGGAACTATTGAAAGACCATTCTCCAGAAACTCCAGGAACTTGTGTTTTTGTAGGTCTTGTGAGCAGAGGTGCTGACTACCTTTGTTCTAGACTATGTTTTCAAAGATGTTTATATAGTGAATGTCTTTGCAAGATAGAGCTAGCGTCTCTTTCTGGACCATTGGGAAAACATGCTTACTGTCTATTACAAAAAACTCAGGTTTCCTAAGCTCAGGTTTCTCCTCCTTTTATTCAACCCACTGCATGTATGGGTATCACTTCTTCATGTTGCCTTGTGGCAACTGGGGCTCAGGGAACTGAAGCAAATGCTGATACTCTGACCATTTCTGTCGTGAATAGTAAACTGTCATTTTTTCTCTGACCCACGAGTCTCGTGTCTTCTAACAGACTCTAAAACTGTGGTAGGCTAACTTAATGGGAGGCAAGTAAGGAAAAATCTCAGATGCTTCATAGTTACGAAGTTTTGCAAAAGATGAGATGATGAGAGAGACAGAAATGACAGAGGAAGAATGAGGGCTTCATGGGGGTAATTAATGAGATTTATAGAAAGTTCATGGGAAGTGGTAGCAAATATGTTGACCAAATTGTATGGTCAATTGGGCAATAAACAATCCTCCATTTTATTGACTACCAATGCCTCTTTAAGGAACTGGGAGGTAGTTAAAGGCTGAGTACCAGGAAATAAGTTCAAAAAACAACTGTTCCCTGGTTTTTGACAATTTTTCTATAGCTACTATCTTCCTCACCAATCTGGCAAACTCAGGTCCATGCCACTATACAAAATAACACAAGATTTGTCCTGGGTGGGCAGAAGATTCTACTCCCTTTCAAACAACGGTTACAGAGATGCATATCTCCACTGAGCAGGAAAGAAGGAAAATTCATGACTGATACCGGCAAAAACCAGGCAAACTTTGAACTTTGGCTCATTCATTTGGGACCTGGGTAATGAGATGAATTACGTTTATTAAGGAAGAGTGATAATAGTTATATTACAGCTCAGCCCTTCCTGCTGACAAGCTTAGATCTATTTAATGATGCTAAAGGTCTCAGAATTTTTTTGCAGTGGGTTTCAGCTACTGTAAGGGAGCTTTGAACCTCCTGGGAAGATTTCGTAGAGACAGACAAATTCCCATGATAAAGCATAGAAATGGTGTTCAGGTTCTTACTGGCCTGGATTGGGTTATAATACTGATGAAGATGACCCATTGGAGAGAGAGGATTGCTGAGGTTGAAATAGATGATGTCGGTAATAATGACCTTGCCACCCGATAAAGAGTTTTGTATGGACCAAAAACATTGGAAGTTCATTCTGTTGAACAGCAAGAAGCCTCAATGCTTCTGGAAACCAAAAGCAAATATCCTCTGCTTATTGGTCTGGAGCCACTCTCTTTTATCATGCTCCTAATCCCTCCCTCCCCCTGTACCTTGACCTCAGCTGCTTTAAGGAGAAAGATCATTTTACATGGGGCCAAGGACACCCAGTCTTCAAAGGGGCCTGAAGATCATAGCCACTGACATGATTATGTTGATGAACACTGGGGAAGGAGAGACTCAAACTTTTATGGCTCTCTTAGATTCAGATTCTCAAGCCACCATCCTGTATAGTCCCTTGGGAAAAGTGGGTGTCCGAATTCAGTTAATGGTGTTTGAGCAAAGTTTGCAGTAGGGAAGGAAAGCTAATATGATTCTGTAGGTGGGGCCCTTTGGGCCAGTTCAATGGATTATTGCTGTGGCTTCTAACTGAATGTGTAATAGGAATTAATGTATTATGTATATTTCCCCATCCCATTAAGTATCAAGAGGACTCTTCTCATCATGATGAGCTAGTATGTAGAAAGGTGCTAGTATCTTTAGAATTCCTGATCCTTTTGAGTCCCTATGACTGATACTTTTGCCAACTGGGGAGCTTCTGTCAAAGGTATTTCTTGGGGATTTGGACTTGTTGCCTCCTCAGCATATCTACTATGAATACCACTTTTAAAAAGCAGATATTAGGGGTGCCTGGCTGGCTTAGTTGGTAGAGCATACAACTCTTTATCTTGGGGCTGTGAGTTCAAGTCCCATGTTGGGTGTAGATTAAAAAATAATAAATAAATAAATAAATAAATAAATAAATAAATAAAAGCAAATATTAGCTTGCTAGTGGGTTTTTGTCAAAACTGAATGCTTATTCCAAGGAGATCTTGTGGCTCTCATGTCCAATTTTTCCATTTGGGGGAAACCAGAACTCAATGACCAACAAGGTAGGAAAGGCCCAACAAGCATTATTTGTCAAATGGAAATGGTGTATTTAAGAATATAACCAGCCTGGGCACATTGGAGTCTGCTTTACATGAAAAAAATGATACCTTTCCTTTTGCTGGAAATTCTATCCCCTCACTCCACCACATGAAGTAAAACTGCTGGCTTAGGGTACTTCACTTCACAGGGGTTCTCCTAAGGGCCTGGGCCTATGTCAATTATGGTTCAGCCAAGATGAAATCTGATGTGTGCACTGGGCTACTGCAGCTGGTCGGCCTCGGTGCCAGCTATGCAGAACTGACAATGGACATGGTTGTTCCGCTCAGTGGGTAAAACTGTAGGCTGTTCTTGTAGCTCTGGCCAATATTCCCCTTGATGAGCTTTGTTATATTTTTACTGATTCTTGGGCTGCTGCCAATGGTCTGGGTGTTGGGTCTGCCACTTAGAAAATTGCAGACTGGCAGATTAAAAACACTTCTCTTTAGGGTCGTGAACTGTGGAAGCAAACTGGGTCAACTCATGTAGAAGCCCATGGCAAGAGTCCATTCTCTGATGAGATAGACTGGAATAAAACTACTGATTGATGCTGTACAACCCAGATCTCCTCCACTGCTGCCTGAATCCATCATCATATTAGACATGGCAACACAGCCACCAACACAGACTGGGCACAAAGTAGAGAACTGTTATGGGGTGAAGTTGTAGCCACTGAAATGGGATACGTGGACTTTGTTGTGGTTGAGGGTACCTAAAGAGAGAGCATCTTCAACCTTATGAAGTACAGGGAAGGGAGGGACATTGATGACCTTTGTTTTTTAGAACCACCCAGGAAATTTTCTTCATGAGAGAAAATGTCCTCAAGTGTCTCTCCCAAACTGTTCAAAGCACCTTACATGTAACTGATTACTGGGTCTTTCATCCCTTGCCAGGCAGCCCTGATCGTGACTTGACTGCCAATTCCTTTAGCTTTACCAAGAAGTCTATTACTAACTACAATTGACAGCCCCACCTCTTGCACCTTCCATGTAAAACACTTGTCTACACCTCCCGATTTCTTCTCACCCTCATTCCCACAGTCATCACTCCTCATTCTGTGGGGATGGACGAATGCTGCTTGGCTGTTGGCAAGGACAAACAGGACTGATAATCCTCCCAAATCAAGGACAAGTCTCCGTATTCAGATCGAATTGGGAATCCTAAGTCCAACCAGCCAGCTCAGAGATCACATGGAGACACTGCCAACCTGTGCCCCCTGACTAATGTAGGTGCCACTCAGAGGAGCCCAACAATTGAGAACACCACCTTTTTGTCCCCTGAAAACATAATGACTTATGCTTTAGGGGTGGTCATAAGAGATCTTCAAATCTTTAAGTAAATACCATCAGTAGATGATGTAGCCTCAGATGACTTCAGAGTTTTCCCCAAAATGAAGCTACCATTGGTTACTTCAGGGAGCTTCCCAGAGGGATAGCTGACTTGTCATTTTTGGGCCCCTTGTGGACCATTATCCCTAAGACAGATGTCCAATTAGAAAAAGTAGAACCAAATTTGTTTCTGCCTTTAGCTGAAGTTATCAATGATACCACCTCATCCCTGCAAAACATTCAGGTCAGCAGTCAAATCACTGGCCAGGGTTGTTATGAATGATAGAACTGCCCTAGACTTCCTCCTTGTGGGTCAAGGTGAAGTTTGTGCAATCAATAATTACAGACTGCTATACCTGGGTTGATGCCTTGGACCAAGTGAGAAGGTCAACAGAGAAACTTAAGGAGAAAGCCATCTGGTTGGTGGGATTTGTTCAGCTGGAGGGGTTCAGGACCATGGATGGCATGGTGACACCAGTTCACAATATGGCCTCATTCTGCTGCTTGGAGTTCTATTGATAGTAGCTTTAACTGAATGCTGTATGAGACAAGTTAATGGATGTGGTTCCAGTCTCTGTTGGTCAGATTAATCAGAGTGGTGTGTGCATGGGAAAATTCACCAAGAGCCAAGACAATGTAGAAACGAAGGGTAGATATTTTTAGGAAACAAGTCTCTCTGGGTCTCTCACATTTCTACAAGTCTTATGATTAGAGGCACTGACTGCCTTTGCCCCAGACTTTCTTTTCAAGCTTATTTGTATAGTGAACAGCCTTGGAAGAAAGGAGTAGGTTTGCTTACTACCCATTATAAAAGATTTGGGCCCCGAAAATTTACAGTTCCTCTCCTGCAATCCAACCTACTGTCTGAACAGGGGTCATCTGGTCCTCTCCCTACCATCCTGTGGGAATTAGGATGAGGGAAATGATACAAAACTGATAATACTCTGGTAATCTTGTTACTATGAATAATAAAGTGCCCTTTGTCTCTGACCCAGTTTTGTTTCTTTTGCCGAGAATCTAAAAAATTGAGGCAAGCTAACTTGTCAGCTTGTAAGCAAGGTAAAATCTTAGATCTTTCATAGTTCTTGACATAGATCTGCAGATGAAGAAGTCTGAGAGAGGAAAGAATGTGGTTGGAGGAGGATGTGAGTTCAGTGGAGGTGTTTGTTAATTTATGTGTCGTCAGAAAGGAGATACCTAAGCATTTTGAGTTCTAATGGAAAGTAGCATTGTTGTCTGTAATAACATAAATATGGAAAGCACCCATGTGTCCTTCAAAGTAGGACAGACAGATAAGTTGTGGCATAAATGGAATACTAGATAGCAATAAAAACGAAAAACCACAGTTACATGTCTCAAAATGGTTGAATATTAAAAACACAAAAATGAAGAGAAGGAGCAAGTTACAAAGGAACACATGTAGTATGAGTTTGTTTCTATAAAGTTCAAAAACAGGAAAAAGTAAACAATGCATTATTTAGGAATATAAGCAGAGATGGCAAAACAAAGAAAATGATTAACCCAAAATTCAGGATAATGATTATGAAGGGTGGGGGACACAATTCAGGAGGAGCATATAAAAGGCTTTTGAGGCATGGCAACATTCTAATTTTTGGCTTAGATGGTAGATACATAGGTGCTAGTGTCATTTTTCTCTAAGTTGTATATACATTTTTTAGTATATATGCTACATTTTATAATTTATTTAAAAAGTGTTAATAGAAAGGAATCAAAAGAGAAAAAAGCTAAGAGTATAGTCAAGAGAGAAGCTATTGAGATGGCTAGGCAGGATTGAGGGTCCACTTGCATTTAGACTCTCAAGAATTTACAGAGGCATCAACATGCTCAGTTGAGTGAAATGTCTTTTTCATCTTTGTGTCCCCATTCTAAGTCCTTTCCTATTTCCTTTGAAGCCTGCCTTCAGGTATTCTTTCATGGAGGTAAGTGATTATGCTATTTGTAAGCATCTCATTCTTGGAATCCTTAGCTTAGAAGATTACCCATGGGCCCCAGCACATCACATGTTACCTCTGTTAGATTTTCTTCTGCTGCAGTAATGAGAGGTGTATTCCCAGTCTTTGGATGCTGAAAGTTAAGGTTTCCAAGGATGGAATAGACTTTGGTAATATAGTCGCAGATGAGTTCCACATCACCCCTTGAAACTACTTCCAGGAAATCATGAATGAGTTTATTTTTATTCATCTTGTTAATTCCATATAATTGCCTGCCAAAGAAGAGAAACAATTTAATTAAATGAGAGCCAATGAAGCATGGGTGGTTCACATGTAACATATTCTATCTTTAGTGTTACCTCTTTTCCTTTCTTGCGTATAAAATATTACAACAGTTTTAAAGACAATTTGGAAAAGGGGGAAAACCCAGTAATCCCATCAGTCTTGGTTCTGTGCACATGTTTTAAATTATAAATAACAATTTTCACCATCACTTTGTGAGATCTGCTGTGGTACAGAAGAAAGGATGGATCAACACCAGAATAGAAAGAACCTGGGTTTGAATCCCTCCTCCACAGATTACCAACTGTGTAACCTTGAGCATGTCACTCAACTTCTCCAAGCTTAATTTCCTCATCTCTAAAATGGAAGTAACAACCTCTTCAAATGGTTGGTGAGGATCTGAAATACTATATACAAAGCTTTGGCACTCCTTCAGCAGATGAATGGATAAAGATGTGGTTCACATATACAATGGAATATTACTCAGCCATCAAAAAGGATGAATACCCACCATTTACATCGACATGGATGGAACTGAGGGTATTATGCTAAGTGAAATAAGTCAATCGGAGAAAGACAATTATCACATGGTTTCACTCATATGTGGAACATAAGGAATAGTGCAGAGAAGGATATGGGAAGGGAGGGAAAGCTGAATGGGAAGAAATCAGAGAGGGAGACAAACCGTGAGAGACTCTTGACTCTGGGAAACAAACTGAGGGTTGCAGGAGAGGTGGGTGGGGGGATGGGGTAACTGGGTGATGGGCATTAAGGAGGGCACGTGATATGATGAGCACTGGGTGTTATGTGCAACTGATGAACCATTGAATACTACATCAGAAACTAATGATGTACTATATGTTGGGTAATTGAATTTAAATAAATAATAATAATAATTTTTTAAAAAAGCTTTGACACATTCTATTGGTGAAAATTCTTGTAGGATTTTATTTTCTCTAATGTTGTTTATTAAAATCCCTGTAACTATTTTCTTTATGGAAGTTCTGTTTTCCTAACAATATCATAAACTCCTCAGTAGCAGGAACATTCCATGCCTTACACTTTAGTACTCTCAATAACTCTAGTACAATGTGAGTCATTGAAGAGCATGGTGGCCAGCATTTCAGATTTTCCGGAAAAGTCCTTATTTTAAATATACCATCTCGGTTTTCCAAATCATTGAAATATCATAAGTGCAATTTTTGAAGTCACCAGATTATCTCCCCCATGGAGCCTCTTTCTGTTGGAAACAGCACAAAATCGTTTGTCAGGCTCTGTACTCCAGCTTTAGCTTCTGACACCATAGTCACTGTGTGTAGGCACATGCTATTTCATTGAGCTGGCAATTTACTTGCAATGAACTGGCATTTTGCTGAAAGCAAGAAAACAAAAAGCCCATTTCATAGTACAACTTCGTGGATCAAAGTTAACAAAAATAAACAAGAAAATGTCTAGAATTGGTCTTTAATGTTCTACACACACAAATGCCTTAGAATTCATAGACCAGACTATATAGAGCCTTCTTTTTCAAAGAGAACATGTATTTCACCCTAGAAATAGTACTACTTCATAAATTCATCCATTCATTTAAGAGGATACTATGTCCTTCAGTTGCTTTCATTTACCTGTCACAATTGAAAACAACATAAAATAGCGAAGACAAAATGGGAGAAAAAATTATGATTGTCAAAGCAAGCAATGAATAATGAATCTTATGATGTCAGAGAAATGGGATTGTCATGTGACTGGAGCACTCCATGGGGAAAAGGGTATCAATAATATTTGGAGAGCTGGAGTGAAGAGGAAAGGACAGTTTTCACAAGGGGAAGGGCATGAATGAGGCCCATAAACAGGGTCAATGAGGAGACAGTGGACCAGATGGGAATTTACACTACTTCTGAACAGGTTGGGAAGCCCATGGAGAGTTTTGAGTAATGCCTTTTAGGAACAGTGGTAGTTTGAGAAGATTATTATGATAGAGAATAGAAAGGCAAAAATAGAAATTGAAAGTAAAGCTTAAAGGATTTGTGACTGACTGGCCATAGAAAAATGAAAAATGGGTCCAAGAGGATGTGTTTGGGCAACTAGGGAAGACCTGATGCTGGGGTAGGCAGCCATTTGCCTTTGCAGAATGAGAATCAATGAGGTCAGAAACAGAGCCAGCATGTAAGTAGGGTGTCTTGTTTCCTTGGGTCTCCAAGAAATGTGGCTGTAGGCGAGCGCAGTTTCCTAAACCAGCTTGAGCATAAGAATTTTGCCATTCCCTTGTTATGAATAAAGATTCCCAGGTTCCTTTCAATTTAGCGTCTAGGGAATGAGGCTACAGACTCCCCCATTGTTTGTTTTAATAAAAAAATTATTTAAAGATTTTATTTATTTATTTGTCAGAGAGCAAGAGAGAGAAAGAGAGCAGCAGGCAGAGGGAGAAGCAGGCTCCCCGCTGAGCAAGAAGCCTAATGTGGGACTTGATCCCAGGATCTTGGGATCATGACCTGAGCTACAGACAGACACTTAACCCACTGAACCACCCAGGCGTTCCTAAAAAAATTTTTTAATAGACTTACTTTATTTAGTTATTTTTTAAATAGACTTGCTTTAAACAGACTTTATTTTTTTTTGAGTAGTTTTAGGTTCACAAAAAATTGAGTGGAAGGAGCAGAGATTTCCCATATACCCCTTGACACCATACATACACAGCCTCCCCATTATCAATATCCAGCACCACATTGATACATTTGTTACAACTGATGAACCTACACTGACACATCATTTTCATCCAAAGTTCAGCATTTATTCTTAGGGCTCACTCTTGGTGTTGTACACTCTAGGATTCGGACAAATGTATAATGATATGTACCCACCTTAATACTATTAATCACAGTAGTTTCCCCTAAAAATCCTTTGTGCTGTACCTATTCAACCCCCTGACCCTCAATCCCTGGCAGCCACCTAACTTTTTACTGTCCCTGGGACACACCTTTTTCTGCTCAAGCATTCAGGTGATTTCTTTCTTTCTTTTTTAAAGATTTTATTTATTTATTTGACACAGAGAGAGAGACAGCCAGCGAGAGAGGGAACACAAGCAGGGGGAGTGGGAGAGGAAGAAGCAGGCTGCTAGCGGAGGAGCCTGATGTGGGACTCGATCCCAGAGCACTGGGATCATGC
This sequence comes from Ursus maritimus, assembly GCF_017311325.1. Classification (NCBI taxonomy): domain Eukaryota; kingdom Metazoa; phylum Chordata; class Mammalia; order Carnivora; family Ursidae; genus Ursus; species Ursus maritimus. The sequence goes on along the minus strand of NW_024423343.1, from coordinate 91,267,914 downwards.
CCTGAGGCGAAGGCAGACGCTTAACGACGGCTCCACCCAGGCGCCCCAAGCATTCAGGTGATTTCTATCATTAGACAACTTCTGGAAACATTGACCTAGTGGTTAGAATCCAATCTACAATCTTTCTTGCAATTCGTTTTGTTCTCTTTTCTTTTCTTTTTTTAAAGATTCGTTTATTTAATTGAGAGAGAGCGCGCGCACACGCGCGTGCGAGCAAGTGTGCGGGAAGGAGCAGAGGGAGAGAATTTCCAAGCAGACTTCCCACTGACTGCAGAGCCTGACACAGGGCTGATCCTATGAACCAGGAGATCATGACCTGAGCTGAAACCAAGAGTCAGACACTTAACTGACTGAGCCACCCAGGTGCCCCTCTTTTTATTTCCTAATTGACATTTAACATTACCACTTATTTCTTTTGATTTCAATTTCTTAGGATAAATACTGGTTTTCCCCCTAAATTTCTAAGAGAATAAATTGAAATAGAGAACCAATTCCTTAAGTCTCTCCCCAGTCTTGTTCAAAGTGCTGTTATATAATAATAATAGTAATAATAATAAAACAGCAGCAATGTCCAACATTTACTGAATGTTTACTACATGCCATATGCTATTCTAAATGCTTTACATATATTTTATCTATTTAATTCCTAACAACAGTAGTATTACTATCTGTATTTTACAGATGAGGAGAATTAGGCATAGGTGTTGGCAAAATGGGCTCTCACCCGGGAGACATGTGGGTGCTAGCACTCAAAAAAGACTTAATACAGCTGGTATTTAAAGGAACATTCGTTAAAAAAAAAAAAAGCCTATTTTCATTTCTTTGGATCCTAGGTAGAGAGGGGTGGGTTAATCTTACCCATTAACAGTACTTGGGGGGGGGGTGTCTAGTTTTCCTCTTGCTTTATTTTATTTTTTCTTTCTTCAACTCTGATCTCCTCTCCCACTGCCCTCTGCCTCACAGGACCCAATCTGATGTGCCCAAGAGGTACCCTCAGATAGGTAGATAGCTTTAAAAGCATATAGTGCTGTTGTGTATGTGTGCACGTTTTACATTTGCACAAATGGTACTATTACTTACTTTTTAACTTAATACTTTGTTTTAATGCTTTAACCTTGTACTTAGTGCACCTCTGGCTGTTTGCTTCTAATGGCTGCATAGCATGCCTCCACCACACTCTATTATCCTGTCCCTTGGTTATGGACATCTAAGTTGTCTCCAACTTCCCACTCCATAAACAACACTGCAAGAAATATCCCTGTTCAGGCCTTGTTACGAACCATGCAAAACTGTGTTTTCTAAAGTGATTGAGTCGAATGAATTTAATTTCACGAAATATTGCCAGATTATTCCCCAGGATGGCTGCACCAATTTATACTCCCACCAGTAGTGCCTGTTTTCTTTAAGCTCTTCTGAGGGAAGCAGACATTTAGTTGATTGTTGTCACTTAATCATCATTATTGTTATCATTAACACTGATTAAGCAGTGTACTTGGAACATTGCTAGGGGCTGGAGGATCAAATGATACACTTGAAATTAGGCCATAGAAAAATTTAAAATCAGCATACACATCTGTCCCAGCAAACGGCTTTGAAACTTGGATTTATATACTTCTTTGTGAAAATGCAACAGTATTTGCAATATCACAGGTAAAAGAAACACTTTCAGAAACAAAATAAAGCTGAAAATCAGATACTCAAATAATGACTAGGCAAGAAATATATATTTATATCACCAGTTTATTCATAAAGTGGAAATAAAACCCCAAAGATATTTCTTCGCAAGATTACCCCCTAGCAATGAAATGACAACAGATGTTGTGCCTTAATTCTTTAATGTTACCTTTAAGTGAGAGCATTTCACAAGTAGTATCTGTCATTCCATTAAAAAATACACATTAAGATTTAAACCAAACTATTGTAAGGCTATAATGTTCACTCTACTGGAATTAATTTTTTTTTTTTAAGTAGGCTCTATGCCCACCGTGGGACTTGAACTCACGACCCTGAGGTCAAGAGTCACATGTTCTATCAACAGCCAGCCAGGTGCCCCTGGAATTAAAATTTTTTAAAAAAGAGTTAAACCAAATCGCAACCTGAAAGTTATCAAATCAAATTACTACGGTACTGGGCAATGTGGTCATTATTTGGTCATTCATTGTCTCACACACTCAGTTGTGACTGGAGGAAGACAATGAAGATTGGATCAGCATACAGCAGTATGCCCACACACAGGTAAGCTCTTTCAATTAACATGGACAGACCCACATTGCTTTTTATTAGTGAGTTCCATTTCTTCTTCTGATCTTCAATCTGCACATTTCCTAGTTTTGCTTTTGTTTTGTTTTTAGTAAGAAAATGTTTCTCAATTTTCCTTTCAGGATTGTTTTGATCAATGATTTTTAAGCAGTATTTCATTCCACAAAGATTTCTGGTTTGGCATCTAGTAAAACCCAGTGTCTTTTATCTTTTACTGTGTGCGTGGTTCGTCTACTTGTAAAACAAAGCATTTTATTACACTGTTCATTTCATTTGGAATCTTATGTTAATTAAGACTTAAAGTAATGGGAATCCCTTTTCATGTTGAGAAAATATGGCCAGGTCACATATATACAGTACGGAGTGTTTACAAGAAGACTATTACCACTTAGAGTTAACACATACTGAGATGACTAAACTAAAATAAAAGATGTCCCTGGGTGTAATTAAATCGAAGCAAGTATTCTTGTATACTTTTCTTGCCCTTACCAGTTTAGCCTGTGATCTAGAGGTATTTGCGTAAAGTATTAGAAAGGATTGTCTTGATATTCGAAAAATCAAAGATAGTTTATTACAGCAACTCTAAGGATATAATTATTTGAGATCAAGGACAGAGTTTCCTCTCTCAGTTTACCTGATGTTCCTCCTCTGGGACCTCCTTTGGGGAGAAGAAAAAACGTTGCAACATAGGGCAATACCTAAAATGTGCTGAAAAGTGGAGATTTGGCTTACCTATGTTGCGTTTTGCCGAGGGAGCCGATACACAGTTGAAGAAAGACCAAGAAAAACAGCAGTCAACATCATCCTAATTTATTGTGGCACTGATTTCTGGGACAGCTGTCAACCCACACTTCAGTAAAGGATCCATTGAAAAACGGCATAGATACAGATTTTTTTCTTTGATTATTTTCCAATGTTGCACAGCGCAAAGAACTTAAAAATATAATTAAAGCTGGTTCTGTGTGCACAAACCCTTCAGTTAGTTGCAAAGAGACTGCTTAGTTTACGGGTTGTCACCCAGGCAACCATCCGCTGTGCATTTAGCTTTGAGAATTGAAGGCAGGACAGTCTCATCCAGGAAGCAAAACAAGCATTGTACACTCTTCAAAGCTGCTGTTTAAATGCTTGAAAGAGTTGGACCCTAGTGTACTTCCATGCTTGGCACAATTGCTGCTATCATCTTATCCAGTGAGACTTTCTCCAGGAAAGCCATACCTTTGTTATTGCCATAATGTACTACAAGGATCTCTTTCCAAATCTAAATATAAGATACAGAGCAGGAGAATCCAACAGGTTACCCCCCAAACTGGTTGTATTCTTAGAGTCACGTTTGAAAAAGTACCAGTAAATGGAATTTCTTCCATCAGAACATATTTCTTGTCTAGACTTGTGATATTCCCAAGCAAAGTCTTTAGGAAATGGACTGTATTTTTGTCTCAGTCATAAAAGCTAAATAACCCAGCTGAAAGAGACTTTAAATTGCGACTACAAAAACACTCATGAGGAAGTAGACTCAAGGCCCTCTAAAACATAGGGTTGTCTGCCATTTGTGCACTGCTAGATTTTTTTATGCCACTTACTGGAGGATACAGGAGATTTTCTTCTAAAGATGTACTTGTTATAGATACTCAACTGCAAAGGGTGCAAATATTTTATTGTAACAACAGGTGGCATTCATTAAATTCTTACTAGCTTAGTCCTTTACGTTAATGATGTCGTTTAACCCCCACAACAGCTCTAAGGAGTTGATTTTGTAATCACCATCATTCCCCATGTTACAGATGAGAACACTGAGGCTTAGAGGAAATTTTAAGCTAATAAATGGTAGAGCTAGGGACTGAACCAAAGCAGCCTGACTGCAATGTTGAAGTATTCACCACTTTTATGATGCTAACACACCTTACACACTTCCCGAGTCAGTGAACGCTTCAGGATACAGGACCACTCAGAGATGGCTGGGTTTCTGTACACTCTTTCATCACCTCATTCAGCCTGAAGCGCTTTCACGCTAACCCAAGCACGGGCAGGCTGTTGCTCGGTTTTACCTTCCACAGACTTCTGTGTTTCTGCTGCCAGGAGGAACAGGGCTCTTTCTTAGCTTTTATGTCAAGAGAAAGTTGTAAGTACTGTACTTTCTGATGTTTAGGGTTTCTGCAGGGTTACCCTTGGGCTCAGGCTGGTCTGCAATCCGTGAATCTTTCTATTGGTTCCTCCAAGAGCAGTCTTCCCCTTGTCTCTCATTTTGAGAAATAGTCATTCATTCAAATCATGTGTTTTCAAGAAACCTAAGTTTTCAGAAGCAGGGGCAAGATAAGCATGCAAAACAAGGAGAATCCAGTGTTCGCTCCTTATCCTCAGGGGATAAGCGTCAGGACTTGCAGACAACGCCTGAAACCTCAGACAGTACCGATCCCTCTGTATACTGGTTTTTCCTCTACATATGTGCCTGGAATAAAGTTTAATTTATAAATTAGGCAGAGTAAGAGATTAGCAACAATAATTACTAATGGACTAGAACAATTATGACATTATTACACTGTAATAAAAGTTACATGAATGTGGTCTCCTCTGTCTCTCGAAATAACTTATTATACTGTACTCACCCTTTTTCTCGTGATGCTGTGAGATGATAAAATGCCTGCGTGAGGAGATGAAGTGAGGAGAATGACGCAGGCGCTGTAATGTAGAGTTAGGCTACTACTGACCTTCCGAGGATTTGTCAGAAGGAGGATCATCTGCTTCCTGAAGGTGGTTGACCATGGGGAACTAAAACTACGGACACCGAGGATGAGGGGGACTCCTCTATGAGGTGATAAGACCACCGCAGAGCTATGTAGAAGGCTCTAGGGAAGGCTGGAACTTTCTCAGTTGGAAGGGCTGGGGTATATTAGTTTGCTAGGGCTTCCATAACAAAGTACCACAGACTGGGTGGCTTAGGCAACCGAAGCTTATTTCCTCACAGTTCTGCAGGCTAAGAATCCAAGATCAACGTGGTGGCAGGTTTGGTGTCTCCTGAGGCCCCTCTGCTCGGCTTGCAGGTGGCTGATTCACACTGTTCTCATAGGGGCTTTTCTTTGTGCACAGCCCCTTGGTGTCTCTCCATGTGGCGTAATCTCCTTTTTAAAATAAGAACACCGATAGATTGGATTAGGGGCCACCCTAATGGCCCCATTAATTTATTCACCTCTGTAAAAGTCTTACCTCCAAATATAATCACATGCTGAGGTTCTAGGGATTAGGGCTTCAACATACGAATTCTGGGGGAACACAGTTCAGCCCATAACAGCACAGGGAATCTTCAGAGAAGAGATAATTATCTGAGCTGAAATTTGAAGGACAAAGAGTTCACTAGGTAAACCACAGACAGAAGGACATCGCAGGTAAACGAAACCACAGCATGTACAAGAGGAAAGATAAAAGCAGGAAATGTTGACAATATTGTGTTTGGCATGTATGTGTGCGGTTGGAACACAGAATACATGGGGGTGGCAGAGGGGCAGAGGGAAATTGAGGCTGTTTCCAGCTGAACTGGGAGACACTAGAAGATTTTATTCATGGGGAGACATGATCAAATCTGTATTTTAAGAAGATCTTCCTGACAGCAGGAATGAAAATTAATTGGAGGAAGGGGCAGGTAGAAATGTTAAAAGATTATTGTAATAGGTCAGGAAACAAATGATGGAGACATAACCTGAATCAATGACAGAAAAGATAAATGACCACAGAAAAACAAGCGAAAGATTTGAAGTCAGTCTTTATAGGAAAGGAATACAAATGGCCAGGAAACACATTTAAATCACACATTAACCTCACTAGGGAATCAGGAAAATGTAAATCAAACCATGTTTTGTTTAGGACACAGACAAGAATTTAAAAGACATAATATTAAGTGTGTGGGAAAATGGCAACTCTTATACACTATTAGAGGGTATATAAATTTGTAATGCTCATTTTGTACATTGCAATCTCATGCTATCTTTTGCCTTTTATTTGATTTTTTAAGATTTTATTTATTTATTTCCAGAGAGACTGAGAGAACAAGCAGGTGGAGCAGTAGAAGGAGAGGGAAAAGCAGGCTCTTCGAGGAGCAGGGAGCCCAATGCGGATCTCAGTCCCAGGACCCTGGGATTATGACTTGAGCCCAAGGCAGACGCTCAACCATCTGAGCCACCCAGGCGCCCCATCTGTTGCCTTTTAGAACACACACATTCTTCAAGTTGGTTCCCATTTCTCAGTATTCACCCTAGAGTAATTCTGACAGGTGATTACAAAGATGCAGGTATAATAAAATTGTACCCTAGAATTTTTTATTTTTTAAAATTGTTGTTATTTTTAAATTTTACTTATTTATTTGGAGTGGGGAGGGTCAGAGGGAGAAGAGGGTATCTTTTTTTTCATTTTTTATTTATTTTATTTTTTATTTTTTTAATTTAATTTTATTTTTATTATGTTATGTTAGTCACGATTCAGTACTTCATTAGTTTTTGATGTAGTGTTCCATGATTCATTGTTTGCGTAGGAGAGAGAGAATCTTAAGCAGGCTCCAGTCTCAACACAGAGCCCGATGCAGGGCTCCACACGGGGCTCGACTTCACGACCCTGAGATCATGACCTGAGCCAAAATCAAGAGCAAGACACTTAACCAACTGAGACACCCAGGCACCCCTTTTGGGTTTTTTGTTTGTTTGTTGTTTTCTTTAGAGAGAGGGTAGAATTTTTTTAGAAAACTTTTTTAAAAAGTTTATTTTGGAAAACTTCAAACATGCAAAGTAAACAGTATAGTGTAATGAGCCCCCATGTACTTGTCACCCATTTAAGGATATTACTAGTAACTTTAAATAGTAGATCATTTCTATGTCAAGCCACAGAAGACAATTAAATGAAAAGTAGTACATCTGTACTTTGAATTCTGGAATGCTGTGCAACGGTTCAATAAAGGAAGAAAGAGTTTGTTTTTTTTTTAAAGATTTATTTATTTATTTATTCGACAGAGATAGAGACAGCCAGCGAGAGAGGGAACACAAGCAGGGGGAGTGGGAGAGGAAGAAACAGGCTCATAGCGGAAGAGCCTGATGTGGGGCTCGATCCCGTAACGCCGGGATCACGCCCTGAGCCGAAGGCAGACGCTTAACCGCTGTGCCACCCAGGCGCCCCAAGAAAGAGCTTTATATCATGTCCTAAATGGGCTCCAAATCACATAGTTCAGTAAAAAAAAAAGTGGGTTGCTGAATAATGCACGTATGGTAGGATGATACTGGTATGATGAGGCTCAGAGCACATGCTCAGGAGCCAGCCCGACCACTTAGGAGTGTAGAGCTTGGGCAAGTTATCCATGGTCTTTCGGTTTCAGTTTACTCATCTGTAAAGTAAGGGTATATGATAGGAACAGTATCAACTTCACAGGGTAATTGTAAGAATTAGACGAGTTAATACCAGTAAAACACTCAGAAGAATACTTCATACATATTGGGATGCCTGGCGCAGTCGGTTAGGCGTCTGCCTTCGGCTCAGGGTGTGATCCCGGCGTTCTGGGATCAAGCCCCACATCAGGCTCCTCTGCTGGGAGCCTGCTTCTTCCTCTCCCACTCCCCCTGCTTGTGTTCCCTCTCTCGCTGGCTGTCTCTCTCTGTCGAATAAATAAATAAAATCTTAAAAAAAAAAAAAAAGAATCCTTCGTACATATTAAATACTACACATTCTTATTTGTGCAAAAAATTGATTAAAAATGTTAGGGATTAACCCAAACCAAACCAGGATTAAAAACTATATATTCATATATATAAAACATAGGAAGAGGACAGATTCATGCTTAACTAGTATTAGTGATTTTATTTATTTATTTATTTTGAAGATTTTATTTATTTGAGAGAGAGAGAGAAAGAGAGAGAAAGCACAAGCAAGGAGAGCAGCAAGCAGAGGGAGAAGAAGACTCCCCACTGAGTGGGCAGCCTGATGCAGGGCTCCATCCCAGGACCCTGGGATCATGACCCGAGCTGAAGGCAGACACTTAACCGACTGAGCCACCCAGGTGCCCCCAAATAAATAAATAATCTTAAAAAAATATTGTGTGTGTTTTCTGAAAGGTCACTTGGATATTTTCCTACTACTGATTTTGAAAAGAGTTTGAAGTTGGATTAGTCATCATGCATCTCTTTCTAAACCATATCATACTTAGGTCTTTTCTCAGAGGGCGAGCGCCTGGAGGGTAGGGATTATCCTTTGAATCCCTCCATAGGATTGACCACCGTACTATGATTTGATAAATATTACTGAATGCATGAGAAAATGCTGTCGGAGAATTTTGCTTTAGAGATTTCACTTTAAAGAGTTTCTTCTTTCCGTAGCACGTGTTTGTCTTCCAGCTGTACCTTCTGTTACAGCGCTCTCCCTGCACAGAGGCACCGGGGCAGGTGAGGATGGTGTAGTCCCACTGCTGTTGCTCCTCTCACAATGTTTGCTGTTTCACTAAGACCTCATTAAACTGTTATGCCCCCACATTCCTCTGAGGACTAAGCCAGGGTGATTTTTTTTTCCAGGCGTCTAATCTCTTCAATTGCCTAAGCGTCAAAATTCTCCCCATGGCTATTATTGGTTAACACCTTGAAATAACTGAAAATTATGCCAGTGAGGAAACGTGCTTGCAACAGAAAAACCCTTGCCTTTGGACGTGTAGCCAAAGAGCTCTTAACACTGAAGAAACAAGATCTTTTGTGCCTTGTGAACCAGTAAAAATCTAAGAAAAGTGTGTCTCCCCCGGGTACTTTACATCATTAACATCCTGGCTTCACACTTTGCTTGAACAAATAACTTATTTTAAAAGTCTCTCCAGGGAGAAGACAAGAAGCCAAAAATATCTTGGAAGAAAACTTTACCTAGCAACCCAGTAAGGCTGTTCATCCAGTTTCTAAAATTTAACTTCATGCAGCAAAGTCTTTGTGATTTTTTAGTTTCTCATTTTGGTAAGTACTGAAACTTCTTCATGGCTAAGCGGGGAGGAAGAAAAAGTAACGCCTGACATGCGAGTAGCACTTTCTGGTTTGCATAGTAAATTCATGCTAAAGGCTCCTACCACAGTTAATCACCTACTATGTGCCAGGACATTGTGCTAACCGTTTTACACAGGTTCTTAGAACTTAAGCTTTGCCACAATCGTTTGCAATACGAGGTTTTAGAAGTCTTATTTTACTAATGAAGACCCTGGGGTTTGGAAGAGTTAAGTAATTTGCCCCAAGTCATACACTGTAGTTAATAAATGGCTGAACCTGGGTTTGTCTGACCTTAAGACCTACAGATTTGGGGCGCCTGAGTGGCTCAGTCAGTTAAGTCTCTGCCTTCGGCTCAGGTCATGATCCCAGGGTCCTGGGATTGAGTCCTGCATAGGGCTCCTTTCTCACTCCAGGGAGTGCTACTTGCAAGGTGATCTCAGTGTGGGGTGGGGGGGGGGGCACATAAATGGCTGAACCTGGGTTTGTCTGACCTTAAGACCTACAGATTTGGGGCGCCTGAGTGGCTCAGTCAGTTAAGTCTCTGCCTTCGGCTCAGGTCATGATCCCAGGGTCCTGGGATTGAGTCCTGCATAGGGCTCCTTTCTCACTCCAGGGAGTGCTACTTGCAAGGTGATCTCAGTGTGGGGTGGGGGGGGGGGCACATCCTGAAGCAAGACTGCTGAGCGCAAAGTGAATGGTGCCCCCTGGAGTTGTGTTATCACCAGGTCTGGATTTCCTCCTCTCTGACCTTATCAGGAACTTCAACTCTCCCAGCTACCCTTCATCATCGGTCTCTCTCTCTTAGATTATTACCCATATGCAAACATACCTGTTCTCCTCTGCCTTAAAGACAAACAAAGGAAAACCCCAGAAACAACAATCAATCACCCTTGATCCTATATTCCTCTCTCACTCGCTTTTCAGCAGCAGTCAATATTTACTATCGTGAAACATTTTCCTCTCTCGGGTTCTGTGCCATCACTCTTTCTTTGGTTTCCTATTTCTCAAGCCATTCCTTTCCTCCTTCTTTCACTGGATACTTTTCCTTTTTCCATTCTCTAAATATAAAATGTTCTCAGGTCTTTAGATGAGGCTCTTTTCTTCTCTTTCTATATTTTTTCCTTAAATCACCTCATCTCTTTTTGTGATTTAAAATCCACCCAAAAATCTTCCCCACCAGGTCTTGCCTCTGAGTCCTAGTCTTATACCTATTTTTTTCCTTGACACCTCTCCTTGAATATCTTTGGGTACAAACCTGTCAAACTTCACACTATCCAAACCAAACACTAATTTCCTTGTTCCTTCCAGTCTTGCTCATCTCAGGAAATGGCACCATTTCCCACATATTTGCTTAGGTCAGAAACCTGAAAATCATCTTTAATTCCTACCTTTCCCTTATCTCTACATTTAATCCAGCATCATGTCCCATATATTGTATCTTCAAAGTGCATGTCAAATAAATTCACCATGTCAGCTGACCACCCCAGTCCAAGACCTCCACACCATCATCTCTCACTGGATGCATTAATAGTCACCAGCTGTCCTTACCTCTTTTGCAATGCCCCCACCCCCAATCTGTTCATACAGTACCCAGACTTTTGCAAGATGTGAATTGGATCATATTGCTCTCTTGCTGAAAACATTTCAGTGACTCTCGTTGTGCTTCAAATAAAGTCCAACTCTGGCCCAAGGGCTCTATTTGGTCTGGCCAATTTGTACCTCTCCAACTTCATCACAAGCACTGTGCTGTAATTGCCCCCCTTTTGTTCACTGGATGGATCAAACTTTCCCACCTTCAAGCCTCTAGACATGCTTAGAAGCCTTCCCCATTCTCAACCTGGTTGCCCCATCTTATCCTTCAGCTCTCCTTCAAAATTCTTTTTGTCAAGATTACCATTGACCTCTACATTGCTAATGCTAATGCCGATACATGTAGTACCTCTTCATTCTGTTGTGCAGTGAATTTCCAGTTTCCCTACTAGACCTTGAATTCCTTAAAGTCAGGGACTATATCTACAATACATCTGTGTATTGGCTTACACAGCGATTGGCTTACAGTTACCTGTTTACAGCTAACTGTGGAGTGGAGGATGCAAGTTGAGACCTCTTGGGAAAGGCTGCTGCAGTAGTAACTCACAATCCCCCACTAGTATAGTAGATAGATACTAGAAGGAACATCAGAACACAGGGGTTCAAGGTTTGGCACTAGCAATAACTATCTGTTGTCATAATTCTTCTGACCTTAGTTTCCTCATCTGCCCTATCTATATCACTGAATTTTTGATATCTCTAACCTTTTAAGATTAAAAATTAAAAAAAAGGATTTTATTTATTTATTTATTTACTTGAGAAAGAGAGAGAGAGAATGCCAGTGGGGGGTAGGGTGGGGTGGGGGGTGGGATGGGGGGAGGAGCAGAGGGGAAGGGAGAGGGAGAGGGAAAGAATCTCCAGCAGACTCCATGCTGAGTGCAGAACCCCTAGCAGGGCTCAATCTCAAGACCCTGAGATCATAACCTGAGCCAAAACCAAGAGTTGGACACTTAACCAACTGAGCCACAAGATTAAATTTTTTTTTATCACTGAAGCTGAATTTCTTAGTCCTCTACCACCAAATTCCTTCTTGTGGGTTGCAAAACTCATTAAATGAGATTTAATCTTTTTCCAAATTAATTATGAAAATTTTCAGACCTAACAGAAGTAGAGAAAATAGTATAAACACCCATGTACCATCACTAGTTTAAACTATTACCCACGCATAGCTAATCTGGTTTTATTCCTAGCCCTGCCCACTTCCCCCCTCCCCCCCCCGTTATTTTCATGCAAATCCTGGACACGGTATCATTTCATGATATATATATACTTCAGTATGTATGAGATGTAATTATTAAGTGCTAGCTGCTACCCCTTCTGTTCCTCAGTGGCTTAAAAAGTGAAGTGTTCATTGAATAGTATGTTGCTCTTCCAAGAAACCAGATAACTAGCACAATGATTTTATTTCATGACTTAACCAAACTATCTAAATTCTTTGAGCGGTGCGGAAGAGGGTGGATATTACGGCACCTAGCTTTGTGCGTTGCCGGCAATAAATAGAGGTTGAATGAAAACAAATTCAATGTGGTTTAGGTTTTTTAATACAACTTTATCCACAGGAATCTAGGGCCTTGTCTTACCTCCTTGCTTCTGTTCTCTTCCGGAACTCATTACTCTAAAGGAAAATTTCAAATTCAAAGTTTTTCTTTTTTTGTTTTAAATCAAATGATTTCAGCCTTTGAGGACTGTTCCAGGCAGGACAAGCTACTAGGGGGCGGTGCCTCCAGGGCGGGTCGGCTCTGAGGCCCCGCCCCCGCCCGCTCCCCGCCCTCCTTTTCCTCCTTCCCTTCTTCCCGGCAGCCCTAGCGCCTTGCCCGGCGCTCCTCAAGATGGCGGCAGACAGCGAGGTGAGATGTTTCCTCCGTATCTATCCCTGTCTGTAAGTTCGCTCCTCCGTGTCAACGCCCGGGGCTCAGTCTTTTTTTCTTTCCTTTCCTTTACCGTAGCCCGAGTCCGAGGTATTTGAGATCACGGACTTCACTACTGCTTCGGAGTGGGAAAGGTGAGTGAGTCGTATCATTGGTTATCAGTACCGTGGGCCCCGGCGTCCCCCTGCCGCTTCCCCAACGCAGACCACATGTGATGCTACTTCTGCGGGAAAAGCAAGACCGGCGAACCCCCGGCTCTGCGTCTTCTCCAGTCCCCAGTCTGCTGCAAGCCTCTTCCGCGTCTCGCGTCTGACAAGCCCCGGTCCGCCCCCGTCAGCCAAACCCTTGAGATGCGGCTCTCAGAAAAAGTTTTGTTTACTCTGAGACCACTTTCCTCAGACCTTGGTTGTTGCCCACCCGCGGAAACATTTCCGTAGTTACCACTTCCGTTCCTGGTTTCATTTCCGTTTAACTCATTTTGTTATCATAAACAGTAAACTTGGCAGTTGCTTTTTTCCTCTCGTGTGCATTGGCATATCTCTTTTAGGAGGGGGCCTTCATAATCCTGGTGGTTGTCCATCTGCCACACTCCCACCATCTCCATTCTGTCCTTTAGAATAACCTTTTAAGATAGGCTGCAGATGGCTGTGGAACTCTTTGATTCAAGTTGTTAAATTTCAGTGAGTAATGTGCCCAGTCTTCCTGTGACTATTAAACCTCACTGAACAGCTGAGTGAAATTGTTGTATCACTGAAATAGTTGAAAGCCAACTCTGTGAAGGAGCCATACCTTAGATTGAGAAATTTTTCTGGTCGGTGTCACAGAGACCCTTCTGGGTATGGAGGTCTGTATTTAGCTTGTTGCAGTGTTTTATAATCCTTCTGGTTTAGAGGAAATTTGTGCATTTTATGTCATTAGATAACAGAGGAAAATATAAAAAGAAGATCCCTGCTGGAGGGGCGCTTGGGTGGTTTAGTTGGTTAAGCGGCCAACTCTTGATCTCAGCTCAGGTCTTGATCTCAGGGTCATGAGTTCAAGCTCCGTGTTGGGCTGTATGCTGGATGTGGCCCATACTTAAAAAAAAAAAAAAAAAAGTCCCTGCTGGAATAATAGTTTGACTTGTGGTATCCTCCAAAAAAGAAAAGTCAGTAAGACATAACCATACTGGCAAGGCTTTATTGAGCAGGTATTGTGTCCAGAGTTAAACTAAGGGAAAAGAACAAAGAATAAAACAAAACCTTTGATCCATTTGTTAAACAGAACAGCAAATGGGTAAATTGTAAGCCAGCCGGTGATAACTATAAAAATAGTAGTTTAAGGAAGGATGGTATTGTGGATTACAATTAAGGGAGATATTTTCATAGAAAAGATAGGAAATGAGCTGGGCCTTGAAAGTGAGAAGTGGTGGGTTAGACATGAGAAGTTATTAACATGAGCAGAGACCGGTGAAAAGTGAGCCTTTGAGACTTCATGAAGATGTCTTTACTGGAGTGAAGGCTACCTGTTGAAGAGAAATACATAAGATTAATAAAACGTAACAGGTCATGGACAGCCTCCAAAGCTGAGTAAAGGAATCTCTAGACTCGGTGCTTTAAGACCAGGGATTCTCAAACTTTAGTGTGCATCAGAATCATAGTTTCTGATCATATCTGAGTCGGACCTAAAAATGTGCATTTCTATCAAGTTCCCAGGTGAGGCTGATGTTGCTGGTCAGGAGACCACACTTAGAACCATTAAATAACAGTAGTGAGAGACCCTTGATTTTAGAGTGGCAAAGTGATAGCATGAGAGTTGTTTCAGGAGATTAGGTAAAATGAAGCCAGGTGACTTAACTTTGATCAATAGGTGGTAATTTGGAGACTGGAGAGAAAGGGAGGACAGGAGGGAGGATTATAAGACATTGCAAAGAAGATTTTTAGATAGATAAACTTGATGAAATGTTAGAGTAGAAGGAAACATGCAACTGGAGTTTATTGCCTGAAAGAATGAAGATATGGTGGCAAGTGGGAAGAGCGCAGTTTTAGACCTGTTGAATTTGAAATAATAGCTTGATGTCTTGAAGGTAGATAGAAAAATGTAACCTGAGGGGCACCTGAGTGGCACAGCGGTTGAGCGTCTGCCTTCGGCTCAGGGCGTGATCCCGGCGTTATGGGATCGAGCCCCACATCAGGCTCCTCCGCTGGAAGCCTGCTTCTTCCTCTCCCACTCCCCCTGCTTGTGTTCCCTCTCTCGCTGGCTGTCTCTATCTCTGTCAAATAAATAAATAAAATCTTAAAAAAAAAAAAAAAGAAAAGAAAAATGTAACCTGAATCTTGGAGGGTGGGGGTGAGGAAGCAACAAGAGTATGGAATGGAAACAGGATTTTTTTCCCTTTAGTTGAATATTCAAAATATCCTGAAGTGCAATATTAAGTCCTTTAGCTCCTGATACAGAAATAATTGTTAACACAGTTATGAGAACTACCAAAAGGTAGGAAATTTGGTTTTTGGCTTTTATGCTCTTGTTTCTAGAGCTAAAGTAGTGTTTTACAGCTCATAGGAAAATGTTAACACTTCGCAGTCTAACTAAACCTTGAGTTTAATGTGTGAATGGAAGTTCTTGTTAATATGTTAGGAGCCATACAATTTATTGAGAGGACTGAATAGAACCCCCTCTTTTTAATCTTTTGTCCTTTGCAGAAATATTTGAGTGCCCATGTGTCAAATACAGTGCAGGCCGTAGGGATGCGGTCAATAAAAATAGACAATTCCTTCTCTTAACATAGTCTAGTGGAAGAGACGGGCGTGAATCAAATAATACAAATGAGTCTGTAATTACAATTGAAATAAGAGCTGAGAAGGGAAAGACACCTGGTCTTACAAGGGCATATAACAAAGGAACCTGATAGAGAGTGAGGAGTCAGAGGAAATGACTCTTCAGCTGTGATCTTGAGATTTTTCAGGGATAGTTATTTAATTTCCTTGTCAAATCTTAATACTTTCAGTAGACTCCAATTTTTCTCTTTTAGCTAATACCAACAGAAACCATAAAATAAGTATTTTGATATGCTCCTTTTACTGTGAAAGCAGTATTATTTTAAATGATTTTTATTATAATACCTCACAGTAGAAGAAAAAAGAAAAATCTCAGAAACCTATAATTGTACCACTAGGAGATAGGTACTACTAATATTTTGAGAAAATTTCTTCTAATCTGTGTGCTGTAAACGTTTTGTATCAAGACATATTAACACTTATTTCTATAGCTTCCATTTTTTTCATTTCATATATGAAATGAGCATTTTCTTATTTCCTCAAGTGGCCTTCAAACATGATTTTTAATGGATGCATACTAATCCATTCAGTGGATATACCCTTAATTTACAGCTGCTTGCTGCAATTGGACAGTTAGGTGGCTTCCAGTTTTTTACCTTATTAAATACAGTGTACATTTCACATGCACATTTTAAAAAAAGATTAATTTTTTTATTTTAGAGATAGTGGGGGTGGGGCAGAGGGAGACAGACTCTTAAACAGACTTCCTGCTGCCTGGTATAGGGCTTGATCTCACGATGCTGAGATCACAATCTGAGCCGAAACCAAGAGTCGGCAGTCTAACCAACTGTGTCACCCAGGCCCCCCTCACATGCACATTTTTGCTCTCATGTGGATACATTTAAAGTTTTTACTTACTTTTTTTGGTAAACATGTTGACTTATTTCTAGAGTATTCTATCTTCATAACTAGTAATTGCCTTTTGACTGAACTACACAGCAGTGAATTAGTGTATTTATTAATACTGCCTTTAATTTTAAAGAGGAATTAGAAGGTTCGTTTAAATCATAAGAACTCGGATTTATCATTACTATCATTACTGTCTTACAACAGATGTAAATATTAACTTATAATGTCACTGAAGGAAAAAACCTGATGCCTGTGAATATATTTTGACTAGAATTAACTCTACTGCTCTAGCAATATGATGTAGGTGTTTTAGGAGAGCAATTTTGCTATTAGATTGCATCATACTTATATGAGAAGTTAGCTTCTTAGTGTAATAAAAGCCTTCTGAAAGAGTCTTTTAATGCTACTACTGAGATTTGACCGTTTCAATTTGCTGATATTGAGTATGTCATTAGTCAAAATTCGTTCTTTTTAATAGGTCAGCTTCATCAGTAGATTTAAAGATTAGATAGTGATTAGTTTTAAAATCCGTCAGTTCCTTATTGCTGACAAATCTTGTAGTTTCTTGCCAGCAAACCTTAAAACACAGTTTATTTTATTTTATTTTCATTTTCATTTTTATTTTTTAAAGATTTTATTTATTTGACAGAGAGAGACAATGAGTAGGGGGAACAGCAGGCAGAGGGAGAGGGAGAAGCAGGCTCCCCACAGAGCGGGGAGCCAAATGCAGGGCTAGACCCCAGGACCCTGGGATCATGACCTGAGCCGAAGGCAGATGCTCAACTGACTGAGCCACCCAGGTGCCCCAAAACATGGTTTATTTTAATGAGCAAAGTTCCTGAATGTTTTATTTTTGGAAGAAGAGGAAGATAAATCAATTCCTAAGTGTCTTCAAAGGAAAAGTTAATTTAAATAGATTAGTTATTTTGAGGGTAGGGGAAAGATTATTGGTTTCATATTTTTTTTTTTTCAAATTGTATTTGTCAGAGAGAGAGCATAAGCAGGGGGAGCAGCAGGCAGGGGGAGAAGCAGGCTCCCTGCTGAGCAAGGAGCCTGATGCAGGACTTGATCCCAGGACTCTGGGATCATGACCTGAGCCGAAGGCAGACTCTTAACCGACTGAGCCACCCAGGCGTCCCAGTTTCATAGTTATCTTAAATAGTATTCTTTTAGTCTGTCAGTTTTTACTTCTGTTCCAAATTTATATTCATAAATATATAGAGAGATTTATTAATTCTTAATTTATATTTTATAGAAGCAGAATGCCTTTGTTGGGTAAGCAGTAGACTTTAAAAGTCAAAATTTGGGGTGCCTGGCTGGCTCAGTTGCTAGAGCTTGGAACTCTTGATTTGGGGTTGTGAGTTTGAGTCCTATGTTGAGGGTAGAGTTTACTTAAAAAAAATTTATTAAAAAAAAAATCAAAATTTAAGAATTCTTGGATTAGAGAAGATTATTTCCACATTTATTCCACATCCATAAATTAGACTATTAATACTAAACTTACTGAGCTATCTCTGATAAAAATGTTAAAATATAAAAAATACTTTTTAATTTTTTTATTTTTATTTTATTATTTATTTATTTATTTTTTAAAGATTTTATTTATTTATTTGACAGAGACAGCCAGCGAGAGAGGGAACACAAGCAGGGGGAGTGGGAGAGGAAGAAGCAGGCTCCCAGCGGAGGAGCCTGACGCGGATCTTGATCCCAGAGCACTAGGATAACGCCCTGAGCTGAAGGCAGGCGCTTAACGACTGCGCCACCCAGGCGCCCCTAAAAAATACTTTTTTAAAGAAATTGTGTAACAATAGTTTAAAAAAAAAAAAAAACTGTTAAATGTTCAGAAAGTTTTTTTTGTTTTTGTTTTTTATTCCTCCCTAGGTTTATTTCCAAAGTTGAAGAAGTCTTAAATGACTGGAAACTGATTGGAAACTCTTTGGGAAAGCCACTTGAAAAGGTCAGATCTATTTGCTGGTGTCTCTAAATAAGTATTTACTTTGAAGCTTCTTTTTTTAAGCCCTTTGCTGCATTTGGTACATTTGAATTAAATGTTTTTTTCAAGTTATGTATGATCTATGAACATAAAGTGGCGTCTGGAAGAACTTGGATTTGAATCTGGCAAAAAACATATGTAAGACATTTGTGAACTGTTTTTAAATAAAATTTTATATGTATAATGTCATTCTTTGTGAGTGATTTTGTTTCTTCTGATGTTTACTTCTCTCTTGCCTTCTCCCTTGGAATATTAGAAAATCTTTTTAAAAGTTTTCAGAGAAACATTGCAATTACCAACTTCATGGTAGAATATTTTGCTTAACTAATGAGGAAAAATCTTGGTCTTAACTGACTTGCTGTTACTAGCAGCTATTTCACTCAAGTTTTTTATTTTACAATACCACGAATAGTATTTGTCCCCCCCTTACCCCTTTTTTTCAACTTCATGGAAGTTTTGAGGGAATTTAAGAATGAAGAAATCATTCAGAATTGAGGTAGTACTTTGATTCTAATCTAAGATATTGCTGGATATTAAGATTCTTAATTCTAATCGAAGATAAACCGTGCCCCAAATAATTACCAAAGAATACTCAGAACAAACCTAGACTTTCTGTTTTTCACTAAAGGGAACTAACAATTTGATATTAGGCTTATGTATGCTTTGTTTTGTTTGATAATCATCTTGAAGTAAAAGTGATCATTTTTATTATAAGTCTATTATTAACTGCAGTTTATCCCTCTGTAAGGAGCTCTCAATATTTGTGAGGGTTTTTAAGCTTTATGGTGAAATTAACAGAATTTGAGATTATCAAAGCATTAGGATTTTCTTCTTTATTCATATGAATAAGAGCAGAAAAAGTAACACTGCGTATAGAAATCACACATCATTAAAAGTCATTTAAAGATATGCTGAAATATAAATTGATTTATTAAAATATTTTAATGATTACGTTTTTGAATAAAGAGAAACGTTTTTGAACACATCATTCTATTCCACTTGAAACAAATACATAACAACAATTGATATAGATGACAATAAAATTAAGGGCAAAACAAGGTAGCTATAACTGGAATGGGAAATAATTTGCAGCACCAAAAAGAGAGCCTGAGTATTTGTGAACTCTAATGTTATTTGTATTCCTTAATACTTTGGATTTATGCATATTTACTATCTGCTGTGTGCGAGATCTGAAGAAATAATGAACAAGACAAGATCCATGTTGCCATTAACATAAATTCTGATGAGGGAGAGAAGTAATAAATAAGTAGATAAGATTAAAATTTTAGATACTAAATTCAATTTTGGGATATAAATTGGATAATGTATTCAAAGTATGTAGCATACTGCCTGGCATGGGCTAAAGGAAGGTGAACTCTCCAACCCTTTCCTCCCTGTAGATAGTGGTAAATAAGTGAGTTAGGGAAAACATGAGTAGATTGCAAGGTGAGCTGTTAATTATGATGAATAGGATTAAAGAAGTGTAAAGGACAGGGATTATTGAGCATATAAAAGAAAGTTTAGCTAGTGACTGAAGAGATTTTAATTCATGTGGAAGACAGGGATTACCCAATTAAGAGAAATTAAAAAACCCCTTTAATTATGAAGAATGTAGAAAATTTGTTAAGTAGACAAAATAGTATGATTAACCCCCATGTGCCCATCACTCAGTTTCAATAATGTTCTATTTTCTTGTTTCAGTAGTACCTCAGTCAACTCCACCCCCACTAGATTTTTTAATAGTTTTTTAAAATAAAAAACTTACATATATTGTAATGCACAAAACTGGTCAATTTTGACAAATGTTTATATCAGTGTAACAACACGCCTCACTCTAAATACTGAACGTTGCTGTCACCCCAGAAAGGTCCCTAGCAACCCTTGCCAGTTAATCCCAGTGCTCCTCACTCATGTTCCCCAGGCATCTGCTGTTCTCTCTTTTTCTTTTAAACTGTAGATTACTTTTGCCTGGATCTTGAATTTCATGTACATGGCATCATACAGTATATACTTTCTGCCTGGCTTCTTTGTGCCCGCGAGAATCACTATTTCTTTTTATTGCTGAGTAGTACTCTGTTGTATGGATATACTGCAGTTTGTTTCACTTGTTGACAGACATACTGGCTATGAATAAAGCAGAACATTCTTGTATGAGGCCTTTGGAGACGTATGTTTTTATTTCTCTTAGATAAACACGTGGGAGTGAAATTACTGGATCATAGGATAGGTGTATGTTTAACTTTAAGGAACTGCTAAAGGTTTTTATACCATTTAATTCACCTACCAGCAATACATGTATGAGAGTTTGGGTGGCTCTACATTCTCACCAATTGCTTGTTTTTCAGTCTTAAAAATTTTAGTCGTTGGAGTGGGTATATAGTTTGTGAAATTATTTGTATTTCTCATTCTGGTGTTATTTGTATTTCTGTGATGAATATTAATATCGACTACTTTTCATGTGCTTATTAGCCTTTTGTCTTTCTTTGTGGAATGTATATTCAAATTTTTTGTCCATGTTTTAATTGGTTTGAGTTTTTATTGAGTTTCAGGAGTCTTAGTTCTTTTATGTATTCTGCTTTTAAGTCTTTTCAGATAGTAGTTTTGTAGGTTGTGAAGATACGCTTTTTATGTTTTCTTCTACAGGCTTTATCATTTTAGCCTTTAGGTCTGTGATCCATCTTGAACTAATATTTGTATATGGTTTGAAGTGAGGGATCACCGTTTAGTGTTTACATGTGGATATTCTGTTCTAGAACCCTCTGTTGCAAACACTTTTCTCCATTAAATTTGTCAGACAGTTGATGTATGGGGTTACCTTCTGGAATCTGTATTCTGTTTCATTAATCTGTTTGACTTTACTATGTCATTACCACATTGTCTTGACTCTGTAGTTTAGGGTTTCCCAACCTTGGCGTTATTAAAATTTTGGGCCAGATTGTTATGGGGCTGCCTCAGGCAGTATAGAATATTTGGTAGTATCCCTAGCCTCTAACTCCTAGATGCCAATAGCACTCTCCCGGTGATAACGACCAAAACTGTATCTAGACATTGTCACATGTCCTCTGAGACAGGAAGTTGCTGTCAGTTGAGAACTGAGCTTTATACTAAGTCCTGAGGTTAATGTAAATTCTTTAGCTTTTGTTGTTTTCCCAGGATTGTTTTGTCTATTCTAGGTCCTTCATGTTTCCATTATGAATTTTAGAGTGAGCTTCTCAGTTTCAATAGAAAGGATTATGAATATGCTGGAACTGAATGGGTTTGTGTTCAATTTATAGGACACTCTGGGGGAGAAGTGACATTTGGACAGTCTTGACGCTTCCAGTCATGAAAATGGCACATCTCTCCATTTATTTAAGTATTTAGTTTTTCTTGGCAGTGCTTTAAAGTTTTTGGTGGAGGTCTTGCATATCTTTTGTTAAATTTATTACTAAGTATTTTCTGTTGTATGTAGTTGTAAATGGAATTGTTTTTTTAGTTTCATTTTTTATTTGTTTACTGCTAGCACATAGATGTACAATAAAATTTTGTATGTTGACTTTAAAAAAATTCTTTTTGAGTACAGTTGACACACAATGTTATATTAGTTTTAGGTGTACACCATAGTGATTCGATGAGTTTATGCTATGCTCACACATGTAGCTATCATTTGTCACCGTATAGCCTATTACAGCTTCATTGACTGTATTCCTTATGCTGTGCCTTTTATTCTCATGACTTACTCATTCCATACCTGGCAACCCCTGTCTCCCCTTCACCCATTCTGCCCATTCCCCCATCCACCTCCCCTCTGGCAATCATTAGTTTGTTCTCTGTATTTATAGGTTGTATGTTGACTTTGTATCCTCAGACCTGGCTAAAGTAAAGATTCATAATCTTATTGTTAATTCTTTTGCATTTTCTACATTCATAATCATGTTGCCTGTAAATAGGGAACTTATTTCTTTTTCAATTTTAGTCCTTTTTATTATTTGATACTGCACTAACCAGGACTTTTTTTTTTTTTTTTTCCAACGAAAACAGCTAGTGACCCCTGTCACTTATACACAATCATGCACAGTGTCGTCAGGGCAGTCTTATTTGTTTGTTTGTTTGTTTGTTTAAGTAAACTGTTCCAAACATGGGGCTTGAATTCATGACCCCAAGATCAAGAGGCACATGCTCTACCAACTGAGCCAGCCAGGTGCCCGTAACCAGGACTTTTAGTACCATGTTGAGAGCTGTTGAGAGCATTTTTGCCTTCTTCCGTCGTAAGGGGGGAAATGTTCAGTGTTTCAACATAAAGAACGTCATAGATTCTTCATAGGTGTCCTTTATAATTTTGAGGAAATTCTTTTCTTAGTTTGCTGAAAGTTTTTTTTTTTATAATCATGAATGATGTTTAATTTTTTGAAATCTTATTCTGTGTCAAAATAATTGTGGCTTTTCCTTTTTGTTTTCTAAATGTGGTAAATCATGCTGATTTAAAAAAAATTTTTTTTGTGGTAAAATATATATAAGATTTACTGTTAGGTGTTAAACTCAGTGGCATTAAGTACTTTGACATTGTTGAAGTTTTCATCCCAAACTGAAAACTTCATTCTCCTTAAGCAGTAGCTTCCTCTTGCCTCCTCTAAGCCTCTGGTAACCCATATTCTATTTCATTTCTTCTCTTTTCTTTTCTTTTCTTTCTTCCTTTTTTTTTTTTTTTTTAAAGATTTTATTTATTTGAGAGAGAGAGAGAGGGAGGGAGAGAGAGAGCATGAGCAGAGGGGCGGGGGAGAGGGAGAAGTAGACTCCCCATTGAGCAGGGAGCCTGATGCAGGACCTGATCCCAGGATGCTGAGATCATGACCTGAGCTAAAGGCAGATGCTTAACCGGCAGAGCCACCCAGGCACCCCACCGCCATTCTATTTCTGTTTATGAATTTGAGTAGTCTAAGTATCACATATAAGTGGGATCATAGAGTATTTGTCCTTTTGTGTCTCGCTTGTTTCACTAAGCATAATGTCTTCAGCGTTCATTCATGTTGTAGAATGTGTCAGAATTTTTTTTCTAAGGATGGAATAATACTCCATTGTATGTATATACCACACTTTGTTAATCCATTCGTTCAACTGTTGGACATTTGAGTGGTTTCTATTTTTTGGCTATTATGAATAATATTATGAATAACGTATTCACTTTTTGGCTATTATGAATTATATTATGAATAATGCTGCTGTGAATGTGGTTTTACAAATATCTGTTCAAGTCTCTGCTTTTGATTCTTTTGGATATATACCCAGGGATAGAATTGATGGGTCATATGATAATTTTTAAAATTTTTTGAGGAATTGCTATACTCTTGGCTGTGTGCAAATTCTGTTCTGTTTATTTGAAGATACCTTTATTTTACATTGTTTCTGAAGGATAGTTTTGCTGAAGAATTCTGGCTTGATATTTACTTATTTATCATTCATTCATTCATTCATTCATTCATTCATTCATATATTCCAGTTCTTTAAAGATAGATTCTGTTTTTACTTTCAATATTTTCTGATTACAAGTTAGGTGTCATTCATATTTTTTTTTTCTGTTTTGGTGTTTTTCTCACTGGCTGGTTGTAAGCTTTTTCCCTTCAGTTTTCTTTTTAAGCCATGTAACTATTATGTGCTTAGGTATATTTACTTATTATTTTTCTTGCTTAGATTTGTTAATATTGGATTTGTAAATTTTTGTTTTTCACCAAACTAGGGAAGTTTTGGCTATTATTTCTTCAAATACTTTTCTGCCCCATTCTCTACTCTTTTTCTGTGACTTAAGTTATATTTGAACTCTTAATACTTTTCCACAGGTCTCTGAGGTTCTGCTGTCCTCATTTTTTTTTTCTCTCTCGTAATTTCTCTTGGTTTGTTTTTGAGTTCATTTACTCTGTCTCTGATATTCTGCTGTCTCTGATTTGCTGTTAAGCCCATTTGATATATTTCTCAATTTAGTTATTGTGCTTTTTAGGTCTAGAGTTTCCATTTGGGTCTTCTCATGGTTTCCAGGTCTCTAAGGTTCCTCCTCTCTAAATTTATTTTGAAAATATTTCCTTTTAGTCCTTGAGCATATTTATTATAGCTAGTCTAAAGCCAATTGCTACATCTAGGCCTTCTTGGGGTTGGTTTCTAGTGACTATATTCTTTTGAGTATAGGTCATATTTTCCTGTATTTTTGTTGTTGTTGTTTTTTAGTTTGTCTTGTACACGTGCATATCCAGTACTTTCTTAATTATATGCTTGAATTTTCAATGAAATGTAGAGTCTAGATTCTGTTGTGTTCCTCTGAAAAGTAATTTTTTTGTTTTAGCAAGCAGTTCATTTGACTGCACTGAAACTCCACTCTCTTCTCATCGGTGACACCACTGAAATATTTTTTTATAAGTAGACTCCATGCTGGGTGTGGAGCCCAGTGTGGGGCCCAAACTCATGACCCCGAGATCAACACCCGAGATCAACACCTGAGATGAAATCAAGAGTTGGATGCTTACTGACTGAGCCACTCAGACACCCCTGAAATCTTTTCTTTTAGTTTCTTTGTCACCGTACTGTGGAGTCTCCACTGTTTATGCCTGGTTTAACAGATAACCAAAATTTGGGGCAGAGTTTATATACAAATTTCAGGGCTTACCCCCTATTGGTTTCTTCCCTTTCAGAATTTATGTCTTAACTTTAGAACTTTCCTGTCATCTTCGAAGTTTGTCCTCTGTTGCCTGAAATCCAGTAAATCTCCATCGTTCTGCAACCGAGTTGTGCACAGGACAGAGTGCCCTTAGATCAGCAATTCTCATGGTGTGTGTCCTGAGGACCCCTGTTGGTCTCAGACCATTTCAGGGGTTGAGAAGGCCCTGCCTTTTCTAACTACATTATGTATTTGAGGCCAGTTTTCTTCATATACTTCTGTCAGAACAATGGATTGCAAAGCTTGAATGAAGGTACAGATAACGAGAATGGAAATGTCTTTTTAAACTATACATTAAAGAGATTTACAAAATGTGAAGTGCCACCCCCCTCATTCATATTTTTGTTTGTTCTGGAAAATAGTGGTAGAACATTAACATATAATAAGTTCATTGTCATTTTTAAGTGAACTAAAAAATTTATAATTTTTTCCTTTTTAATTTCTAATTTGGGTTCCTCAGTAATTTTTTTTTTTTAAAGATTTTATTTACTTATTTGACAGAGAGAGACCCATAGCGAGAGAGGGAACACAAGTGGGGGAGCGGGAGAGGGAGAAGCAGGCTTCCCGCTGAGCAGGGAGCCTGAAGCAGGGCTCAATCCCAGGACTCTGGGATCATGACCTGAGCTGAAGGCAGATGCTTAATGACTGAGCCACCCAGGTGCCCCTCCTCAGTAATTTTTAAGAGTAAAGAGCAAAGGAGTCGTGAGGCAAAAAAGTTTGAGAACTGCTATCTTAGACCAAAGCATACAAACAGGCAAATCTCATCAGGTAAAATTCTTTTTTTTTTTTTCCATGGATACCCTGATTTCTGCCTCCATTTGGTCACTCTTCAGAGCCTTGAAAAATTGAATTGTTTTTGTCCAGGCTTTATAATTTTTATCTGAAGAATGGTTAATCTGACCTATTTTACCATAACAGACCCTGAAGTGCTGGGAAATGATTTTAAGAGAGGAGGAAATAGCAGTTACTGAGCATCAGTTAGGGTGCCATGCACTATAATAGGGAATGTGTCTGTTAATTTACTTAATCCTAATTCTTAGGCAGATTTTAATGGTTAAGTGTTACCCCATTTTATGGACAAGAAATAAGGCTTTGGATTCTTGTAGTAATTTTCTCAAGGTCTTTCTGCCAGTGGTTGGTTTAAACAGGATTACACCTAGGTCACACTTGTTTCAACAACCCATGTTGTTTCTATTTTACTCTGCCTTTTTTGGTTTTAGAGATTTAAGTAAATGTAAACTTAGGTAGAGGAAGTATTAGAAAAAGTTTCTAAAGCAGGTTTTGGAATTTTTAGTGTCTTGGGCTTAATAAAATAGTTAAAAAGTCTTGGTTAACAGTCTTGGTGGCATGAGTATGATCTTGCTTGAAGGCAGGGTATTTAAAGAAATGACCTTTTAAATTCTTTTTAGCCTTGTAATTTTATGATTGTATGTAGCCAGCAAAAATTGTAAGTACTTATTGTGAGATATTAAGTTTACGTATAGCATGATCTGGTAATTGAACTGGTTAGTCAATGACTGACTCTTACCTCACTAAAAATTCATGGAAGAAGAATCATTACTTTAGAATATTAAAAGAAGAGTACTGACTATAATAGTATTGAAATGAGTTCAGATTTTTCATACCCACTTAGTAGATTGGAGTGACACTTCAGTACTTAAAGTTCATTTAGCAAATATAAAATAAATTTGAATTACAGGTTTTCTCTTGTGTGAGAAACTTCCTAAACTTGTTATAACAACAGGTCAAACTTAAGACTGATAGAAACATTATAAACAGTTTAGATTCCTTTTTTTGCATTCTTTCAGAACATTTAAATGTTTTATGGATTAGACTTTTTTAAAGACAAAGTTTTTGGAAATTAGACAGTTGAGGATCAGTCAGTGATGAGAATAGTGTTTCTAAAATGAAGTAAATCAAAATCAAAGCAACATCGAGCTGCCTTTAATGTTTTTAGGAATAGAATTATTTAAGGTAAGCTTTATAGTCTTTTTTTCCCCTCCATTTTTGTTTTTTCTTTCAATAATAACCATAGTGTATGTAACTTTTCTGAATGTTATACAGAAGGAAAAAATTAGCATTTTATCATATTTCCTTTTCTTTCAGATTGAAAGTTTTTGGAGTTCTTTGTTGTGTTAAAGTTTGTATTGTAATATAAAATGTCCGTAGGTACCTTTAAAGAGATATCTGATTGATGAGGAGTCTGGGTTCTATACTTCTTGTGTTGGCAGTCTAGTTCTGTTGCTTACCGTAACCCCATGTGGCACTGTCCCATCTCAGCCAGTGGTAGCTGCTTAAGCAGAGTAGAGTATAAACACATAGAATTACTTAACACTTTTTTTGCAATAAAATTGATTCACTGATTCCTTAGAGCTTCTAGAAGTTAAAAATTTAGCATCCAGCTGGGGAGAAATGAAGTTTTATGTAATGTATTCTGGCTGAAAAAACTCAGGTTTAATCCGAGATAGATTAGAGGTGTCTTCAGAATTTTTTAGTTCTATTATTTCCTAATTCTTTCTTTTGTATATTTTAAAAAGATTTTTGCTTGCCATTGAGTTACAGCACAACATTCTTTCAGTGTGAAGTAAAATTTTCAGTGTACATCATGAATTACATTTTGAACTTTGGTATAGGGCCTATGCTGCTGTTTAAACAAATACTGTATAAACAAATGAGAAGGTCATCTCTACAGATGGAGAGGTTGGATTAAGAGATAAAATGCTTGGGCTTAAATTACAAGCCACGCTGACTCCGAAGAGTTTTAAGTTCTGGCTGTGGACGTATGCCCAAACTCCTATTAGAGCTGAGTGCCCGAGGTGGCTGTAAAGAGTACTTGTTGCCTGTAAAGCAGACTTATTTGTGTCAACCAATGTGTCTTATGAATACTTAAATAAATCTACTGGCTAGTTCTTTTCCCTGAGGATTAGCCTGTTTTGTTTTTGTTATGATTTGTTCCGATTTGTTCCGATTCACTTGTAGTTGGCTGTGTCCCCTTTTCTTAGGAGATCTTACTGTTAGAGTTCTTAGGTAGTTGAATGTTCTCTGGATGAATTGTGGCTCTTTATTGATTCAAGAGGGACTAATGTCAAGTTCCCCTTTGTTTCGGACTTTCCTTTTTTAGGGTTTTTAATAACCTTCTGGTTCCCCCTATTTTTCATGTTGTAGCATGTATCATTGGGAGTTATCTATCTTTTAACTTTCTTGATGGTATCTGTAGTTTTTGCTTTTACATTTAGAGCTATGATCCATTTTGAGTTACTTTTCATGTCAAGTCTAAGGAAAGGATCCAGTTTTTTTTTTTTTTAAGATTTTATTTATTTATTTATTTGACAGAGAGCCAGCCAGCAAGAGAGGGAACACAAGCAGGGGGAGTGGGAGAGGAAGAAGCAGGCTCCCAGTGGAGGAGCCGGATGTGGGGCTCGATCCCAGGACTCCGGGGTCACGCCCTGAGCTGAAGGCAGATGCTTAACAACTGAGCCACCTAGGCACCCCCAGCACAGATTATTTTTTTAATGGCTTATATTTTAATACTGTATGTGGTCAGAAGGATTTCTTATACCCATGGATGAAAACTTTAATTTTAGCTCTATATCAAGTGGCTGTCTACCTTGGCTGCACATTGGAATCACTTGAGGAGTTTTTGAAAAATTCTGGTATTTAAGCTACAACCTCAGAGATTTTGATTTAATTGGTCTGTTGTGGAGCCTAGTTATCAGTACATTTTTTAAAGCCTCTTCAGTGATTTTAAAGTCTAATTAGGTTGAGAACCATAGCTATATCCTCCTTAAAAAAAGAAATGGAAAAAAATTCACATTTTTTTAAACACTTACCTAAATTTTCTCCCTTTCAATAATGTGTTGCATTTGTCAATGGAAGAAACAGTTTTTAATTTGCTAAACAATTAATCATTAAATTTGTATTTCTTAAATGAAGGATTATATTTTACATGATAGGCCATTTAAGATGAAATTAGATTCTGGTAACAAGTAAATCCTAAAGATGACTTGTGTTTAGGTGTTAGAGAAAATTTCTTAATCCAGAAAGGCAGTGAGTTTACTCATCTGTGTTTAGCCCATGCAATGAGGACATAAATTTCACAAAAAACACAGCATGAGAACTCTGATGTACGTATGTCAGTTCCAGTCAGAGAGAATACCTTTTGAACTGGGTTGTGTGCTATTTCAGGTTGTTAGAATAAATCCCAGTGTATATGTTATCCAAATATATCACATATTTCTAATACATCCACAAACATTTATAAGCATATTTAAATATAGTCACGTATTTAAAATGTATTACATATTTCCTAGCATCTTTGGGACATATGGGGGTTATTATAAATATTAAGGTAATTCCTAAGATACTCAAGTATGTAGGCACTGTTGAGTTTTGTGATGCAAAGCAGAATAGAACATAGTCTTTCCTTTTTACAATCTGGTGGAAAAAATAAATACATAAAAAATGATTAGTGGGACACCTGGGTGGCTCAGTCAGTTAAGCGTCTGCCTTTGGCTCGGGTCTCATGATCCCAGGGTCTGGGATCGAGCCCCGCATTGGGCTCCCTGGCATTGGGCTTCCTGCTCAGCTGGGAGTCTCCTTCTCCCTCTCCCTCTGCCACTCCTCCTGCGTGTGCTCTCTCTCTGTGTAAAATAAATAAATAAAATCTTAAAAAAAAAAAAAAAAAGAAACTGCCAAACTGTTTTTCTAAACTGGTTGTACCATTTTATGTTCTTAGCAATGTATGAGATTTGTTATTCCATTCTTTCTGACTTGTGGCATTGTCAGATTTCTGTTTTTAGTCATTCCATTGGGTGTGAGGTGGTGTATCAATGTGGTTTTTTAATTCGGATTTCAGTGATGACTAATATGTGGTAGTATCTGCTAATTCATCATAGTTAACTGTGTTCATTGGTCATTTTTATTATTTTTAAAAGATTTTATTTATTAATTTGAGAGAGAGAGAGAGAGTGCACGTGAGGGAGAGGGATCATGAGCAGGGGGAGGGGCAGAGGGAGAAGCAGACTCCTTGTTGGGCAGGGCTGGGCGGGGAGCCAGATGCGGGACTTGATCCCAGGATCCTGGATCATGACCTGAGCCAAAGGCTGATGCTTAATTGACTGATTGACCCAGGCACCCTCATTGGTCATTTATATCTTCTTTTGCTAAGTGTTTTAGTCTTTTGTTCCTTTTTTTCCTTTAAATGAGGTTGTTTTGTTTTTTAAATTATCCTCATAATCTGGTTGTGAGTCCTTTGTCAGATACATGTATTTTGAGTCTTTCCTCCAGTCATGGCTTCCCAAACACTTTCTTCTTGTCTTTTGATAAGCATGCTTATTTTAATAAAGTTCATTTTCTTAAACTTTTTTAAAGTTTTATTTTAATTCCAATTAGTTAATAGTGTTATATTAGTTTCAGGTGTACAGTATAGTGATTCATCAATTCCCTACATCACCTGGTGCTCATCACAACAAGTGCACTCCTTAATCCCCATCACCTCTTTGTCCCATCCCTGCAATCACCTCTCCTCTGGTAACCATCAGTTCTCTATAATAAGAGTCTGTTTCATTAATTAAGAGTATGTCACATTTTCTTTCTCCATTCATCTATTGATGGATGCACTTGAGCTGCTTTCATATCTTGGCTAATGTAAATAATGTTGCTATATAAACATAAGAGTGCATGTATCCCCGTGAATTAGTGTTTTTGTAGTTTTTGGGTAAATACCCTGTACTTCAGTTACTGGATCTTAGGGTAGTTCTATTTTTAACTTTCTGGGGAGCCTCCATACTGTTCTCCCCAATGCCTGCACCAGTTTGCATTCCCACCAACAGTGCAGGAGGGATCCTTTTTTTTCCACATCCTTGTCAACACTTAACTGTTTCTCGTGTTTTTGACATTAGCCATTCTGATAGGTGTGAGGTGGTATCTCATTGTGGATTTGATTTGCATTTCCCTGATAATGAGCAATGTTGAACGTCTTTTCATGTGTCTGTTGGCCATCTGGATGTCTTTTTTTGGAGAACTGTCTGTTCATGTCTGCCCGGTTTTAATTGGGTTGTTTTTTGGGTGTTGAGTTGTATCTGTTCTTTATATATTTTGGATACTCACCCTTTGTGGGATATATCATTTGCAAATATCTTCTCCCATTCAGTAGGTTACCTTTTAGTTTTGTTGATTGTCTCCTTCATTGTGCAGAAGCTTTTTATTTTGATGTAATCCCAGTAGTTTGTTTTTGTTTTTGTTTCCCTTGCCTCAGCAGACATATCTAGAAAAAAGTTGCTATGGCCAACGTCAGAGAAGTTACTGCCTGTGTTCTCTTCTAGGAATTTTATGGTTTTAGGTCTCACATTTAGGTCTTTAATCCATTTTAAATTTATTTTTGTGTATGGTGTAAGAAAGTGGCCCAGTTTCATTGTTCTGCATGTTGCTGTCCACTTTTCCCAAACACCGTTTGTTGAAGAGACAATCTTTTATCATGGGATATTTTTTCCTGCTTGTTGAAGATTAATTGGCCATACAGTTGTGGGTTAATTACTGGGTTTTCTATTCTGTTCTGTTGATTTATTTGTCTGTTTTTGTGCCAGGACCATACTGTTTTGGTCATTAGAGCTTTGTAATATAACATGAAATCTGGAATCGTGATGTCTCCAGCTTAATTTTTCTTTTTCAAGATTGCTTCGTCTAGGGGCTCCTGCGTGGCTCAGTCAAGTGTCTGACTCTTGATTTTGGCTCAACTCATAATCTCAGGGTTGTGGGATTGAGCTCCATGTTGGGCTCCACACTCAGCGGGGAGTCTGCTTGAGATTCTCTTTCTCCCTCTGCCCCCTCCCTTGCTTGCACGCACACACACACACACGCTCTCTCTCTAAAATAAATGAATACATCTTAAAAAAAAAAAAGAAAGATTGCCTTGGCTAGTCGGGGTCTTTTGTGGTTCCATACAAATTTTAGGATTATTTGTTCTAGTTTTGTGAAAAATGTGGTTGGTATTTTGATAGAGATTGTATTAACTGTGTAGATTGCTTTGGGTAGTGTAGACATTTTAATAATATATGTTCTTCCAGTCCATGAACACGGACTGTTTTTCCATTTCTTTATATCTTTGGTTTTTTTTTCATCAGTGTTTTTTAGTTTTACAGTATAGGTCTTTCACCTCTTTGGTTAGGTTTCTTCCTAAGTGTGTTATTATTTTTGATGAAATTGTAAATGGGGTTGTTTTCTTAATTTCTTTTTCTGCTGCTTCACTATTGGTATATAGAAATGCAACAGATTACTGTACCTTGACTTTGCAACCTGCAACTTTACTGAATTCATTAATCAGTTCTGGGGGATTTTTGGTGGAATCTTTTGGGTTTCCTGTATATAGTATCATGTCATCTGCAAATAGTGAAAGTTTGATTTGTTCCTTACCGATGTGGAAACCTTTGATTTCTTTTTGTTGTCTGATTGCTGTGGCTGGCACTTCCAGTACTATGTTGAGTAAAAGTGGTGAGAGTGGCCATCCTTGTCTTGTGCTTTCCCCATTAAGGATGATGTTGTGGGTTTTTAATATATGGCCTTTATTATGTTGATGTAGTTCCCTCTAAACCTACTTTGTTGAGGGTTTTTATTATGAGTTGATGTTGTACTTTGCCAGATGCTTTTTCTCTACTCTTGAAATGGTCATAAGGGTTTTATACTTCCTCTTATTGATGTGATGTATCACTTTGATTGATTTGTGAGTATTTAACCATCCTTGCATCCTGGGAATAAATCCCACTTGCTCGGGATGAATGATTTTTTTAAATGTATTGTCATATTCAGTTTGCTAGTATTCTCTTCTGTATTTTTTCATCTGTGTTCTTCAAGGATATTTGCCTGTATTTTTCTTTTTTTTGTGGTGTCTATCTGGTTTTGGTATCAGGATAAGGCTGGCCTGATGGAATCAATTTGGAATTTTTCCTTTGCTGTATTTTGGAGTAGTTTGAGAAGAATAGATTTTTTTTTTTAAGATTTAAAAAAAAAATTTATTTGGGAGAAAGAGAGCAGAATGAGTGAGAACATGAGTGAGGGGGAAGGGCAAAAAGGGGAGAGAGAAGCAGACTCCCTGCTGTGCAGGAAGCCTGATAAGGTACTCCATCTCAGGACGCTGGGATCATGACCTGAGCTGAAGGCAGACAGTTAACTGAGCGAGCCACCTAAGCACCCGAGAAGAATAGATATTAACTCTTCTTTATTTATTTTTTGTTTTTTAATTTTTTAAAAAGATTTTATTTATTTATTTGTCAAAGAGAGATTGAGAGAGAGAGAGAGAGCACAAGCCAGGGGGAGCAGCAGGCAGAAGGAGAAGCAGGTTCCCTGCTGAGCAAGGAGCCCAACTTGGGACTCAATCCTAGGACCCCAGGATCATGAGCCAAAGGCAGACGAGTAACTGACCAAGCCAGCCAGGCATCCCAGCTCTTCTTTAAATATTTGGTATATTTCACCTGTGAAGCCTGGTCCTGGACTTTAGTTTATTGGGAGGGTTTTGATTACAGATTTAATTTCTTTGCTGGTTATTTGTTCAAAATTTCTATTTATTCCTGTTTCAGTTTTTTTTTTTTTTAAGATTTTATTTATTTATTTGACAGAGATAGAGACAGCCAGCGAGAGAGGGAACACAAGCAGGGGGAGTGGGAGAGGAAGAAGCAGGCTCATAGCGGAGGAGCCTGATGTGGGGCTCGATCCCATAACGCCGGGATCACGCCCTGAGCCGAAGGCAGACGCCTAACCGCTGTGTCACCCAGGCGCCCCTATTCCTGTTTCAGTTTTGATAGTTTATATGTTTCTAGGAATTTATCCATTTCTTCTAGGTTGTCCGATTTGTTGGCATATAGTTTTTCATAATATTCTTCCATAATTGTTTGTATTTCTCTGATGTTTGTTGTTATTTCTCCTCTCTAATTTGTGATTTTATTTGAGTCCTTTTGTATTGATTAGTCTGGCTAGAAGTTTATCAATTTTATTGATTTTTTTTTTTTTTCCTAAAGAACCAGCTCCTGGTTTCATTGGTCTGCTCTAATGTGTTGTTGTTGTTGTTTTTTTAGGTTTCTATTTCATTTATTTCTGCTTTAATCTTTTTTTTTTAAAGATTTTATTTATTTATTCGACAGAGATACAGACAGCCAGTGAGAGAGGGAACACAAGCAGGGGGAGTGGGAGAGGAAGAAGCAGGCTCATAGTGGAAGAGCCTGATGTGGGGCTCGATCCCATAACGCCGGGATCACGCCCTGAGCCGAAGGCAGAGGCTTAACCGCTGTGCCACCCAGGCGCCCCTATTTCTGCTTTAATCTTTATTATTTCCTGCCTTCTGTGGGTTTTAGGTTTTGTTAATTATTCTTTTTACAAAAGGTCCCTTACATGTGAGGTTAGGTTGTTAGAGATTTTTCTTGCTTCTTGAGGTAGACCTGTTGCTATAAACTTCACTTTTAAAACAGCTTTTGGTACATCCCAAAGGTTTTTAACCATTATGTTTTCATTTTCTTTTTTTCCCCATGTACTTTATTATTTCTTCGTTTATTTCCTGGTTGACTCATTCATTGCTTATTAGCATGTTATTTATTGTCCATGTATTTGTGGTCTTTCCAGATTTTTTCCTGTGGTTGACTCCTAGTTTCATAATGTTGTCAGAAAAGATGCATGGTATGACTTCACAGTCTTTTTGAATTTGTTGAGGCTTATTTTGTAGCCTATTATGTGATCTGTTTTGGAGAATGTTGGATGTGCACTTAAAAAGAAGGTAAGTTCTGTTGTCATATGATGGAATATCCTGACTATATCTGTTAAATCCATTTGTACCAGTGTGTCTTTCAAAGCCATTGTTTCCTTGTTGACTTTCTGTTTAGATAGATGATCTGTCCATTGGTGTGAATGGGGTGTTAAAGTCCCCTACTATTATTGTATTATTGATTAGTTCCTTTATGTTTGTTATTAGCTATTTCATGTATTTGGGTGTTCCTCATTTTCTTAATTTTAAATTTTATTCTTAGTGCCTTTTGTTTCCTGTCACAGGAATCTCTGCCTGTCTCAAGGTTGTAAAGACAGTTCTCCGTTTTCCTCTATGTGAATATCTTATTATTCCAGGAGTGTTTGTTGAAAAGACCATCCTTTCCCCTTTTCCTACTGAATTGCAGTAGCTCCTCTGTTGTAAAATGGAGTATAAGAGTGAATGTATTTCTGGACTACTATGCCTTATTGATTTATTTGTCTTTATGCCAGTACTATACTGTCTTAATTACTATAGCAAAATCTTAAAATCAGGTAGTATATTTTTCATCAGAATTATTTTAGGTATTTTAGGTCCTTTGGATTTCATATTAGTTTTAGAAACAGCTAGTCAATTTCTACAAAATGCCTGCTGGGATTTTGATTAGGATGGTGTTGAATTTATAGATCTATTTGAGGAGAATGACATCTTAGTGCTGTTGTGTCTTCCAATCCATGTACGTTTAGCTCTGTTTAGGTCTTTAATAATTGCTCATCGATGTTTTGAAACATTCTTAGGTAGAATTCTTGCTCATCTTTTGTTACATGTATTTCTAGTTAATTTATTTTTGATGTTGTAAGAGTGGTATTTAAAAAAAAATCATTTTCCAAGTGTTTGCTGCCTGTATATAAAAATACAGATGGTTTTTATGTATTGACCTTGAATTCCACAACTTCATAAGCTCATCAGTTAGTTTTAGTAGTTTGTAGGTTGCTTTGGATATTCTAGTACATATCAGATCATTGTGAATGCAGACAGTTTTATTTCTTTCCATTATAAATGCTTATTTCTTTTTTATTGTCTGATTGGGGCCCACAGAGGTTATTTTTGATGAATCACTGGATTAATTTGAACTAGTCTTGTCATTTCTGATTCTGATGGTAAATATACACCATACTGAAATTTGGTGTCAAAGGACTGCGTCATAATGGAATTGAAGGAGGCAGATTAGAGTGTTGTTTTCTGTTGAACTAATTATCTTTAAAAGTCTGTTTGGTAGACCGATCCTGGATACCTCTTGTTTATTGAATACAACCAAATTGTTCTTGAGATGGCTATTGGTAAGGTTGACAGTTGTTCTCAGAATCCAAAATTAGGGTCAGGTAATGTTTCTTTGTATCATTTAATTAGAGTATTTCAGCTTTTTTGCAAGCTTGACAGATGAGCTTTTCTCTCATTTTCTGGGCTTTGACCTTGTCCTTAGTTTTAGCTTAACTGCTTTATAGTGGGCATTCCTTGTAGCACACCAAGCTGTTAGGTATATCATTATAATGCTTATTACAATTTGAGAATTTTGGTATGGGCCATATATGTCTTAATTCAATACAGGTTAATCTCGCTTTAGAGAAACCCAAAATATAAAATTATAGGTTTTGATATGTATCATATGTGGTGGTTTTTCTCTTAATAAAAAGATTGCTATTTGATATATTAACATAATTAGATACCCTTAGGACATTTAAAATAGGGTTTAACTCCATTCAGAATTATAAATACTTTGTCAGCAACAGTATAAAAAATTTGAGTGTTCTACATTAGATATGGTCATGAAAACACTTTTAATAAAAACCCAGCAACTCACAGAATCATTCCTTACATATTTTCTGTCTAGTTTGAGACTATCTGTGCTTGGCAAGTTGCTGGGTTGGTATTTCCTGCCTCATAGTGGTACTATACTATAATGACTATAATATTCCTCTTCTCTAGTGGAAGGAATAGCTGTGGGAGATTAGAGGCCCATGGGAAAAATCCTTTTTTATGATTATGTTGTATAAGTGAGGGGACTCTTTGGAACTTTTAATTAAAATGTTTTCCACTCACAGAGTTGCTATTTAAGTGAAAATATTTGAATACCAAAGCTTGATAAAGATGGTTGCAAAAACATGTTAAGCAAATACATGCTACAAATGTCATGTCACTCAAGTTGATTCTGCAGACTTTTTTTATTAAGCAATTTCTGATGTCCAGTAATGCTCTGTATTATGTAGTGGTATTACTGGATTTGAGATTGTTATAATGAAAGTATATTTTATTGCCATATTTTTTTTCTAAATTTTAAAATTTATAAAATGTTACCATTTCAGCTAAAAGTAATTCAGATTTTGCTAATGGTAGGGAGGTTTTTTTTTTATGGTATGTAAGGCATGAGACTTACTGTATTATCTTGATTTTATATATTTATCTCACAAAAATTATTCAAAAATTATAATTTTGTATGTCACTTGATAGTTGATATTCTAAGGGAATTCTCTCTTTAAACATGGATGTTTTCCCATTTTATTGTTAAATATAGGGTATATTTACTTCTGGCACATGGGAAGAGAAATCAGATGAAATTTCCTTTGCTGACTTCAAGTTCTCAGTCACTCATCATTATCTTGTACAAGACTCCACTGATAAAGAGGGAAAAGATGAAGTATTGGAAGGTAAGTTGTTAACTACATATTTTGAAACTCTTGACTGTAAGAGTGATTATAATTTTGAATTATGAATTTAGTTCTCTTACTTAAAAGTAGTGTCCCCTGGAGATGTTTTACATTTGCCAACTTGTTTCACTACATGTGAAACAGAGTATGAACTTTTTAGAGGAACAATCATAGTAGCATTCATTTCAAAATTAATTAGATTAGCAAATATTTATTGAGTGCATTTTAACCCAGAGTTAAAAGAAATTTACAGTCCAGTAAGGAAGATATGGTCTATAAATAACTAACAGTAGTGGAAGATAGAAAATGAAAAGTGCCATCCCAGAGCACAGAAAAAGTGCTACTGAAGTTTGGAGAAGAAACGATCAGTTCTAATTGAGAGAGAGCAGAGAAGATGTAATGAAGAATTAAGCAATTAAGCTGGAATTTGAAGGATGTAAAAATAAAAGTTACTATCTGATTTGTCAGTGAAGTGTTTTGGTTTTACCCCCGAGTTTGTAGTCAGATCACGTGGATTAAAATTCAGGTTCTTCTTACTAGTTACTTGACCTTTCTAAATCTGAATTATCTCACTTGTAAAATGAAGTAATAACATCTGGAAGATTAATGGGAAGATTTAATGAGATACTGTATGTGAGCACCTATATCAGTACCTGGCCTGTGCTAGGTACTTAGTAAATGGTGCTTGTGGTTATTAATAGGTTACATTGCTCCAAATCTCTGAATGGTGCTTTTAAAGTTGTTCATAGGTCAAATCATCCAAAATTTGTCTTGAGATAGAGTAGCATATAATAGTGAGAGACCAAGGTGTTGAAAAAATATGAGTTTTGGAGCTGTCAGTCAAATACCCTTCTTCACTCACTCAAAAAATAAATATGCAGGATGTGTTAGTTTTTCAGGGCAGTTGACGGCATTATGCTAAGTGGAATAAGAGAAAGACAGATATTGTATGATCTCTCTTATATGTAGAATCTAAGAAAAACAAAAATGAAAACAAAACTTACCAGGCTTATATTTATGAGAACAGATTGGTGGTTCCCCGAGACAGAGGTTGAGGGTTGGGCAACATGGATGAAAGGGGTCAAAAGGTACACATTTACAGTTATAAAATAAATAAGTCGTGGGGATGTAGTTAATGTACAGCATGATAACTGTAGTTAATAGTACTGTATTGTGTATTTGAAAGTTGCTCAGAGAGTAAATTGTAAAAGTTCTTATGACAAGGAAATTTTTGTTCTTAACTGGTGACAGATGTTGACTAGACTTACGGTGATTGTTTCACAGTGTATACAATTAATGAGTTGTTATGTTGTATACCTGACAGTAATGTAATGTTAAATGTCAATTATATTTCAATTGAAAAAATAAATTAAAAAAAGTTTTTCTCGTCAAAACAGATGATCATTTCTAAGTGTAGGCCTGAAATATTTGTGCCTTTTCTTGTATAGGAATAAAATTACATTACCTTTTGTATTATATGCATTTTTCTTAGAAACAATAAAGTAGTTAGCATCTGCATTTAGATTCATAAACTAGGACAGATAACATTGACCATCTGTACACATACGTAAAACAATTATACAGTAAAATAAAATAATTACACTAGAATATGAACGTGT
This sequence comes from Ursus maritimus, assembly GCF_017311325.1. NCBI lineage: Eukaryota > Metazoa > Chordata > Mammalia > Carnivora > Ursidae > Ursus > Ursus maritimus. The sequence continues at coordinate 91,228,826 of NW_024423343.1, read as the reverse complement.
GTACTTTAGGAGTAAGGGGATGAGGGAAATATGTGCAACTGGTGGGAAGTCTGATAATAGCCCAGAGATTTCCTGGTCCAACACTCTGCTGACTAATGTGAAGGAACTGTTAAAGGTAGAGAAATCTTGAGTGCTGTTAATTTTTTATTTATTTGACAGAGATACAATGAGAGAGGGAATACAAGCAGGGGGAGTGGGAGAGGGAGAAGCAGCTTCCTGCTGCGCAGGGAGCCAGATGCGGGGCTGGATCCCAGAATGCTGGGATCATGACCTGAGCCGAAGGCAGACGCTTAAGGACGGAGCCACCCAGGCGCCCCTTGAGTGCTGTTAATTTGAGGAAAGATCATACATTAAGGAGAAGCTGTTAAAATGATGAGGCTAAGAATCAGTGTTTCTGAGATGAACTCGTATAGGGGACTGTGATATGAAAGAAGATGAATGCATTTAAGTTAGTTAAAGTCATTATTATTGCATGTGTATGTATTGTGCAGTTTTAATTTGGTTGTGATTAAAGCTGTACCTAATGGTAGAAGTTACACGTAAACCATCAACTCATTTAATTTGGAGATACACATTTAAAACTATACTATCAGTGGCCAGAAGTTTTGAGCACTGATCTTTTATTTGTTGGGGTTGTTCATTGCTTCAGTTAAAGCATCAAGTCATTAGTGTTCTCCTATTTATTCTTTTTGAAAATTAACAAAATATAAATTTGCTAAGGAATTATGGCTATACAGCAAAAGGAAGTTTATGAACAAATATTCTTTATACTTTGAATTTATTATGCATTTATTAATAAATAAGGATCATTTATGTCATTATCTTATTATAAATGGCAGTGCAAGTGCTTAAAGATGCATGGGTAGTAAGTGGGAAGCTGGTAAGTGATTTAATAAGAACACTTAAGATGGCCAGAGGCCAGCAAAGACTAGCCATAGGAGGCGATAAGGTGTTGACAGGACTCTTAAGTAGAATTTTGAAGAAAACTAGAGACAAAAGCAAAACAAGAAGAACAGATAAAACGTGGCTTTCTAGGAAGGATGAGGAAACGTTTGAGTTATGACTTAGAAGAAAAGAAAATATTATACATGTAGGAATAATGTTTTCGTTTTTAGAGGCTGGCTTTTTAAAAATGAAAGACAATGGGAGAGAGACATCTGTCTCACCCCAAATCTTACAGCTAGTCCTAGATATAAATCCTTCAGCAATTGCAAAACTACATGGACTAGCAAGACATGTTACATAATGTGATTTTTTCAGTCATGTTACAAAATTTTGCCTTAGAATGAACATACTAATTTTTTCCTTATTAAATGTTTTTGTAGATGTTATTCCACAATCTATGCAGGATTTGTTGTGTATGAATAATGACTTTCCTCCAAGAGCACATTGCCTGGTAAGATGGTAGGTATACGTTTTACTCAGGTAACTTTTAGTATGTGTGTTGGGGAGACACCAACAACTCCCCCAGGTTCAGTGATTTGCTAGGAAGACGCTTAAAACTGAGCATATGGTTGCACTCAACTACGATTTATTACAGCAACAGTCTGCAAACAGAATCAACACAGGGAAAAGGGGCCTGAGGCAAAGTTTGGAGGAACTCGTGTTTGAGTCCTTGCCAAATGGAGTCACACAGAACATACTTAATTTCCTTAGCAACAAGTTGTGACAACACGTATGAAATGTTTTCTACCAGGGAAGCTTGTTATAGAGGCTCAGCTCTCAGGGTTTATATTTTGGGGCTGGTACCCTGTGACTGGTACATAACAAAATTTCAGACTCCCAGAAGGAGAGCAGGTGTTTAGCATAAACCACATTGTTTGTATGAACAATTTAAGCACAGTAACTCTTATTGGAGCATTTTTTGAGAACCCTCTCCAAATCCAAATTTCTAGAAGCCTGCCAAAGATCAGCCTTGCATGCAGGCCGTTCTAAGGATAGTAGTCACAGGCCTGCTGTTAACTCTTTTCTGCACAGTATATTTCATAATCTAGGGTGGAGCCTAACTATAATTCTGATGACTAGCATAGAGAGAGCATTTACATATCATAGAAAATATGTATTGTTGAAAATTGAATTGAAATAAAATGTTGATCTCAGTTACATGATAACATCATGACTCAGTCGTATGTAAATTATAAATGTGATAAATTAATATAAGAAGTACATCACACTTAAAAGGTCTTTATCTTATTTTGGTAGGGGTGGTGTTGAAGCATACCACCACCAAAATGTCTCAAGTGTGAGTGTATGGTCAAGAAAGGAGACCTAGTTAAAATAAATTTATATTTAGTCTGTTGGTGTGAGTTGGTCTCTTGATTTTTTTTTTTTAAGATTTATTTATTTGAGAGAGAATGTGTGTGCAAGTGGGGGGAGGGGCAGAGGGAGAGGGGGAGAGAGAGTCTTCAAGCACACTTCCAGCTAAGCAAGGAGCCAGTGCGGGGCCTGATCCCAGGACCCTGAGATCGTGACCTGAGCTGAAATCAAGAGTCGGATGCTTAACCGCCTGAGCCACCCAGGCACCCCTTGATTCTTTATTAAAGAATTTCTAAGAAAGGAAAAAACGGTATCTTTGCTTCTTTTTTCTTCATTCTAGTGTTGATACTATAGCAAGTAGACTGTAGCACACTAAAAAAAACTAATTGCAAATGCAGATAAACTGGATATGCCTGTCATTTTAGTGTGATCTTTTAAAAACTGTGAACTTAAACAACTTAAACAAATATAAGAGAATTTAGTACATTGCCATTTAATTTAATCCATCCAGAATCTCTTCTGATCTTTTAAAATAAGAATACATACATCTAAAATGACAGAATATATCAGAAGGCAGTATGATACCATAGAGCATGACTTTGCATGTATTCTTTCATTCAACATTAATTGAATACCTACTATTTGGCCAGACACTGAATTAGACACATTTATGTTTAATTTCTAGCTCAAGTACTTATTGTCAACTTTGGGCAAATTACTTAATTTCTCTGAGTTGGTTTCTACGTTGATAAAGACAGAATAATAAATAATATGCACCTTTAAGAGTAACTGTGAGGAGTTAGTAAGATAATTGTACATAGTATGTTTATCAAACTCTAAATGCTGTTATATAATTTCTGTTCTTTTTTTTTTTTAAACTTCTAGATAGACATGAATTTTGAGGGAACATTATGTAACCCACTACAGTCTGACATCTAGTCTTCCCCAATTCATGTCCATTCCACAGACAAAACGTACTCATTCTATTCAGCTTTTTAATATTTATTTCCTAAAATCGGGTTTGACAGATAGTCCATAGTTGAAAAATATTTGTTGAGTAAATAAACCTTTCTATGTATTAATGAAGTATTTGTTAGTGATATATTTCTTTATTATATTAATGAAAATCACTTGTTTGTAGTTTTTTTAACCTTTACATTTACTTTAAACATTTTTTATTTTAAAAATTAGCATATAGTAAAATTGACTTTTTATTTAAATGAATAGTTCACTGAACTTCAACACATATGTATAGGTTTTTTAAAACTACTGCCATAATCAGGATGTACAACAGTTGTGTAACCTCCCAAAAAAACTCTTCTTGTCCATTATTTCTGGCAATTACTGATATATTTTTAGTTTTGATAGCTTTATCCTTTCAAGAATGTCATAGAGATGGAATGTTATAGTAACTGTTTGAGACTGGTTTCTTTCAATGTAATGCTTTCAAGATCCTTTTAAGTAATTCTGTAACAGTAGCTTGTTCCTTTTTATTGCTGAGTAGTATTCTCTTGTAAGGGTGTACCACAGTTTGTTTATTCATTCACTTGTTGAAGGATATTAGGGTTGTTTCTAAGTTTGGGCGTTTATGAATAGAGCTGTTACAAATATATGTGAACAGATTTTTGTGTGAAAGTACATTTTTAGTTCACTGGTCTAAATACCTAAGTTGAGATTGCTAGTCATATGGGAATTGTTTATTTTTAGCTTTATAAAAAATGGCCAAAATGTGTTACTGGGACTGCATCAAAATATAAAGCTTCTGCACAACGAAGGAAACAGTCAACAAAACTAAAAGGCAGCCTTCTGAATGGGAAAAGGTATTTGCAAATGACCTATCCCATAAAGGGTTAGCATCCAAAATATATAAAGATCTGATACAACTCAACACCCAAAAAACAGCCCGATTAAAGAATGGGCAGGCATGAACAGACCTTTCTTCAAAAAAGACATCCAGATGGCCAGACAGACATGTGAAAAGATGCTCAACATCGCTCATCATCAAGGAAATGCAAATCAAAAGTACAAAGAGATACCACCTCACACCTGTCAGAAGGGCTGAAGTCAAAAACACAAGAAATGATAAGTGTGGACGAGGATGTGGAGAAAAAGGATCCCTCTTGCACTGTTGATGGGAATGCAAACTGGTGCAGCCATTGGGGAGAACAGTATGGAGGTTCCTCAAAAAGTTAAAAATGGAACTACCCTATGATCCAATAATCACACTACTGGGTATTTACCCCCAAAATACTAAAACACTTACTCAAAGGGATCCCTGTGTTTATAGCAGCGTCATTTACAGTAGCCAAAATAGGAAAGCAGCCCAAGTGTGTCCAATCATAGATGAATGGATAAAGAAAATATGGCATGTGTGTGCATGTGCACGCACACAGACAGAGGAATGTTATTCAGCTTAAAAAAGAATGGAATCTTGCCATTTGCAACATCATGGATGGAGCTAGAGGTTATAATGCTAAGTGAAATAAGTCAGAAAGACAAATACCACATGACTTCACTCACAGAATTTAAGAAACAAAAGCGAGCAAGAGGAAAAAAAAATCAGGAAACAGACTTAATTATAGAGAACAAACTGATGGCTATCAGAGGGGAAGTGGGTGGGGGGATGGATAAATAGGTGATGGGGATTCAAGAGTGCATTTGTCATGATGAGCCCTGGGTGATGTATGGAATTGTTGAGTTACTGTATTGTACACCTGAACCTAGTATAACATTGTTAACTATACTGGAATTAAAAACTTTCTTAAAAAAAAAAGAAGAAAGAAATGGCCAAACTGATTTCCTGAGTGACTGAACCATTTTGCATTTCCACCAGCAATGTATGAGAGTTCCAGTTGCTCGTTTTACTCATCAGCACTTGGTGCCAGTGTTTTTTATTTTAGCCATTGTAATAGGTGTGTCGTTCTGTCAGTTTATTAATTTTTTACTTTATGGGTCCTGTTTTGGTGCCATGTCTAAGAACTCTTTGCATCAGGTCCCAAAGCTTTCTCCTGTGTTTTAAAAATAAAATATTTTTGATGTATTTTACATTTATAGAAAGTTGCAAAGATAGTGCAGTGTGTTCTGGTATATCCTCACCCAGCTCTACCTGCTGTTAGCAGTTTATATTACCATGATATATGTGTCAAAACAGAAACCAACATTGGTGTGTTATTAGCTTAACTTTAACTAGTTTTTCCACTAAAGTCCATTTTCTGTTCTAGGATCCAAGCATTTAGTCATCATGTCTTTTTAGTTTGTTTAGTCTCTGGTCTTTGAAAATTTCTCAGTCTTTCCTTATTTTTCATCTCCTTAACAGTTTTGAGGAGCTTGAGTCAGGAATTTTGTAAATGTCCTTCAGTTTGGGTTTGTCTCTGTTTTGCTTTTGATAACAGTTGGGTTGTGGGATTTTGGAGAGAATACCATTGAGGTGAATTGCCTTTTTCATCACATCATATCAGAGGGTCATGTTAACAACATGACTTAATCACTAGTGATGTTAACTTTGATCATATGGCTAATTCTGTGTTTTATTCTAGAAGTTTTATATTTTGTGTGTAGATCTGTTACCTATTTCAAGTTAATTTTTGTATAAGGTGAGAGTTTTGGGTCAGGGTTCTTTTTTTGCAAATGAATGTTCAGTTCTAGTATCATTTGTTGAAAAGAGCTTTCCTTTCTCCATTGACTGACTTTTATGTCTTTGTCAAAAATCATTTGGCCACATTTGTGTGGGTATATGTCTGGATGCTCTTGGTTTCTGTAGTTTTAATTTAGGTGGTGCTACTTTTCACAGTTGTTTGATTTTTCTAGCTCCTTTGCTTTTCCATTTACATTTTAGAATTGGTTTATTTCTATCTACAAAAAGTCCTGCTGGAAATTTGATTATAATTGCCTTAAATCTCTGGATAGTTTAGGGAGAATTGACCTCTTTACTATGCAGAGTTGTTCATGTTATGAACATGGTCTCTCCAGTTATTTATATCTTCTTTGATTTCTTTTATGAGTGTCTTACTGTTTTCAGCATAAAGATCCTATATATGTTTTGTCAGTTTTTTTTCTCCAGGTTTTTATTTAAATTCCAGTCAGTTAATATATAGTGTAATGTTTCAGGGGTAGAAGTTAGTGATTCATCACTTACATACAGCACTCAGTGCTCATCACAAGTGCGCTCAGTACCCATCACCCTTTTAACCCATACCCTTGCCCACCTCCCCTCCAGCAACCCTCAGTTTGTTCTCTATGGTTGAGTCTGTTTTGTGGTTTTCCTCTCTCTTCCCCCTCTCCCCCTATGTTCATCTTTTTCATTTATTAAATTACACATGAGTGAAATCATATGGTATTTGCTTTTCTCTGACTGAATTATTTTGCTTAGCGTAATTCACCGTAGCTCCATCTAAGTCATTGTAAATGTCAAGATTTCATTCCTTTTTATGGCTGAATAATATTTGTGTGTGTGTGTGTATGCCCTACAACTTCTTTTTTTAAATATTTATTTATTTAACAGAGGTAGAGGCAGGCAGAGGGAGAGGGAGAAGCAGGCTCCCCGCTGGGCAAGGAGCCCTGTGGGACTCGATCCCAGGACCCTGGGATCTTGACTTGAGCTGAAGGCAGACACTTAACCAACTGAGCCACCCAGGCTCCGCTAAACCACAACTTCTTTTTTTTTTTTTTTAAATGATTTTTTATTATATTATGTTAGTCACCATACAGTACATCCCCGGTTTCCGATGTAAGGCTCGATGATTCATTAGTTGTGTATAACACCCAGTGCACCATGCAATACGTGCCCTCCTTTCTACCCATCACCGGTCTTTCCCATTCCCCCACCCCCCTCCCCTCTGAAGTCCTCAGTTTGTTTCTCATAGTCCATAGTGTCCCATGTTTCATTCCCC
>NW_024423343.1:91039362-91221406 GCF_017311325.1 Ursus maritimus | reverse complement strand
TACCAACCTGCATTCCCACCAACAATGTAGGAGGGATCCCCTTTCTCCACATCCTCTCCAACAGTTGTTGTTTCTTGCCTTGTCTATTTTTGCCATTCTAACTGGCGTAAGGTGGTATCTCAGTGTGGTTTTGATTTGAATTTCCTTGATGGCTAATGATTTTGAACATTTTTTCATGTGTCTGTTAGCCATTTGTATGTCTTCATTGGAAAAGTGTCTGTTCATATCTTCTGCCCATTTTTTGATTTGTTTATTTGTTTCTCGTGTATTGAGTTTGAGAAGTTCTTTGTAGATCTTGGATACCAGTCCTTTATCTGTAGTGTCATTTGCAAATATATTCTCCCATTCCGTGGGCTGCCTCTTAGTTTTTCTGACTGTTTCCTTGGATGTGCAGAAACTTTTAATCTTGATGAAGTCCCATAAATTCATTTTATCTTTTGTTTCTCTTGCCTTTGGGGATGTGTCATGAAAAAGGTTGCTTTGGCCGATGTCGTAGAGGTTGTTGCCTATATTCTCCTCTAGAATTTTGATGGATTCCTGTCTCACATCGAGGTCTTTCATCCATTTGGAGTTTATTTTTGTGTATGGTGTGAGATAGTAAACCACAACTTCTTTATCAATTCATCAGTCAGTGAACATTTGGGCTCTGTCTGTAATTTAGTTATTGTGGATAATGCTGCTATAAATTCATGGGTGCATGTGTCCCTTTGAATTGGGTAAACACCTAGTAGTGCAGTTGCTGGATTGTAGTGTAGTTCTGTTTTTAACTTTTTGAGGAACCTCCATACTGTTTTCCAGAGTGAGTGCACCAGTTTGCATTCCTGCCAACAGTGTGGGTGGGTTCCTCTTTCTCCACATCCTCACCAACATCTGTTGTTTCATGTGCTGTTAATTTTAGACATTCAGACAGCTGTGAGGTAATATCTCACTGTAGTTTTGATTTGTGTTTCCCTGATGATGAGTGATGTTGAGCATCTTTTCCTGTGTCTGTTAGACATTTGTATGTCTTCTTTGGAAAAATGTCTATTCATGTCCTCTGCCCATTTCTTTCTTTCTTCTTAATGTAGGAATTGGGATGTCAGATTTTTTTTTTTTTAAGATTTTATTTGAGAGAGAGGGAGAGAGAGAGAGAGAGAGCACAAGGAGGGGGAACAGCAGAGGGAGAAGCAGGCCCCCTGCTGTGCAGGGGACCTGGATGGGGGCTCCATCCTAGGACCCTGGGATCATGACTTGAGCCGAAGGCAGATGCTTAAACGGCTGAGCCACCCAGGCGCCCCTCCTCTGTCCATTTCTTAAGATGATTTGCTTTTTGGGTGTTGAGTTTGACAAGTTCTTTATAGATTTTGGATACTACCCTTTATCACATATGTCATTTGCAAATATCTTCTCCCATTCCGAAGGTTGCCTTTTAGTTCTGTTGATTGTTTCCTTCACTGTGCAGAATCTTTCACGCTTTTGTTTCCAGTCCCTCAGGAGACATATCTAGGAAAAGGTTGCTACGGCCGATGTCAAAGAGGTTCCTGCCTGTGTTCTCTAGGATTTTGATGGTTTCCTTAGGTCTTTTATCCATTTTGAATTTATTTTTGTGTATGGTATATAACGTGGTCCAGTTCCATTCTTCTGCATGTTGCTGACTGGTTTTCTCAACACCGTTTGTGGAAGAGATTGTCTTCTTTCCAGTGGATATTCTTTCCTCCTCTGTTGAAGATAAGTTGACCATATAGTTGAGTTCATTTCGGGGTTTTCTGTTCTGTTCCATTGATCTATGTGTCTTTTTTGTGCCAGTACCATACTGTCTTGATCACTACAGCTTTGTAATATAACTTGAAGTCTGGAATTGTGATGCTACCAGCTTTGCTTTTCTTTTCCAAGATTGTTTTGGCTATTTGGGGTCTGTTAGGATTTTTAGGATTCTTTGCTCTATGAAACAATGGATTGCTGTATGGAAAATGCTGGTGGTATTTTGATAGGGATTGCATGAACTGTGTAGATTGCTTTGGGTAGTAATTGACATTTTAACAATATTTTTCTTCCAGTCCATGAGCATGGAATGCTTTTCCATTTCTTTGTGTTGTCTGATTTCTGTCCTAAGTGTTCTGTAGTTTTTAGAGTACAGATCTTTTACCTCTTTGGTTAGGTTTATTCCTAGGTATCTTCTGGATTTTGGTGCAATTGTAAATGGGATCTGTTCTGTCTGTTGCTTCATTACTGGTATATAGAAATGCAACAGATTTCTGTATGTTGATTTTGTAACCTGCAACTTCACCGAATTCGTGTATCAGTTCTAGCAATTTTTTGGTGGAGTCTGTCTTTCTCTCTCTCTCTCTCTCTCTCTCTCTAGTTTGGTTTTCTGTATTATGTTGTCTGTGAAGAGTGAAAGTTTGACTTCTTCTTTGCTGATTTGGATAACTTCTTTTTCTTTTTGTTGTCTGATTGCTGAGGATAGGACTTCCAATACTATGTTAAATAACAGTAGTAAGTAGACATCCATGTCTTGTTTCTGACCATAGAGGAAGAGCTCTCAGTTTTTTCCCATTCAGAGTGTTATTAGCTGTGGGTCTTTTGTTTGTGATGTTGAAGTATGTTCCCTCTATCCCTACTTTGTTGAGGAACGGATGCTGTACTTTGTCAAATACTGTTTCTCCAACAGTTGAGAAAATCATGTGGTTCTTATCCTTTGTTTTATTAATGTGGTATGTTACCTTGATTGATTTGCGAATACTGAACCACCCTTGCATCCTGGGAATAAATCCCACTTCATCGTGGTGAATGATTCTTTTAATTAATTAATTAATTAATTGAATGATTCTTTTAATGTACCATTGGATTCAATTTGCTAGTATTTTGTTGAGAATTTTTGCATCCATGTTCATCAGGGATATTGGCCTATAATTCTCTTTTTTAGTAGAGTCTTTCTTTGGTTTTGGAATCAAAGTAATGCTGGCCTCATAGAATGAGTTTGGAAGTTTTTCTTCCATTTCTTTTGTTGGAACATTTTGAGAGTAAGTATTAGCTCTTCTTTAAATGTTTGGTACAATTCTCCTGGGAAGCCATCTGGCCCTGGAATTTTGTTTGTTGGGAGATTTTTGATTACTGATTCAATTTCTTCGCTGGTTATTGATCTGTTCAACTTTTCTATATCTTCCTTTTTCAGTTTTGGTGGTTTATAAGTTTCTAGGAGTCTGTCCATTTCTTGCAGATTGCTGTCTTTGTTGGCATATAATTTTTCATAATAGTCTTTTATATTCTGTAGTGTTGATTTTTCTCCTCTCTCATTCATGATTTTATTTGGGTCCTTTCTCTTTTCTTTTTGATAAGTCTGACTAGGGGTTTACCAATTTTATTAATTGTGTCAAAAACTGGCTCCTGGTTTCATTGTTCTGTTGGTTTTTTTGTGTATTTGTTTCTACATCATTTAATTTTGCTCTAATCTTTATTATTTCCCTTCTGCTGGCTTGAGGCTTCCTCTGTTGTTCTTTTTCTAGCTCTTTTAGGTGAAGGTTAGGGTGTGTATTTGAGATTTTTCTTGTTTCTTGTGGTAGGTCTCTAGTGCTGTATACTTCCCTCTAATGACCGCTTTTGCTACACTCCAAAGATTTTAGACTGTCATGTTTTCATTTTCATTTGTTCCCATGTATTTTTTAATTCCTTTAATTTCCTGGTTAACCCATTCATTCTTGAGTCAGATGTTCTTTAACCTCTATTTGTTGCCTTTCCACATTTTTTCTTGTGATTGACTTCAAGTTTCATAGTGTTGTTGTTGGAATATATGTATAGTATGATCTCAGTCTTATTTTACTTATTGAAGCCTGATTTGTAACCTAGTAGGTCATCTATTCTGGAGAATGTCCCTTGTGCACTTGAAAACAGTGTGCATTCTGCTGCTTTAGGATGGAACGTTCTGAATGTATCTGTTAAGTCTGTCAGGTCCAGTGTGTCGTTCATAGCCATTGTTTTCCTTGTTGATTTTCTGTGTAGATGATCTATCCATTGATGTAAGTGAGGTATTAAAGTTCCCTCCTATATTATGATATTATTGTCAATGAATTCCTTTATGTTTATTTATTTATTTATTTATTTATTATTATTATTTTTTAAAGATTTTATTTATTTATTTGACAGAGGTAGAGACAGCCAGCGAGAGAGGGAACACAAGCAGGGGGAGTGGGAGAGGAAGAAGCAGGCTCCCAGCCGAGGAGCCTGATGTGGGGCTCGATCCCAGAACACCGGGATCACGCCCTGAGCCAAAGGCAGATGCTTAACGACTGCGCCACCCAGGCGCCCCTGTCTTGGCATTTTGTCTAGGTCTCTATCTTCTCTGTGTTAGGAGAGCCTGTTATGTTTCCTGCTCCTGAGAGTTACAGATTTATAAAGAGGAGGTCATGTACTGTTCAGGGCCTGGTGGCTTCAGGAGTGCTTGTTAAAAGAGTTCTGGTGGGGGCGCCTGGGTGGCTCAGTTGGTTAAGCAAAAGCCTTCGGCTCAGGTCATGATCCTGGAGTCCCAGGATTGAGGCCCGCATTGGGCTCCCTGTTTCTCCCTCTGACCTGCCCCCATCTTGTGCTCTCTCTCTTTCTCTCTCTCATTCTCTCTTTTCAAATAAATAAATTTAATAATCTTAAAAAAAAAGAATTAAAAAAAGAGAGAGACCTGATGGTATTTCCATTAGAGCTGGAGTTTGCAGAGCTCTGTGATCAGTAGACATGGTGCGTGTGGGGGGTTTGTGCTGGTCTTCTGGACAAGGAGCCGACTGCGCTGGTTTTCCTTCTCCTTCTCTGTCTGATCAGGCCTTCCTCCCCTCCTTAGCACCTGTGATCTGTTTCTCCCCCAAATCACATCTCCATACCTCCTACCTTGTACAATGTGACCTCTTGTCTCTGTGTTGTGTCAATTCTCAGATTGATTTCTTGGGTATTCAGAATGATCTGATATTTGTCTAGCTGTGTTCAAGGGATGAGGCAAGCCCAGGGTTTTCCTACTACCCTACCATCTTAGTTCCTTCTCCCTGTTTTGTCAGATTTATACCTGATTATTGCTTTCTTTTTTGGGGGTACTATTGTAATGGTATTATTAAAAAATTTTTCTTTCCCAGCTCTTTGTTACTAGTCTTTAGGAATTTGATTTTTGTGCATTCACTTTCTATTCTATGACTTAACTAAATCTAATTATTCTAGGAGGAATTTTGTAGTGCCTTTTGGGTTTTGTAGGTGAACAAGCATGTTGTTTGTGAAATGGGGAATGTTTTGTTTCTTCCTTTTTAGTCCTTTTTTTTTTTTTTTTTTAAGATTTTATTTGAGAGAGCAAGAGAGCACAAGCAGGGGGAGAGGCAGAGGAAGAGGGAGAGGGGGAAGCAGGCTCCCCGCTGAACAGGGAGCCTGATGCAGGGCTTGATCCCAGGACCCCGAGATCATGACCTGAGCTGAAGGCAGGTGCTTAACCGACTGAGCCACCTAGGCGTCCCTGTTTCTTGCCTTTTTAAACTGGCTAGGACTTCCATTGAAATATTGAATAGGAGTGGTGAGAGTGGACATTTTTTCCTTGCTCTGATCTCAGAGGGAAAACATTTAGTCCTTTACCATTAAGTGTACTGTTAGCTGTAGATTTATCATAGGTGTTCTTTATCAGGTTGAGAAAATTCCCTTCTGTTCCTCGTTTGCTGAGTTTTTATCATGAGTGGATGTTCAATTTGTCAAATGCCTTTTCTGTGTAAATTGATATGATCATTTCTTTAGATTTTAAAAAATATTTGGAAGAGAGAGAGAGTGCTCAAGTGTGTGGGGAGGGACAGGGGGAGAAGCAGACTCCCCACTAAGCAGAGAGCCCGAAACAAGGCTGGATCCCAGCAGCCTGGGATCATGACCTGAGCTGAAGGCAGACGCTCAACCGACTGAGCCAGCCAGGTGCCCCTTTAGATTTTTAATATGGTGATTACATTGATTTTTGGGTATCTAAGTACTTTTTTTTTTTTTAAGATTTTATTTGTTTATTTGACAGAGAGACAGCCAGCGAGAGAGGGAACATAAGCAGGGGGAGTGGGAGAGGAAGAAGCAGGCTCCCAGCAGAGCAGGGAGCCCGGTGTGGGGCTCAATCCCAGGACCCTGGGATCACGCCCTGAGCCAAAGGCAGACGCTTAACAACTGAGCCACCCAGGCGCCCCTGGATATCTAAGTACTTTTGTGTTCCCAAGATAAACCCCCCTTTTTTTGTGTTTTAATTTGTATTTGTGCTTATATGTATTGCTGGATTTAATATGCTATTATTTTGTTGAGGACTGTAGTGTCTATATTCATGAGGAATATTAGTCTGTAATTTTCTTATACAGTAGTTCCTACCCACCATCTGCCTCCTTCTGCAGTTTTGATTTCCATGGTTTCAGTTCCAAGGTCAACTGCAATCCAGAAGCAAATGGTCTTTTGATGTATCAGAAGGTCAGTAGTAGCCTAGTGCTATGTCACAGTGCCTGTGTAATTCACCTCATTTGATCTCGTCATGTAGGCATTTTATCATCTGATATCACAAGGATGATTACGGTACAGTAAGATATTTTGAGAGAGAGAATATTCATAAAACTTTTATTATAGTGTATTATAATTGTTCTGTTTTATTATTAGGTATTGTTATTAATTTCTTACTGTGCCTAGTTTATACATTAAACTTCATTGTATGTGTGTATAGGAAAAAACAGTATATGTAGGGTTCGGTACTATCTGTGGTTTCAGGCATCCACTGGAAGTCTTGGCACATGTCCCCCACTGATAAGGATGGAATGCTGTACTTTATCTTGATATCAGGGAACTACTGGCCTTATAATACGAGTTGGGAAGTATTTTGTTCTTGTTTTCTGGCAGAGATTGTGTAAAATTGATGTTATCTTCTTTAAATGTTTGATAGAATTTGCCATTAAAACGATCGGGGTCTGGAGTTTTCATTTCATTGAAGTAGTAGTCCCTTCTAGGTAGGCTTTAAGCAGAAGTCTCAGTTCCAGTTCCTTGCCTCATGTGTACACCCATATCCCTGAGGAGCCGTTCAAAACATTACAGCCTCTCCTGATTTGGGTTGATGGAAATCCGTGTGCAATGCTTGAATAAATCTAAAGGATATAGAAGAGAGCTGGTCTGTGGAGAGATTGGTGACATCATTGAAAAGATAGGCAGCTTCCTACTCCTGGTGCTTTATAAGCAAGGGCATGGTGGATGATAATAACCTGAGTGATATGCTTCTGGAATCATAGTTTTGAGATCTCACTTTATTTATATTTACTATGAGGCTGGGATAATTTTGGACATAGCCTTGTCTAGATACATGCAAGAGACCACCTCCCCACGGCTGGGTATACCTTATCAGTCTCAGAATTATTATAACTCACATAATCACTGCTAGTCTAAAATACATGGTATTTGCAGACATAAACAGACTTTTCATTTGCAATTCTCAGTTTCTTGAATCTATCAGAGCATGGTCAGTTTTGCACACATCTTTGTGAGTCATATTAACAGGATTTTAGCAGCTAAAAGGCTTATCCTGTAAAATCCCAATCCCCAGTTCCTAGCTCTTAGGGCCTATAATCCAGAGTTGATAATCCCCTGGGTTTCTTCAATAATCCCCTGGGTTTCTTCAGACTCACCTTGTGTGCTTACTTCTGCCTTTCGGTTCCCTCTTTGTTTTCTGTCACCCTTTTTATCTCCTTTTTATTTTCTTTGAAGTTCAGCTATGTATGTTAAAACATTGTTACATTTTATAAGTGTTTCAGTTTGTTTGGGGGGGGTCTGTGTCATGCCAGTCTGCCACGTTGCTTCCGTTTTTTTAAATTTGATCTTTCTTAAAGATTAGAAGGCCAGCAACCAAACTTTTGATAATGATTTGACAATTAACCATATTAAAGGTATATGTGTTCTCTTTTATCCAGCAGGCATCATTTTTTAAACATTTTCTGTGAGGGAGATACTGAGATACCAAGGATAAAATATGATCCCTGGCTCAGTAAACTTTGGTATTAGTAGGGGGCTAGATAAGGGAACAATGGCAGCACTATTGATAAATGCTCTCATGGAAGACAGCACAGGGCTTGATGCAAACTCACAGGAGGTGTCTCTTTTTAATATAGATCAAATCAGGAAATTATTTTCAGAGGAGGCATTACCTCACTTGAATCCTGAGAGACAAGTGAGTATAAGCCAGGTGAAGTTACGTAAAAAGATATTCAAGGCAGAACAAGAGCATTAATAGAGATATTAATGCTTAAATTAAGAGTTTTAAACCTGCAAGTAGTTTGGTTAAGCCTGGAGTATAGCCTCAGAGGGTTGAGAATGACAAAAGATGAGAGGATGTCTGTGTATTTTGGGCCTAATGTGAACTGGGGATTTTAAGAATATTTCATAATTTTTCCCCCATAATGTTTTTTTAAAAAATATTTTATTTATTCATTTGATAGAACATGAGCAGGGGGAATGGGATAGTCAGAAGCAGGCTCCCTGGTCAGCAGGGAGCCCAATGTGGGGTTCAGTCCAGGACCCTGAGCTAAAGGCAGATGCTTAACTGACTGAGCCACCCAGGTGCTCCCATAATGTTTTTATACTTGTTTTTTAAATAGAATATTAATATTATAATTGTTACAAATTAAAATATTATAATTTTCAAGGTTATAAATTACTTGTCATGCTTCTTAGCACCTGAAGAATAACATACACAGAAGTGTTCACCTATAAACATTGCTTTTTAAAAAAATTAAATTAATACTGTAACAATGACATTGAAAATTTGAGAACTATTATGCAAAATATTCATTTATACCATACATACACAATTAGCGTAGGTTGTTCATGTTGGAATGAGATAAAATTAATGTATGATTAACTTTTATTTTCGGGGCACCCAGGTGACTTGGTTAAGCAGTTGCTTTTGGCTCAGGTCATGATTCTGGGGTCCTGGGATCAAGCCCCCCATCGGGCTTCCCTGTTCAGTGGGAAATCTGCTCCTCCCTCTCCCTTGGACCCTACCCCCTGCTTGTGCTCTTGATCGCTTGTGCGCGCTCTCTCTCTCAAATGAATAATAAAAAAAATCTCTTAAAAAAACTAAACCTGAACTTTTTTTTTAAAAGATTTTATTTATTTATTCGACAGAGCTAGAGACAGCAAGTGAGAGAGGGAACACAAGCAGGGGGAGTGGGAGAGGAAAAAGCAGGCTCCTAGCGGAGGAGCCTGATGTGGGGCTTGATCCCATAATGCTGGGATCACGCCCTGAGCCAAAGGCAGACGCTTAACCACTGTGCCACCCAGGCGCCCCTAAACCTAAACTTTCAAATCAAACTTTAGAAAATAGAATTTTGGCATTTATGGCAGTGTTCAGTTTTGATAGTTGATCTATCTACATCTATTTTGAAATCTTGTAGTTTCACTTTTTATCTTAAGTACCTGCCAGATAAGCTCTAAGCCTGTTTAGCTTTTTTAAGGGTATTTTATAAAACTGGTCTTTAAAAGACATGTGGGCATGATCATTTTTTATGGTCTAGGCAAGGTAATTGATGTTTATGTGGTGATTGGTTGGATACTTCTCTCTACCTCCTTATATACCTATCCTTTATCTTCTAATGGCAGATTCCTGAAACCATAAGTACAGATTTATTCCCTTGATTGTTACTCCTTATAGAATAAGTAGACCTGCAAATGGTATGGACATTAACCTAGGAGACATTTATGCCCAAATGTAAATTTGTGAGATCTTTACTGAGCAGAGGTTTTAAATAAGAAAGGAATGGTAGGCAGGATAATGAACCTCTCTACAACCTAAACATGTCCACATCCTAAAACCTGTGAATTTAGGTTACATGGCCAGAAGGGATCAAGGGAGCAGATGGAATTAGAGTTGCTAATTAAACTGACTTTAAGATTGGGAGATTTATCCTGGATTATCTGGATGTGCCCAGTGTAATTACAAGAGTTCTTTTTTTGTTTGTTTTAGATCCTGTGTATGCTGGGGGTGGGGGAGGGTAGTGGCAGAGAGAGAGAGAGAGAGAGAGAGAGAGAGAGAATCTTAAGCAGGCCCCACGTTCAGCGTGGAGCCCAGCGTGGGACTTTCATGATCCTGAGCTCAAGACCTGAGCCAAAATCAAGAATCTGACTCAAGAGTTGGATGCTTGGGGCGTCTGGGTGGCACAGCAGTTGAGCATCTGCCTTCGGCTCAGGGCGTGATCCCGGCGTTATGGGATTGAGCCCCACATCAGGCTCCTCCGTTATGAGCCTGCTTCTTCCTCTCCCACTCCCCCTGCTTGTGTTCCCTCTCTCACTGGCTGTCTCTACCTCTGTCGAATAAATAAATAAAATCTTAAAAAAAAAAAAAAGAGTTGGATGCTTAACTGACTGAGCCACCCAGGTGCTCCATAAGAGGTTTTTAAAGTGGAAAAAAAGGCAGAAGAGAGTCAGTGTCTGAGTGGCGTAATATGACTTGGCCTGCTATTGCTGGATTTGAAGAAGGTAGCCAGGAACTAAGGAATGAGGGGAGCCTCTAGAAACTGGGAAAGGGAAGGAATGAATTCCCGCTTGTGAAACTTCAAAAGGAAACAACCTTGCTGACAAGTTGATTTTAGCTTGGTGAGATATTTGTTAGACTTCTGACCTGTACAGCAATAAGGTAATAAATTTGTTTTAAGCCACCATTTTTGTGGTAATTTGTTACAGTAACAGTATGGAAATAACACAAAAAGTGAGAGCATAAATGCTACATGCCTGGGAGGCTCTACCGAGATTGGAAAAATATACTGAAAGTATAGCTGAGTTTAACTCATGACGATTTTTGGCTCTGTGGTTTTGTCTTTGTCCAGCCTAGTCTTTGGACCTTCAGCTCAACCACACTTTGAGGATTCCCTCAGCAGCAACAACATAAAGAAATGGCAATGATATAGTGAGTGTTGAAAGAAAAAACTGCCAGCCAAGAATTCTATATCCAGCAAAACTATCTTTCAAAAAAATGATGAAGTAACAACACTGTTGTATAAACAAAGACAGAGAATTCATTGCTGGGTGACCTACCTTATAGGCAGTATTGAAAGAAATGGTAACTTGGATCCATAGGAAGGAATGAAGAGCATTGGAAATACTCTCGTAAATTCCAAAGGGATATTGTCTTAATCAAAAAAGCCCTTAAGA
This sequence comes from Ursus maritimus, assembly GCF_017311325.1. Taxonomy (NCBI): domain Eukaryota; kingdom Metazoa; phylum Chordata; class Mammalia; order Carnivora; family Ursidae; genus Ursus; species Ursus maritimus. The sequence continues at coordinate 91,210,267 of NW_024423343.1, read as the reverse complement.
TTGCTTAAGCAATAATTATAACACCGTACTGTTGGGTTTATAGCATATGTAAATGTAATTTATATGACAGTATTGTACAAAGGAAGAGGGGAGAAATGGAGCTATACTGTGTAAATTGTTAGATTTTGCCAGAATTAATCTGAATAGATCATAAGTTAAAGGTACAGATTGCAATATCCGAGGATGTCTGGGAGGGTGAAATTGAAAAAAGAAATTGTTAATTTGGGGCGCCTGGGTGGTGAACACCTCCATTTTCTCAGGTATATTGTACATGCTAGGTATAAATATGTCCAAGAAATTTTTTTATTTATCATTACTGTTTTTGGTGATTCAGTATTTTATGCATATATTCTAATACTATTAGAAGAGGCTCTGAATTTTTCTTTTCTTTTCTTTTCTTTCTTTTTTCTTTCTTTCTTTCTTTCTTTCTTTCTTTCTTTCTTTCTTTCTTTCCTTCCTTCCTTCCTTCCTTCCTTCCTTCCTTCCTTCCTTTCTTTCTTTCTTTCTTTCTTTCTTTCTTTCTTTCTTTCTTTCTTTCTCTCTCTCTCTCTCTCTCTCTCTCTCTCTCTCTCTCTGGCTGTGGGCAGAGGGAGAGAGAGAGAGAATCTTAAGCAGGCTCCACACCCAGCACAGAGCATGACGTGAGACTCAGTCTTACAACCCTGAGATCATGACCTGAGCCAAAAGCAAGAGTTAAATGCTTAACTGACTGAGCCACCCAGGTGCCCCTGAATATATTTCTTTCTAAAGTAAGAAAGAAACTCTACATGTAAGAGATATAAAATGGTAGCATTCAAAGTTCGTGGTGTGTTTTTATGATTTTCCTATGCAAGATAAACAATAAGAACAACAGATATTGGTTATTTGTTGTTGCTTTCAGTCTTTATTGGAGCAAGAAAGAAAAATATATCTTAGAACAAAATAGATAAAAATGAATGACTGTCCTACCTTTCTCAGTTGGAGAATGTGATGCTAAGGCACATTTATATTTAAATTTAGTATTTAGCATGTACATATGTAATCTGTTAGATAAAGCAGTTCTATTATTAAAAATTGCCGTAGTGGGATTTTTATTTGTGTTGATACATTTGAGTGCCTAATAAATTTAAATTACTAGACTAGATACTGTAGGATACATGTGGATTTATTAATGAAACTTACCTTACCATTATACTCCCCCTTCACTTTTCACATTCTCCCCTCCCCATCCTTCCCTTTCTACACACATATAAAAAAGGAGGCTTAAACATCTCATACTTATTAATTTTGGACAACCAAGCAGGAAATCATGGGAAATATGGGATATGTCCATCTGGATATTTTATGAGTGTGTCAGTTATATGTATATGTATTTTTGTGCTTTTGATTTGTGAATTTTTTTCATAAATTAGATTACCATACATATTCTGATATGTATCTGTCTTAGCATTTCATGATTGCCTTTATGTCAGTAAACTTTTTTTTTTTTTTTTAAGATTTTATTTATTTGACAGAGAGAGACACAGCAAGAGAGGGGACACAAGCTGGGGGCATGGGAGAGGGAGAAGTAGGCTTCCCGCTGAGCAGTGAGCCCGATGCGGGGCTCGATCCCAGGACCCTGGGATCATGACCTGAGCCGAAGGCAGACGCTTAAGGACTGAGCCACCCAGGCACCCCAGTAAACTTTTTTTCTAATACCTTATTTTTTTTTAATGACTGTCAAGTATCAAGTAGTATGAGAGGATTCTGTAATTATGTACCCATTTTTTTCCGTTGAAGGATATTTAGTTTGCTTTTAGCTTTTACAATTAAACTGTTACAGTGAACATCATTATGCATGAAGGCATACCTCATTTTTGTGTTTTGCTTTATTGTGTTTTGCAGATATTGCATCTTTTACAAATTCAAGGTTTATAACAACCCTGTGTTGAGCAAGTCTCCATCTGCAAGTCTGTTTTCCTAGTAGCATTTATTCACTTCTGGTCTAAATGTCATATTTTGATAATTCCTTCAGTATTTCCAACTTTTTCATTATTCTATTTGTTATTGTAATCTGTGATTGCTGAAATCTCAGAAGATTGTTACCGTTTATTAGTAATAAAGTGTTTTTTATTTAAGGTATTTACATTCCTTTTTTTTGACATGATGCTGTTGGCACACTTAATAGACTACAGTATAGTATAAAAATAACTTTTATGTAAATTGGGAAACCAAAAAAGTCATATGTGCTTGATTTTGATATTTGCTTTATTGTGGTGGTCTGGAACTGAACCTGCAGTATCTTCAAGGTGTGCCTATATAGCTTTGTGCATTTGTATGACTGTTTTTGTAAAATAGATATAAAGAAATATAATTAGTACAAAGTTTGTGAATTTTAAATATTGATATATCCTGCCTTTTTATTCTCCAAAAATGTTTTAAAAGTTTATACCACCACCTATGGTATAAACCATGTTTATTATGTATACCACCATGTTCTAAACTCTTGCCAATACTGGGTCTTACCAATCTTTTGTATTTTTGCCAATTTAATTGGTAAATAGTGATTATCTTCTTTTAATTTTATTTTCCTAATAACCAATAAGGTTGAATATCTTTGAATAGAATTCTTAGCTGTTGATATTTCTTATTCTTTAAAGTGTGTATCAGTTTTGCTCATTTATTTGTTTAATATTTTTTGTTGTGGTAAAACATAACAAAATTTACTATTTTAACCATTTTTAATTGTACATTGGTGTTGTACATTCATATTTTTGTGCAGCCATCACCAGTATTCATCTCCAGAACTTTTTCATCATCCCATATTGAAACTCTGTACACATTAAATGATAATTCCTCAGTCCTTCATCACCAGGCCCTGTAACCACCATTCTGTGGTCTGTCTTTGTAAGTTTGACTACTCTGTGTACCTCATATAAGTATAATCATATAGTTTTCATCCTTTTGTGACTGGCTTATTTCACTTAGCATCAAGTCTTCAAGGTTCATCTGTGTTAAGCATGTATCAGAGTTTCTTTTTCTTTCAATGCTGAATAATATTTCACTGTATACCTGTATCACATTCATCTGTTAATAGACATTTGGGTTGTTTCTACCTTTTGGCTGTTGTGGATAAGGTGCTGTGAGCAGGCATGTTAAAGTATGTCTTTGTGTCCCTGCTTTTAATTTTTCTGGGTATATATTCAGTTGTGAAATTGCTGGTCATTCTATGTTTCAGTTTTTTTTTTTTTTTTTTTTAAAGATTTTATTTATTTATTTGACAGAGAGGGAGACAGCCAGCGAGAGAGGGAACACAAGCGGGGGGAGTGGGAGAGGAAGAAGCAGGCTCATAGCGGAGGAGCCTGATGTGGGGCTCGATCCCATAACGCTGGGATCACGCCCTGAGCCGAAGGCAGACGCTTAACCGCTGTGCCACCCAGGCGCCCCTATGTTTCAGTTTTTGAAGAGTCACTGTATTGTTTTTCCATAGTGGCTGTACTATTTTACATTTGAACCATTCCCACTCAGTGGTTCTCATTTCCCCGTATCCTTGCCAACATTTGTTACGTGTTTTTATTTTGCTTGTTACAGTAGCCATCCTAGTGGGTGTGAAATCATCTCATTGTGGGTTTGATTTACATTTTCCTAATTAGTGATGTTGACCACATCTTTTCACGTGCTTGTTTTCCTATTGTATACGTTTTCTGGACTAATGCCTATTCAGGTTCTTTGTTCAGTTTTTAATCTGGTTGCTTGTTTTTTGTTGTTGATTTTTCTCATTTTTTAAAGCCTCCAGTTAATGTTTGCTTAGTTCAAGACATCGTCTCAGGCCTCAAGTAGGTCTAGTATAAATGGTAAATCAGTGATATATATTGATCCTTCAAAGATAATAATAGTGCCTGGCAAATGCATTAGAATTCAGAGAAGCGAGCATATTTAACAGGAGTAATGGGGTGGTATTTGAGGTAAATCTTCAAAGAAAGTATCAGTCAGATACTGATAGAATGAGGGAAAACATTCCAGCTTAGAGGAAACAAAGACATAGAGGACACAATTAATTTTATTGCATATATACAGAAAGCAGTTCAGTTTGGCTTATTTGTTGTTAGTGGGAATATACACTGGCACAGTTTGTGTGTGGAGAGGGAGAAGATAGTTTGGCAGCAGCTATAACAGATATAGAAGTTCTTTTATCCAGCAACTTATAGGACTTTATCCTATAGTTATATTTGTAGAAATAGACAGTAGTAGTATTGTTGCAGTGGCATAAAACTGGAGAGAGAGATCGGATCAGTAGGGGATTACCCTTTGAAAAGGAGGTACAGAAGACATATGTATTATAATCTTATTTGAGGGTAAGATGAGTACATGGATAGATTATTTCTGGAGGAATAACCAAGAACCATTGACTGGTTTCACTCTACTGTGGGTGATGTCATGGGGAAAAATGTTCACTTGTTTTGTTTTCTTTTTTCCAAGGACATTAAAAAAAGAGAAAGGTATTTTTAAAGACCTTTAGAGCTTAAAATTCATAGCTCTGGATTCTTTCAAGTATTTAATGCCATTTCTGTATAACTAATTTTTGATTTAAGGGGTAGGAGGATGGAGGCAAGGTGAGAAGATGAACAAAATTTTTGTCATCTAATCAATCAACAGATTATGGGTTGGACTGTTTTTATTTTTTGATCTTTATCATTGTGGGATTTCTTGAGAATGTTCATAAAAGTAAGCCTTTACAACTCTACATATCCAGTGTTAAAATAAATTAGGCAAATGGGTAATGCTTTTCATAAATTAATTTTAAAAATATTAAATAAAAATACATTTAGGAGTGACTAGGACAGGAATTTCAAATAGGCAAAATCACTAACTTGACCTTATATTTTTATAAAGTTTGGCCACAAATTTATGGTATTTAGAGGACTTAACTAAATGAGAAGTTTTCATTTTTGTGTGATATCGTAGCAAGAGTAAGCCATTCTCTTATAATTTTATGACTCCTATCTGATATGTGTTATTGAGTAAAAGAATATAAGAATTCGTTGGAATGCCAGCATGTCTCAGTCAGTTAAGCATCCCACTCTTGATTTTGACTCAGGTCGTGATCTTGGGGTTTTGAGATTGAGCCCCGTTTCAGGCTCTGTGCTGTGGGTGGAGCCTGTTTAAGATTCTCCCCCCCCCCCCCGCTGCTCCCCTACCCTCTCTCCCCCTCTCTTAAAAAAATATTTATATATTTTATATAAATGTATATACATATTTATATATATAATAATTCTTTAATTGAGTAAACCATGTTTTCACATTTAGACAGCACAAATACATGATGGCTGATAATTATTTTCCTCCCATTTAGGGAATCTACCAAACTTTATCTTTCCACATCAGTGGACTTAATGTTGTCAGTTAATTAAAGCAAGATTTCAGTCTTGAAAACTTAACTTTTAAGGCAGAATTGTTAATGCTTTTTCTTTTGTGATTTCAGCAAATTGCTTTTAATTTGTCAAGAATTGAGAGGAATTAGGTGAATAATGGAAGTGTTTTACTAAATGAAGGAAATTTCTGTTATCATCAGTTCAATTGCCATTGAAAAAAGAAACACCTGTATCTCAGACATAAGTTGCTAAACTTCAAGGAGATTTTTTCAAGTTTTTAAATAATGGTCTGGTATTCTGAGATTTTCCCTGTTTAATGGCAGTGATTCTTTTTTTAAAGGTATGGACTGCGGGAGTTTGTGGTGATTGCCCCTGCTGCAAACCATGATGCAGTTCTCAGTGAATCTAAGTGCAATCTTCTTCTGAGTTCTGTGTCTATTGCTTTGGGAAACACTGGCTGGTAGGTGGACCTTTTGAAAAACCTAGATGATGAATTAAAAACTATTTTTAATTATAATTTATGAAGGAAAATGGTTCCTAAGTTAGATTTTTAAAAAAAATTCTTAGGGTTCCTACTTGTGCATTATTATATTGGAATATCATATAGAAGGACAAACTCAAAACCTTTAGTGAGTGCATTTCTAAAGGGGAATTTACTGAAATATTCAGTGAATATTTGAAATGAAGAGTAAATTGTACTCTTTTTGTGTTTTGCTTTCAAATATTTAGTTTATTTAAATTTTGTTACAAAATCTAATTTTTTTTAATAATTTTTATTTTGTTATATTAGTCACCATACAGTACATCCCCAGTTTTTGATGCAATGTTCCGTGATTCATTATTTGCGTATAACACCCAGTGCACCGTGCAATATGTGCCAAAATCGAATTTTCACACTTAAAAACAGACCATTGTGTTGTTCGACCTCAACTGAGATTGCCCATGTCAGATGACTGAAACTTTTTGCTGCTCTATGTATGTCTGCAAATGACTGGAAGTGCTGAGAGTATTCATTTGGGGGTTACAAATAAATTTTAGGGAGTAGGCTTATTTGTAAACATGCAAATCTGTGAATAATAAGGATTGGCTCTATCTTCAAATGACAAGTAAAAAATATTTCACCACTAATTTGGTTTGATTTGTATTGTTTCCTACTTGTGAATCAAATTTTATTTTGCCTTTGAAAGGCTAATATGATACTGATGCCAGCAGGCCTGATCTGGACCCCGAGAGGGTCCCTCAGGACCAACCAAGGGGGTCCCTGGATGCATGCAGGATAGAAATCAAATGTGAACCAGGAGGAGATGAAAGCAGTGTTAATTAAAGGCACAGAGAGAGTATAGGTACAGACAGTATCTGAGAGACTCAGGAAAGGAGGAAGTCTCATCTTTGCTTGGGGTCTGGGGGTTTTCGTTGAGGATCATGGTCTGATGTATGTGTCCTCTTAGGCATCCAGGAACTGGTTAGAACAAAAGCGAGGGCCCAGGTGTTATTCCTTGGAGCCAGGGTGTCTTGGCATGGAGATGTTGGTGCTGGTGGTCTGGAATGCACATGCGATAGCTTTGTGTGGTCATTCTCACCTGCTCCTCCCTTAAATGTTATCTATTCTAGAGAAATCGTTAACTCCTTGTCTCTTACAAGAAGGACATAAACTACTGAGGCATGTGTAAAGTGGGGGTGCAGGTCCTAGCAAGAATAGAAGCAGGAAAAGGAGCAAAAAGCAGATTTTTATGGAGTCCATCAGTTTCCCTATCTCAATGATTGTTTTTATTCAAGAAAATTTTCATTGTGCCTTTTTTTACTCTCATCTATTTTAAAACAATTTTCTGAATATAAAGTGCCACTAGGTGATCATTTCTTCAGCTTATTAGTGTGAGGAGAAAAGAAACTAACAGTGTCTCTTATAAGTCTGATGAATGATCCTTGCTTAGTGTTTTTAAATATTTGAGATTAAAATAATGGGGAAATTTTTAGATTTAGGAATTACTCGTGTTTAATGAACTTAAAGTCTGTTCCTATTTAATTGTGTCCTACAGCCAGGTGCCACTCTTTGTGCAAATTCATCACAAATGGCGACGAATGTATGTGGGCGAATGTCAGGGTCATGGTGTCCGAACTGATTTTGAAATGGTTCATCTTCGGAAAGTGCCAAATCAGTACACTCATTTATCAGGTCTGCTGGATATCTTCAAATCAAAGATTGTGAGTTTGTATTGATATTGTCAGTCTTATCTGGGATCCAGATAAAAGTAGCAATTTAGTAATTTTATTGAGTATGTAGAAACATTTCTCTATAATATCAATAATGTAATTACGTGGAAGAGAGATATAATTGACTACATAAATTACTATGTATGTTCAAAGAAACAGTATCCAATTAGATTTTTAGTGTATTAATGCTAGAGAACAAAAATTAAACTGATTTTGTTCAGTTTGTTAACATTTAGTTACCGTGTTATCTCTTTCTACTCCTTCTCCTCTAATAGTAAAACAGTTGGCTCTTGAACAATAATGGTGGTTTGGGGCCCTGACATCCCACCTCCCCTGTGCACAATCAAAAATGCACTTACAACTTTTGACTCCCCCAAAACTTGATTATCATTAGCCTGCTGTTGACTGGAAGCCACACCAGTAACATAAACACTTGATTAACACATATTTTGTGTGTTATATGTATTATATATCATATTCTTACAATACAGTAAGCTGGAGAAAAAATGTTACTAAGAAAATTGTAAGGAAGAGAAAACATTTACAGTACTGTACTGTAAGAAGCTCATCTTTAAGTAGACTTGCATAGTTCACACCCACGTTCAGGGGTCAGCTATTGCCAGCCTCCCCAGCTTCAGATAGCTGCTTTTTTGGGATTTTGACTGTGAGTTCCTTGAGGTCTCAACACTTTGGGTTCTGAATTGCCTCTCCCCCAGCCCCAAATATTCATTTTATTTGATTTTTAGGATTAATCTGGCTTACATTTTATGACTGAGAGCAATAAAGCTAAATGGAATGTACTTAGTACATTCTTGGTGTTTTATAAAAACACTATCACACAGATATTCAGGACTTGCCTATGTTATTCTGGGGGAAGAAAATTAGGATTTAAGTTGAGCTATTAGAGCAAAGCCAGATGAGGAAATGGTGGATTGGGTCCTCTACTTAGAAATATTCTCTTTAAGTGCTTAAGTTGACACCCATCTCACTGAAGTGATCATACTTTATTAATAAACTGATATTAGATGTTTCCTGGTATGATACATCGAATAGAATATATTATCACCTGTATTGCATTCCTGCCTGAAATGTTTAACGTAAGTCAAAACATGTGGGAACAATCTCATATTTCCAAAATGAGCCATATTTTGCAAAGTAACTGGCTTAGACTCTTCAAAAAAGTCAGTGTCATGATTGGCAAAACTAAGACTGGGAGCTGTTTAAATTAAGGGAGACTAAAGTGACATAACAGCTAAATGCAATGCATAATCCTTGATTGGATCCCTGACCAAAACAAAATAGCCAAAAAGGATATGATTGGACAATTTTAGTATGGACTATGTCTTAGAGTCAGTATTAAGCTTCTTGAGAATGTCAGTTTTATGGTAATTACATACTGAAGTATTGAGGAGTGAATTGTTATGGTACTTACAACTTCCTTTCAAAAGGTTCACCCAAGAAATTATTGATATATATATGTGTGTATGTATCTATCAAAATGTTAATAATTGGTGAACTTTAGTGAAAGTCACATGGATGTTAATTATACTAGTCTTGCAGTCTTTCTGAAGGTTGGAAAATTTTAAAAAGGGAAGAATAACGAGAAAAATGCTGAAATTTCTCTTTTAATAGGTATGGTAGATATTTAGGATTAGAACTTAATTTCATAAAAATGTTCGCAGTGTTGAGGCTCTAAATAGTGTAGTGGTAAGATTATTACCACTCAGATAAATCCATTTGACATTTTTCTTTAAAAAGTAATGCATGTCACCATGTTAAGAAATTTAAGTGAAGTAAAAGCTTCCTTCATCTTTCAATCTCTTTCCCCAAAATAACTACTGTTAGTAGTTTCTTGTGTTTATCTCCACTAAAAGATCATGGAAGCATACACTTTAGAGAGTTCCATGAGGGTATGTAATTTTTTTTCAAAAACTTTGAAAAGCTTTAAGTACTGCTTCATTCTACATGTGGTGTTTTGAGAAATACTTGAAAAAGATAAATAATGTATATATTTCTGTCCCATTTGTTTCCCTTTGCTCTCTCACCAGAAGTCTTGATTATATATTTTTAGATCAGGTTTCTGGTCAGATCAGGTTTCTGGTCAGATGCAAATATTAATACTTTATTCCTTCTTCGAAAACATTAGTGTACACTATTTTCATGGATCTTTTATGTCCCTTATGTAGCTGAATTTTTCTTTACTGAAACTAGGGACCAACTTGATCTCTAGAGCCTAACTTAGATTATGACAGTTTGCTAGTTGTACTTTAAAAAAAAAAGTGTTCTTAATCAGTTCATCACATCATCTGGCAGAACTTTTACAAAACTCACTCATCTAGATATGAGACATCTCTCAAAATTGATTTTTTAAAAGTAGGCTCCAAGTGCTATGTGGAGCTTGAACTCACGACCCTGAAATCAAGAGTCGCATGCTCTACTGATGAGCCAGCCAGGCGCCCCTCAATATTGATTTGTTAAGAGTTGAACTTATAATAATTGAGAGTTGTTTGGGTACTTTAGGGGTTTTACATAGCTAAGGATACCTGGTATGTGACTCTTCTGTAATATCTCTCTAAAGCTATCTTTATAAAAATTACTCTTTAACACCTGCTTGCAATGTTCCAGAGTACTCACCCTTCACTGGAAGTTTATTTCATTTTTGCATAGATATGGTTTATTAGAAAAGGCTTCCTTCTGGTAGGGGTGGGGGGATCAGTTTTGCTTTTGGGGTACATAAAATTTAAAATTAAGTTCTGCCATAATCCTCTAAATTTGTGAAAATTCATACTCTAGTCTTTTTCATTTAGACATTCTTCCTTCTTTCAGATGTTCTTTATATATCATGGTTTTATAGTCTTGAATGTTGATTTGGATATTTTTCTCTTTTAGAACTACATTTCTTCAAAAAGAAAAAAAAAGAACTACGTTTCTTCATGTTTTGTGGAAATTTTGTTTGCCGGCTCATTTAGAAAGAATGTTATATCTAAAATTTTTAACTTTCTCTCCTGTCCTTCCTTGTGACTCTGTAATTTTGTGGTTGCTACCTAGAAAATTTTAGAATTGGGTTTTAAAATGGTGTTTGGAGTCTCTTGCTCTGTGGTGATATTAGGGGTATTGCATGTCTGGTCTTGGAATTATTGGACTGCTTGCTTAGATTATCAGTGTCCTTTCCCCGTCACTCAGTAACTCTCCCCAGCCTATGACCTCCAACAAAGCTACTGTACCAAGCAGGTGTGCCCTGCCCCAGTGTCTGCCTTAAGCAGAGTCTTGCAGTGCATTCACTCTGCGCAGAGTTGATCTTCCAGTTCCACTTAATGCAGTCTGTAATCCTAGGCTGTCACTTCCTTCCTCCACACCTGGAACTCAGCAGGCATGTGCCTTAAGTCCCATTTAAAACTTTGGATTTTGTGTACCTTTTCTAGGGCCCACAAAGATACATTTATGTCATGTTTGATCCTAGCTATTCCCTTCTGGTTATCTCTTCTGTATTTATCTATGTTGCTATGTAGCTAAGCAGAGGTTATGTGTCAAAGCAACTTTGTTACGGTTTTTAGACTATTTTTATCTTATTATGGGTGAACACTCACTTAATGTCTGCACTTGACTGAGAAATCTATTATTCCTAACCAGCCAGAATCTTACCTTGCTTGTCTAGGACACAGCGTCCAAAACTGAATTATCTTTTTTTTTGGGCAGCCACCTTGTATTGTGACTTTAGATTGAGTTTGTATTTGGTTAAAGCTACTAGTGACATTTATAGATGCTGCTACTGAGCTAAATGTCTCTTATTCCTCCTGATCAGCAGTATCAGCAACACTTGGTAACTGGTTAGATATGCAGAATACGCTTGAATTTATAGTTTCACACAAGGAATCATAGGTGATTCCTTTTATATTTAAGTCCTATTCCACATTAACCATTTTTAAGGCAAGCTGAGATCATAGGATATTTAGATGATATTAATATTCATGATTTTTAATAAATGTAAAGATGAATCTAAATTTTCTGTTAACTGATTCATTAATATATTTTGCATGAGTGACCATTTGTCTTAGTCTAAAATTATGATTAAATATTCAAGACTGGCTTTAATTCGAGTTTATTTTCATTTGAAAGAAAGAAAAGACATTATCTCCTCAATCCTAATCTTATACTTTATAATAGTTTTACTTATTTAAAAAATGAATCAGATTTTTTCCACATTCATTATGGCTGAACAGAATAGTAAAAAATTATATTTGTATAATTAAAATCGTTAAAATATTTTGAAGGAGCATTTATTTTATTTCCAGGTAGCGGTTTATTTATTTATTTGTTTTTAGAAAAGATTTATTTTAGAGAGAGTGAGAGCAAGAGTGCGAGTGAGCACGAGCTGGGGGAGAGGCAGAAGGAGAGGGAGAGGGACAGGCAGCCTCCATTCCAAGCCAGGAACCCAGGGACCTGAAATGGCCCAATGTGGGGCCCAACATGAGGAGCTCAGTCTCAGGATTCTGAGATCATGACCTGAGCTGAAATTAAGTCGGAGGCTTAACCACTGAGCCACCTAGGCGCCCCTCCAGTTAGTAGTTTAAACAGCTTCATATTCATGTAATTTGCATTGTTAACAAAACAAAACAAAACACACCACTTTTTTTTAAAGTTTTAGGATATTGTCTTTGTATTTATTTCCTAGGGATGTCCTTTAACTCCTTTGCCTCCAGTTAGTATTGCTATTCGCTTTACGTACGTACTTCAGGATTGGCAGCAGTATTTTTGGCCTCAGCAACCTCCAGGTGAGATAATTTAGAGTATATTTAACTTACTGAATATGAATGGAAAAGAAAATATATTCAGAAATTAAACAGTGTGTTTCAAGTGTTTTAAATTTGAAATGTTTGTAATTCATTCTAAATGCAGTATTGCTGATTTTGTTGCCTTTATCATTTTTTTCTCTTGAAAAAAGCTCTGAAGTTTGTTCTAGAAACAGCATTTACCCTATATGTGACAATCTGTCTTTGAAAGCTAACATTATTTATAAAGCGTCCCTCTACTGTGGAACATCATGTGCTGCAAATTAGTATGTAGTGAATGATTTTAAAATGTCTGTTTTTAGAATGTAATAACGGAAGCCACCCTCATAAGCTGAGAACCTTATGGAAAGTAGAGATTGAAGAAGAGTGCTAAATAAGGAAAGCAGAAAAGAAAAAAAAGTGTATATACACATATATTTATGATGGGTTCTAGAATATTTTACTTTAACTTGCTTTTGATGTAATTAAAATCAATTTACCCGCTTAGCCATATATAAAGCATAGAGCAATATATACTGATATACTGATTCATTCAGTAATCATTAATTATTAGCCTATAATGGACCAGCTTGGGATGTTTGGGCTGCAAGTGTGAACAAGACATTACGTAAGTTCTGGAAAAGTTCACCCTACTGGACATATAGCCTAATTAAGTGAGGGTTTGGTTCCTGGGTGTTTCTCTCACATAGAAGTGTAATTATATTCAGTATATCTAATAAGAAATGTAATACAAACTTATAAATAATTACAGGGATTTTACTAGCCTGAAAACATTTTTCAGTTTACCTCCTCAGAGAAAAATAAATTAGAATAAAACAATATTCTTTACTGTTTATTTTTGTTCCAAGTAGTTGGTTATTTATAGGATGGAAAATTGGTAGTTTTGAAATGATACTAGAATTAATGTAGTACATCCTTAGCCTTTGGTAGTTGTATATGCTATTGGTATTTTGTTTATGTACCACAGGATAATTTGAAATTCTAATGTACAGTAAAAGAATTGCAACTAAACTATAGCAAAGGGAAATAAAAGCTAGGCTGAGAATTAAATTAGGAGAAAGACTCAGATGTTCATTTTGGTAATTTTAGTTTCCAGACAATACCCTCTAGACAATTTGTAGCCAGCTTCTCCGTGAAAGTTTCAATTCCTGCCCTCCTTTTCCTTTTTTCCAAGGCTGCTCTATTATTAGTCAATTTTAAATATTTCCCAAGATGATACAGTCTGTGGTGATCTAAGAGGAAGCCCAAGAGCCAGAAATGTTAGCATTATAATTTTGATTGCCAGTAAGGCCTTTGTTAATGTTCTCTTGCCAATTCTTTTTTAATGGTGACCAAAATATTAACCGTCTTCTGCAGTGAATTGAAGGCCATATATATTTTTAATATTTTCTCCTATAAAGGGAAGGAAGGGATTTGAATATGTAATATGGGCCACACACTGTGCTTGGCATTTTATGTTATTTCATGTAATTATCATTTATCTTTGAGACAGGTCTTATGTTTCTTAGAGAACGTATGTATCTTAGAAAACATAGGTAACTGGCCCAGGGTCACATGGTCATTAAATGATAAAATTTGCTTTCAAACACTGGTCAAACTCCAAATCCCATGATACTTTCATTCCACAGTTTTGCTTTTGAACTTTGTGTGTGGTTTTTTGTTTTTTTTTTTGTTTGTTTGTTTGTTTTTTTTTTAAGAGAGGGACAGAGGGAGAAAAGAAAGAGAGAATGAAGGGCAGAGGGAGAGAGAGAATCTTAAGCAGGCTTCACTCCCAGTGTGGAGCTCACCGTGGGGCTCAGTCTCACAACCCTGAGATCGTAACCTGAGCTGAAATCAAGAGTTGGATGCCTGACTGAGCCACCCTTGTGCCCCGCTTCGGAACTTTTAATTGAATTAAAACTTTTGCACAGTTATGATGTAGTAATAATTTTTAGCTTATTTATAAAATATGCTTGTTACACATTTTGAAGCTCTTAAAAATTCACATCTTGTAATAAAGCTAGTCATTGTTATCTTTATTATTATAAGCATTCTTTAGTTGGAAAAATGGAATGAAATTGACTTGAGAAAATGTACTGAATCAAGTAATTGAGCCATATTTAATGACTAATTTTAATTTAGTTAGGTTGTAGATAATTGTCAAACATGATTTTAGCAGATCTGGGTTATATTCATAACTCAACAATAAACTTTAATTTGTGGAATTCCCAGTATAGTGCAAATTATGAAAAGAAACCATCTGAATTATTTCAAAGAGAAATAAATCTTTTTGATGTCTTTTAGAAGTGTTTTTTAGTTCTTTAAGAGGGGTGGAGCTAAGGGGAATGATTTACCCACTATAGTCTCCTCTAATCTCAGATACTATTCATAACAGAAAGGTTATTCTTTGTTGAATTTAAAATATTTCCATGTACTACCAACTGAAATAAAAATTTATTAATGATAACTAATTTGCTATTCAGAAATTATTGACAGCAAAACTGATGAATGTAGGTTGGTGATTAAAATTTTTAATACTTGGATAATCTTTCTTTTAGATGATATTAATCATATTCTTAGAAAATGCAAAAAAAATACAGGATTAATGTTCTCTCAAGCATTATTTAAGGAATATTTCAAAAGGGTAAAATGTAGAATGCATGGCTTGAATGAAACACTGTACAAATAAGAATTAATTGTTCTTTTATTAAAACATTGTCTGTTTTATAACTGCTTTTATTACAAGCAGTCTAGTTAAAGACTGTTTGCTCTCTAACTTTCTGTGTGTACTCTTGATATAGGCACATTTAGATCTGTGATCTCCCAAAGAGCTAACCTAACTAAATTGAAATCTTATTTCTTCATTTTTTGCTGAATAATGAAAAATATTTCTTTTGTTTAGATATAGATGCCCTTGTAGGAGGAGAAGTTGGAGGCCTGGAGTTTGGCAAGTTGCCATTTGGTGCCTGTGAAGATCCTATAAGGTGGGAATTTCAATCTATCATTTGACTTGTGGGACTTTACTTTTTTTTTTTTTTTAATTTTATTTATTTGAGAGAGAGAGAGCAGGTGCAGGAACAGAAGGGAGGGGCAGAGGGAGAAGCAGACTCCCTGTTGAGCAGGGAGCCCCACATGGGGCTCCATTCTAGGACCCTGAAATCATGACCTGCCAGGCACTATGCTGAATTAGGAAGATACGGAAGTATTTAAAACACTTTCTGGCTTCTTGGCATTTACAGTCTGATTGAAGGAATGGACAAAATAATCAAATAAGTGTACAGTTAGAAGCTGTAGGGTAATTTGAAGGAAATGTACAGGTTATGATAACAGTAAAATGAGAAACTAGTTTGGATTGGGATGCCATCAGGAAAGTGTTCTCAAAGGAAGTGTATCAGTTAGGGAGGATTTAGCCAGGCAGAGAGAGAAAATGACCATTGCAGGTGGAATGAAGAGCCTGTGTAAAACCCTTGATGCAGGAAAGAGTTTGGCAAGTTTATAAAAGGATAAAGAAGGTGGCCATCATGGCATAAACAAGGGGGAAATGATATATTTGTGGCCCTCCAGCTGGTTAATTCATAGATTTTTTTTTTTAAAGATTTTATTTATTTATTTGACAGAGAGAGACAGCCAGCGAGAGAGGGAACACAAGCAGGGGGAGTGGGAGAGGAAGAAGCAGGCTCCTAGCGGAGGAGCCTGATGTGGGGCTCGATCCCAGAACGCTGGGGTCACGCCCTGAGCCGAAAGCAGATGCTTAACGACTGCGCCACCCAGGCTCCCCTAATTCATAGATTTTGCTTAGAGAAAGTTTTAGGGAGAGAGAATAAAATTGACCTGGTAATAGAAATGTGAAGGAATTAGTTATTAAATATTTCTTAATTTTAACATGATGAAGAATCAGAGAAATAGATGATCAAAGAAGAGTACAAAAATAATGTGAGGGTGAGATGGTGTATATGGTAGACCATTTAAATTGTATGGTGATTAGCAAATGCTGTGGGAATACTTGTGCTTTTGAAAAGGAATCTTTGGTGGTAGAAGAGGAAATGAGGCATTTTTCAGTGTCACAAGAAGTTTTGTAGTTAGAGGGTGAGGAGAGAACATAGTCATAAAAGCTTAGGAACTGAATCTGAGGTTAATACCTAAAATTATTTCAGAGCTTAGAGTTTTAAACTTGTAATCATTCATGTCCTTTATATCATATACTGTCTAGTCATTTTTTTACCTGAGAAGTTTGTTCTATTATGAAAGTAATAAATTTATGCTAAGTAAGGGAAATTTAGAAAATGCAAAAGGAGGCAGAAATCCTATGTTTGCTGTCAAGTTTCTTAGTTGTAAACTATAGTAGTCAACTGTGACTAATTCAAGCAAAAAATCAACTTACTGAAGAGGTATTTAGTAACACAGAGGTTTAATTGGGACCATTATAGGACCCAGCTCAGAAAATAGGCTTGAGCCAAAGGTGGCTAGTTGTCCAGTTATTAACCAAGGTTATACTATATTGTTGTAGATGCTGGCCCTGTTACCACAGAGAATTCTAAAATGTAGAGTCCAGACTGGAGTTGCCAGGCAGTTGAACAACACTAAAGATCAGAGAAAATAAGTAATTGTTTCTTTTGGCTTCTTTACTCTCCAAACTTTAGTCTTTAAGAAGTGGGTTCAAAATCTCGACAGGAAAAAAAATATTTACTGAATTCATAGTCCCACTACTCATAGATGGTCACTGATGGCAACTTGGTCTCTGCCGAGTGCAGTGATTTGCTAGGAGGACTTACAGCATTTAATTGAGCTCATGGCTATGGTGTATTACATATGAAAGGATACAGTGCAAAAATCAGCAAAGGGAAAAGGCACGTAGGGTGAGGTCCAGAGCCAACCAAAGACCAGCTTCCTTTCCCAGTGTAGTCACTCAGGACACACTTAATTCTTCCAGCAATGAATCGTGACAACATGTGTGAAAGGCTGTCTACCAGGGAAACCCATTAGAGGATCAGCGCATGGTGTGTTTCTGAGGCTGTTGACTTAGGCACTCTCTCCATGTACCAGAAGGAAAGCAGGTGTTCAGTATAAACCCTGTTGTTTGCACCAGTAGTTTAGGCACAGCGAGCCACTCCTGTCAGGGAATGATAGGAAGCCTCAGAAATCCAAATTCTCAGATTGTAAGCCAAGGGTGAACCTTGCAGCTTGTCCTTTTTTAAGTATCAGGCCTGTTATGGTAACTCTCCTTTGCCCGGTATGTTTATATATTTTATAAATATATGTCATCCTCTATATGTTTTGTGGCTTTCTTTATTTTACATGAATACTTTTTGAAACTTAAAATTTATCTGTATTAAGAGATTAGTGACGTGTGGATCATATCTGGCCAGTAGCCTGTTTGTGTATTGCTTATATTTTTTAGGGTTTTAAAAGAAAAAAACAAGAATATAACAGGGATTACATGGTCCGAAAAGCTTAGAATATTTGCTATGTGGTGCTTTGTAGAAAATGTTTGCTAACCTCTGATCTATAACATGATTTTTTTCAAAATTGAGATTTAATTAATGTACCATAAAATTCACCATATAAGGTGTACAATTTGGTGGTTTTTTTTTTTTTTTAAAGATTTTATTTATTTATTCGACAGAGATAGAGACAGCCAGCGAGAGAGGGAACACAAGCAGGGGAAGTGGGAGAGGAAGAAGCAGGCTCATAGCAGAAGAGCCTGATGTGGGGCTCGATCCCAGATCGCCAGGATCACGCCCTGAGCCGAAGGCAGACGCTTAACCGCTGTGCCACCCAGGCGCCCCGACAATTCGGTGGTTTTTAGTGTTTCCAAAGTTGTGCTATCATCATCTTTCTAATTCCCACAGCACTTTCATCATCCCAAAAAGAAACCATTCACCTCTTAGCTGTCATCCCCTTGATCTCCCCAGGCCCTCCAGCTCTAGGCAAATACTAATCTACCTTTTTTCCTTATGGATTTGCCTAGTCCAGATATTGCATATGAATTGTGTTATGCAGTATGTGGCCTTTTGTGTCCGACTTCTTTCACTTAGCAAAATGTTTTTGAGGTTCATCTGTATTGTAGCATGGTCAGTATTTCATTGCTTTTTATTGATGTAGAATATGCCATTATATGGCTAATACCACATTTTATTTATCCATTGATCAGCTGATAGATATTGGAGTTATTTATACTTTGGGGCTCTTAGGTATAGTGTGTGTTTTTAATGTTTGCAAGACATTAACTTCATATAGGTGTGCTACCATTTGTTAATAAACTAGTCATCTCCTGTTTTACTATATTATAAATAGCACCACTTTTAATATACTTGTATGTACATTTCTGGTTGTTTACTTAGAATACATTTCTAGAAGTAGAATTGCTGAGTCAGAGGATATACATACAACATTAAAGCTTTTGGATATATTTTATGTTTTGTTTATTTTAGTGAACTCCATTTAGCAACTACATGGCCTCACCTGACTGAAGGTATCGTTGTGGATAATGATGTTTATTCGTAAGTATGTTAAGGGTAGTATATTGAGATTCAAACATTTCAGTAGAATAAATTAACTGCCAAGTGGTTAGTAACTTTCCTTTTTCTTTCTTATCAGTTTCTGGTTAGGTTGGTTGATTTTTTACTTTTAAAGGTCACTTTTTGGGCTGATCAGATATGTGTTAGAGATATATTTTAAGCTGTTGACCTTGGGGATGTGGTCTTTGGTTCAGGGATGATGAACAGGCTCTCCTTTTTTAAGTTTTTATTTTAATTCCAGTTAGCTAACATATAATGTTACATTAGTTCTAAGTGGTACACACTTCCATACATGACCCTGTGCTTATCACAAGTGCACTCCTTAATTTCCATCACCTGTTTAACCCATCCCCACTACCCTGAACAATCTCAGTCTTACTTTGCTTTAGCAAAGATGTCTGTAAGTAGGGATACAGTACATAATTCTGTTGAACTTAGCTAGAGAGAAGCATTTCATGAAATACTTTGAAGAGGTGATGGTCATTAGAATGTGTGGAAGTAATATTTGAACATTAAATGTCATAAATAATGAAATGTCCCAGTCATATACTCCTGTGCAATGGAAACAACTCAAAAATTATAGCAGATATTATCTAGGAGGAATGTGGAGAAAGAGGAACATGATTTTAGTACCTTTTCATGCATGAGGCAGAACAATGAGAAGTAGGACACTTTTGTTGTAATTAAAATAAATGGGTTGTATTTGCTGATGATAAAAGTAACATGAGCTTTCTTAATCAGAAAATAAATGGGTTGTATTTGTTGATGATAAAAGTAACATGAGTTTTCTTAATCAGATAGTTTAGATGGGTATAAAGAAAAAAATAAGGACTACATACGATCCTGTGACATAAAAAATAGCCAGTTAACATTTTGGGGTGTATACTTTTTTTTTTAAATTGAGATGTAATTGGCATGTAACATTATATTAGTTTCACATGTACAGCATAATGATTCAGTATTTTTAGGGGAATGTATCTTTTTAAAATTTAGATTTATATATTTGCTTTATTTAGTATGTATCTTTACATATTTTATGCCAATAAAGATCTGTATTGTTATTTTTAAAATTTCTGCGTAACCCATTAAGTGGATGTATAATAATCTACATAATTGAGAAAATAGGGCACATTTGATCTTGTGCAAATTTTTGTAGTCTCCGTTTTTACTCTTAGTGCTATAAAAAAACTGATTAAGATCATTGTGCATACTTGTTTGTTTCTCATTTCTTTTTTATTATTTCTTTTCTTTTTTAAATAATATTTTTAATTATATTATGTTAGTCACCATACAGTACATCCCTAGTTTTTGATGTAAAGTTCCATGATTCATTACTTGCATATAGCACCCAGTGCACTTTTTTATTATTTCTTAAATTAATGTTTTATTAGATTATCAGTGTACATTGTTCAGAATAATTTTTATATTCTGTGTTTTGATTTTTCTGTTTTGATTGTGGTTTTTCTTTTTGTGCTTGTTTGTCTACAAACTTTGATTTCTTAAGATTCTGGGTTTTTTAAAAAACTTGTCCAAATGGCCTTATCATCTGAATAACAGTGAGTTTAAGGAGGCAAAATGGATTGCTTGTCCTGTTATATAATTAGTTAGACTGCACTTTGATAAATTAACGGGTTGCAGATTGTCATAGTTAGGATCTTATGTCCATTTCGTTTTGTATTTTAGTGATTTGGATCCTATTCAGGCTCCCCATTGGTCTGTTAGAGTTCGAAAAGCTGAGAACCCTCAATGTTTGCTGGGTAAGACATGCTTATGTTCCTTTCCTGAAATTGTGTTCCTTCCCAACCAATCTGCCCATCTTCCAGATTAGGGAGACTGAATGTATTCGTTATGCTATATTTCACCTATCAAAAGGATACATTTTTGTTTTTTTTTACATTTGTGATCTTCTCAGTTAATACCATTAAAAAAGAAATCTTTGCCAACAGCAAAGCAAGTCTTGAATAGCACTAGCAGGATTTCTTTCTTGTCTTTTAGTTTTAACCAGTCTACCCTCAGAATTCTCACATATTTTCTCATGATCTGAGTTTTATTCTTCTAAGGCTTTTTATGTCACTCCCTTTTTTTCTTCTTGTGGCAGGTTGCATCTTCCAGTCTTGTTAGTGCAGTACTTTCTGCCTTTTGCCATCCTCTGGATCTGTGGTACATGAGGGAAGAACGCTCTTGTTGACAGTCTTTAGAGCCCTTCTGTAAAGTTGTTCCACATCTGCAAACCTATTTTCTGATAGAGGGAAAGAAGTGTAAAGGATCAAGTGAAATATCATAAATAGAAATATTTGGAAAAATGTTGATTTGCCTTTGAGATAATATTATATCCCATATCTGGCACTTTTTTTTTTTTTATCATTTTTGTAGATGTGTCTCTTTCATGAAGTCTCCTCAATGTGTCCTTCCATCTTTTTCTCTCATATTTACTACATATGAAGATATTTCATTTCTGTTTTCGTATCAGCCACCTTCACTCCATATAACCTGATATTAAATTACCATTCAGCTAATGGAGTTACTAAATATTTACTGATGACAGTAATGATGCATTTCTCTAAAGTATTATTTTCTTGAGTTCTTTAAAATTCATCGTATGCTGTTCATTAAATGCTAATTAGCACTTGCCGTTTTTGCTAACTACATAATGGTGAATACAAAGATGTATAAGGTGAATTTCCTGCCACTGGTGAATTTGTCTTGGGGTATTAGGGAGACAGTAGAGAGTTTTAGAATTGGTTAGACCTTACTCTAAATCCTAGGTCTGCCAGTTTGAACAAGTTTTGTTAATTTCTTCAAGTCTCAGTAAAATAGAGACAATAGTATATGCATAGAGTTATTGAGAGGATCAAGTAAGATTGTGTGTGTTTGTGTATCGCATTTAATACAGTGCCTTTTGTATAGTAAATGCTCAATAAATAGTTTCTCTTGTTTGATCATTGGATTATTAAATTTATTTACTAAATTGTTTCCTAGTTCCTTATTGTTTCTCATCCACTGACTGCTGTGATAATTGCAGAGGACCTTAGAATTTAAAGTATTCTCATTTTAAGTTATTGTTCCATGATCCCACCCTATCTCTTTGACTTTATATGTTTATATGATGGGATTAAAGAATTATGTAGTCATGTATAATTAACTATGTATGTTGTAGTTATATATAGAGTCATATAGTTTATATGATTGAATTATAGGATTATCTTACTTTTCTGAAGAAGTCCAGAAAATGTTCTAGATTTATTCAGAACTAGTTGATGAATTCTAAAACTTAGATGTACTTGCTATCTTGTATTGTCTAATAGTTTTAGTACTGATGGTTCCTGGTAAACTTTAATTTCTTTGTACAAACATTTCATTGCAGCTCTTCAGAAGATATCAAACCTTTTTCCCCTTATAATAATGGCAGGAAGTGTACCATTAATATGCAGCTGAAGCTAAAATAACTTTATGCTACATGACTTCTTAATCCTCTAGAAACATACCTTCAGAATTTTTCTTTTTTTTTTTTAAATGGAGAAAACAATTAGATTTAGCCAGCTGGACTCAGTTTATTGGCAACATCCAAAGCTTCATAGTCAGGAGCCAGTCGAACAAATGCCTTCGCTCCATCAGGGTTGATCAAGGTGTTGACCTTGGCCACATCAGTGTCCTAGAGCTTCTTCAGCCTGTTCGATCTGGTGCTTGTTGGCCTTGACATCCACAATGAAAACAAGTGTGTTGTTGTCTTCCTTTTTCTTCATGGCTGACTCAGTAGTTGGGGAACTTGATGATGGCATAGTGATCAAGCTTGTTTCTTTTGGGGGTGCTCTTTTGGATATTTGGGCTGCCTTTGGAGATGCAGTGTCTTGGATCATCAGAATGTTAGGTGACATGTAGATCTTCTTTTTTTTTTTTTTTGTGACTGTGGACACCTTTCAGCACTGCTTATTTGGCCTTCAAAGCTTTTGCTTTGGCTTTGGCTTTGGGAGGGGCAAGGGCTTCCTTTTGGCCTTTGGCACCATCTTTGTGAAAGGACCAGAATTTCTTTTTAATTTTAATTTTTTTAGTGGACCCAGAATTCTAGAAGGGTGGCAGTTAAGGTGGCACTATGTGCATATAGTAATATTCTTATTACTTCTACAACTCATTGAGAACGGATATTATTTGTCTTCTTCAGGCACATAGTAAGTGCTTAATATTACTAGGTACAGTTACTTTTCATTCTAGAAGGCGTTCCAAGGAAAAACTTTTTTAATATCCTGGGACATGGAGAGAAGGGAAGAACAAGGCAACCTTTGAAACAGGATTAATTTTTGTCTTGGGTGGAAAAACTGAATGGTTTCTTTTTCTACCGTATCTTTCTTACAGCTGTTGTGAAAAGACATGTACTTTATTTATTTATTTATTTTTAAAATAATAATATTTTTTTATTATATTATGTTAGTCACCATACAGTACATGCCTAGTTTTCGATGTAAAGTTCCATGATTCATTACTTGCGTAAAGACATGTACTTTAATTTGTAGGACTGATTTCTTTTAGTTAAGTGTCAAAAATGAGTAACATTTTTTCTATGTAGGTGATTTTGTCACTGAATTCTTTAAAATTTGCCGTCGAAAGGAGTCAACTGATGAGATTCTTGGACGATCCACATTTGAGGAAGAAGGGAGAGGTGACCTACTTTCTTTTTTTTTAATTTACTTCCAAACATCTAACCCTTTTTCTTTGGCATTTTTCCAGTAACTTTTCATCTGTTTTCACATTTGAATTGAGTTGGAAAAACAAGTTTTGTGGACTGGACTACTACCATTTCTTTCCAGGCTATCCCCTGAGCTTAAAAATTAAGCACATTTAATAAGTTCTTTCTACCAAAAATGTAAGATATTTTGAAAAGCAGAGTTTTAGGGGTTTATTTGTAAGCTTCTGGAGAGAAATAATTTGTGTTATACCTTTGTCATTATGAATGCATATAAAGCTGAGTATGTGTCTTAAAATTTTATAGTTCTGAGACCATATACCAGTGAAAAGGGTGACTAAAATATTTTATACAATCTACAGTTTACTCATCACTTTAACTTGCTAAGGTTGGTGATATAATTTCTGTTCATTTCTATTCTTTTTATAGAAATTGCTGATATAACTCATGCTTTGTCAAAGTTGACAGAGCCAGCACCGGTTCCAATTCATAAATTATCAGTTTCAAATATGGTACACACTGCAAAGAAGAAAATACGAAAACACAGAGGTGTAGAAGAGTCACCACTGAATAATGATGTCCTCAATACTATTCTTTTGGTAACTAAATGTAGTATCTATGTATGTCTGTATGCATACTCATTTATTCATTATCTTTCCAGTCCCTTCTATGTGGCAAGAACTGGACTGGGAATATAAAACGAGTAAAACAAAGTCTCCATATTCAGAGAACTCCCACTAGTTTAACGGGAAGAAGGAAAGTAAACCGTAGTTACAGTACCATGTTGCATAGGAGAAGTCTGGCAAAGTGGCTGTGAGAACACAGCAGAGAATGCGTTTGTCTCTATCTAGGCAGTGGGAATCAGGGAATGTGTCATAAAGAGGGGCACTTGAGTTGCTTCTTGAAAGAAGGTTTGGAAATAGGAACAGTGCTGAAACACCGAGCTTCATCTTGCAGTTTAATATTATTTTAAGGTCAACATCAGAATTGGGTTTTTGAATCCTTCCTTTCACCAAAGTCTAGGGAAAGCTTTATAGTAAGTACTAGAAGGAAAAGTGTCTCGTAGGTATAGAATTGTGGAACAGACCCAGCCTCGGAACCACACACACCAGGGTTAATCCTGACTTACTATATCATTTTGAATAAGTCATTTAATACCAGTTTTGTCTTCTATCAATTAGGCTAATAAAACCCTGTTAGATTGTTTGGAGGATGGAAGGACCATCTGTTACACTACTTGACATATAATAGGCCTCTGGTAAATGATAGCTGTTCTTACTATAATTGTAGGTGTAATCATATTTCTGGCAGTTTGTGCATTAAGACAATCTTGGGAACAAACTTTGAGTAGTGCAATGAAAAGGATACTGGACTTGGAAACTTAATGTTAATCTCATTCCAGCCATTAATTTGAATAAGACTCTTAGCAGATTTTCAGCTTGTATATCTGTAAGAAGTAGGCAGTAATATTTACTTTCCACAGTGGTTTTAGGTTAAGGTATTGTTTGTAAATGTACCTAGTAGTGGGGGGTGGTACAGAGTAGTTCCTCTAAGTTTAAAAAAGTCTCCTGAGCATGTTCTGTAATATGTGGTATAGTATGCATAGTAAAAGACTGACTGACTGCACAAGTCAGCAGTACAAGAGAACACTTGGGAAGAACAGTGATAAAAGGACTGAAAATAAATTTCTGCAGAGAAGGCCCCTTCTTTTTTTTTTGGCATGGAGCCAAATGCAGGGCCTGAACCCACAACCCTGAGATCAAGACCTGGGCTGAGATCAAGAGACACATGCTTAACCGACTGAGCCACCCAGCTGCCCTGGGAAAGGTTCCTTCTAAAGAATATATCCTTAGAGATTTTATTCTAGTTATCATATGCACTGAATTTTTTTTTTTTTTTTAACCATTCCTACACACGTAAACAGAAACCACATGGAAAAGATGAACTGGTCATTCATTACAGGTTTAGACTGTTTCCCACTTTCTAGGGGTATCTTGGAAAGTTATGGTCTTAAATATCATATTCTTAATATTTCATATATGAAAACTTGTGGACTATATAACTTCATAGAGCCTCATGAATATATGCATATTTAAAATTTTTTTCCTAGGTTTTGTCTAATACTATTTAAGGAATTTAACGATCGTGGATCATAGTGAAGAGATTTTGGTTTTGCATTGTGTAGTCTACAAACCCAGGTGGTTTTAAGAAACATCCCTGGTTTCTAAAATTGGTTTATCACTGAAATTCTGTATTTTCAAAGAAAAACAAAATGTTTGATATAGTGTAGAACCCACTGGCCAGTACAATAAGCACATTTCCATTGTTTTAGTAGCAAAACCACTAAAAAATAAAGTAGTGTTTATATGAGTTACTAATATCAACTAAGTATGAAATTTGGTTGAAATGTGGTTATTTTTTTTTCTTCTCCCCAAGTTCTTATTCCCTGATGCTGCTTCTGAGAAACCATTAGATGGAAGTTCTTCCACAGACAGCAATAATCCTGTATCAGAGAGTGAAGATTATGTAAGTTGTACTTTTATATTAAAATATTTAAAGTGCATTGAATTTCTAAGGGATTGCTATATTGCTAGTTTAGTAGTATAAGGATCTTTTTGTTTTTGAACTTAATTTTTAAAAAAATATTTATTTATTTGAGAGAAAGCAGGCTCACACTCATGTGACCAGGGTGGGGGGAGATGGAGAGAGCCTCCTCCAGCAGTCTCCCTGCTGAGCATGGAGCCCAATGGAGGGCTCCATCCCAGGGTCCCGAGGTCATGACCTGAGTGAAAATCAAGAGTTGCCCACTTTGGGACGCCTGGCTGGCTCAGTCTGTTAAGCATCTGCTTTTGGCTCAGGTCATGATCCCAGGGTCCTGGGATCGAGCTCCATGTCGGGCTCCCTGCTCAGTGGGGAGCCTGCTTTTCCCTCTGCTTCTGCCCCTTCCCCCTGCCTGTGTATGTTCTCTCTCTCTCTCTCTCTCTCTCACTCTCAAAAGAAAAAAAAGTTGGTCACTTTATGGACTGAACCACCCCAGGTGCCCCAGGGATCTTTTTATTTTAAAAATTACCTTAGGAAAGCTTTAGTAGAGATCATGGCCTCCACTCAGATTATGATACACTGGCCATACATATGTATTTTGTGTAGCAAGAACTTTTCTGGAAATGGTGAAAAAATAAGTATATTGTGCATGACTTTAGGATTTCCCTCATTTTAGACTTCTTATAAAATTATCAAATTGATGTTTTGCAATAGATTCCTCTCTGGATTTCAAAACCAGACAGTGAGTGGAAGACTTTAATGAAATAAAATGTGTAAAATGAAGCAAAATTTTTATGTGTTCCTTATCCAGGTCTTTAATAAATTGAGAAATGAGATGTTTAAATGACAGGCAGAGAGATAAATCAAACTGTTTTCAGTAGGTACTTTTGGGAAGTAGATTTCATGAAATGAGAAAAGCAGAGGCTTTATGTTTTCAATGTATACAGTTCTGATTTTATGTTTCTGATTTTGATAAAAAATATACTCATTTATAATTAAAAGATTTTTAAGGGGCTCCTGGGTGGCTCAGTTGGTTAAGCATCTGCCTTCCACTCAGGTCATGATCCTGGGGTTCTGGGGTGGAGCCCCACGTCCGGCTTCCTGCTCAGCGGGGAGTGTGCGTCTCCCTCCCCTGTGCCCGCCCCCCCCCTCATGTTCACATGTGCGCGCGTGCGCGCGCGCTCTCTCTCTCTCTCTCTCTCATGTTCTCTTTCTCAAATAAATAAATAAATAAAATCTTAAAAAGATTTTAAAAACATATTTGGAATTCATCTTGAAGATTCCACAGAAGAAATTGAAAGTTGTGACTTTAACTTTTCTGAACTGTAGTGTCAGTCTTTTGATCCTTGCAGAAATTTTGAAAACATGGGACTGCCTAAGAACAATTTAGGCAGTAATATATTAAGCATTTGATAAAAGGTAGTTTGGCAGGATAGGTTAATTTTAGTATTAAAATCTCTCCCCATACAGTTTTTGGTTATACCTGCAAATATGTTGTTAACAAATTTTGCTTTGTTTCTATTTTGTTAAATTCAGAATCTCTACAATCAGTTCAAATCTGCACCATCTGACAGTTTAACATACAAATTGGCTTTGTGTCTTTGTATGATCAATTTCTACCATGGAGGATTGAAAGGAGTGGCACACCTCTGGCAGGAATTTGTTCTTGAAATGCGTTTCAGATGGGAAAACAACTTTCTGATTCCAGGGTAAGAATTTCAATTTTTGTTTGTGTATGTAGGTTTTTTGTTTGTTAGCATAATTAGTCTTTTGATCCATTAATTCTTCTCTTCTAGGAAATCCACCCTAAGAAAGTGGTAAGAAACTTTGGACGTGATTTATACTTAAAGGTGTTCATTGTAGCAAATTTATAATGGGAAAAAAGGTGAAGCAACCTAAGTACCAAACATAAAAGAATGGTGTAAACCATGATATATGTCTACAGTGGAAAGTTATGAATCTATTACAAGTTTGTTTTTTTTCCCCAAGAGTTTCTAATAACAGAAAATGATCATAATATTTGTAGTAAAGTAGAATATGGTGTTTTGTATACCAAGTGCTTTCAGTTTTGCTGATCTATATTTATAGAAATATAATTGGGAAGAAATAAAGCCAAATGTTAACAGTTTTTCCCAGGTGTGAAATTATGTTTTTATTTTGTCCTTTATACATTTGTGTATTTTCTGAGTCTTCTGTAGTGAACATAAGTTTTTATAGTTGAAGAAAAAAACATTTTTAGAGTTCGTAAGTTCAGATACTCAATATTACCTGAAATTTTTTTGTGGAATTTATGTTGACGTTTCACTTAATAAGTAGAAAACTTTAGTTACCATATATTTCAATAATGCATGGATTACATGCTCATCCAAATATGCTAAAGCAGAATTAGGATATGAGTAATATAAATTGGTGATTAAGCCAAAAGTCTAAACTTCTATTTCATTTGCCAGTCCCTGCTTAGCTGGATTATCTCTTGGCTGATTTTGGGGAACTTAGTGGTTTAGAACTAGAGGCAGTTCAGGCTCCTCTTGGCAAAAGAGATATGGAAATCAGTGTTTTTTTTATATTGAGAATCCACTATAATAATTGAAAACTGAATATGTAATCTAAGCTGTTTTGTATGGTGTGAAATACTGTCTGCTAGTTACTCCCTGGGGTGGATTTAGAGACATTTTTTCATTATAAGTTTCTATTAACTTGAGAGCTATTACTGGTTTTCTGTTATGCTTTGAAAAATATATTTGCTGTGGTGTACTAGGAGGATAAAATAAATTTTGATTTTTTAGTCTTATTTGCTCCATCTTAGTTATCTTACCTGTTAAAATCTAGTTTTGATTTCTTATCAAATGGCTAAAATTTATAGTAGCATAAGAAATTTATATACCTGAAGCCATTTTACTAAAACTAACTTTTCCCACTGCTTTATTGGATAGATTGGCAAGTGGACCCCCAGATCTAAGATGTTGTTTACTGCATCAGAAACTACAGGTAAAGATTTCCCAATGCAGTATCTAAATATGGTCTTAATTTAATTGGAGTTTATTCTAATACTAAATGTAATAGTGGATTATAGGCTATGCTCATTGGCTGCTGTAGGTTACTTGTAGTCACTGTTACAACAGGGTCCAGGGAAGGGGTGGAGAAGGCAAATTAAATATTGAAGAATTGGATAGATTTTTATTTTACTGTAACTAATTTAAATATAATTGTTATTTCTGTTTTCTTAAGATGTTAAATTGTTGTATTGAAAGAAAGAAGGCCCGTGATGAGGGGAGAAAGACAAATACCTCAGATATGTATCCAGGGGATGCTGGAAAAGCTGGAGACCAGCTGGGGCCAGATAATCTAAAAGATATGGATAAGGAAAAGGGAGAGGTAGGAAAATCTTGGGATTCTTGGAGTGACAGTGAAGAAGAATTTTTTGAATGCCTAAGTGATACTGAAGAACTTAAGGGAAACGGACAAGAGAGTGGCAAGAAAGGAGGACCTAAGGAGATGACAAGCTTAAAACCGGAAGGACGACTATATCAGCATGGAAAACTCACCCTGCTGCATAACGGAGAACCTCTCTACATTCCAGTGACCCAGGTAGGGTATGGACTGGCTCTTTAAGTTTTAATTGTTTTAATTGTTTTGTTTATATCTTCATCCTAGTAGGAAATGTTTGCTTTGTATAGGAGCAATTCTTTAAACAATCTATGGTCAAAGGTCTAAGATTTCAAATCTAAATAAACTATTGGGGCTTTCAGGTATTATTTCTGAAATTGAGAAATGTTTTGAAGTTAAGGTAGATAGTAGTTCATCATGGTTAAGGTGATCTGTTATTTCTTAAAATGAGTCGTGTGTACACAGGTGTTTAAGAAAAAATCCAAAAATAAAGAACAAAAGTAAAAATCCTTTAATTTATATGATTAGTTTTATCTGTTCAAAAACACAGTTCAAAGCCACTTCACACCATTAGGAAGTAGAACAGCAGCAACTCAACACCTATGGAAGAGCAATAGTTTTGTTGGGTTGTTTTTGCATAAGTATGTGAATACTTTTTATTGTGAAATACTCAACCTAGAAAAAATAAAAGCCACTACCCACTAGTTTAACTGGCATCTCTACAAGTAACCACTGTTACTGGTTTGGGTTATAATTTCGTATACCTGTTACTGTATATTGATGTACATATATGTGTATACATAAGATACGTAGTTTTGTGGATTTTTTGGTTTGGTTTTTGTTTTTTACTTTTTTAAGATTTTATTTATTTATTTTAGAGAGAGAGAGAGTGGTGGGGAGGGGCCGAGGGAGAGGGAGAAAGCAGATTCAGTGCTCAGCTTGTTCTCACAACCCTGAGATCACGACCAGAGCCAAAGCCAAGAGTTGGAAGCCCAACTGACTGTGCCACCCAGGCACCCCTTTTTTGTTTGTTTTTAACTGTGTACATTGGTGTTCAACTTTTTGTTTAATCTAGTATGTCTTAGAGATCTTTTCATGTCATTTCATGTAGGTCTACTTTATTCCTTTTTAATTGCTGTGTAATATTCTATGGCATAGAAGAGACATAGCTTATTTAACCATTCCCCTCTTAATGCACAGTATATGTTATTTGCTAGTTTTTGTTATTATAATGCTACGGTACAAATTCTTGTAGTTTTTCACATATTGTGTGTTCACATTTGAATGTGTGTGGTTTTTTTTTTAAGATTTTATTTATTTATTTGAGGGAGAGAGGGTGAGGGAAAGCAAAGAGGGAGAATGAGAGGGAGAGCAGAGTCCCCACTGAGCAGAGAGCCCAATGTGTGGCTCGATCCCAGGACTCTGGGATCATGACCTGAGCCAAAGGCAAATGCTTAATCGACTGAGCTACCCAGGCGCCCCCACATTTGAATGTTTCTTAAGGAAGAAAATACGAAGTGGATTTGCTGGATAGGCAGATACACAAATTACAAAATTATGTTCAAAAAGGCTTTACCTTTTTGTACTCTGGTCACTGGTGAATATATAGGAATAAGGGAATATTATTCTTTGCTCACCTTCCCTTTCTCAATTCCTTCCTCACATAAATCTGTATTGAGTGCCTAATATATGCCAACCACTGTTCTAGAACTTGGGAATTTAGGAGTGAAGTAGACAGTAAGGTTCTTGTACTCATGGAACTTATATTCATATTTTACTTAATTTTTTATAAACGATGTTCCCAGTCATATATATTTTTACCAATATGATGGACAAAAGTAGTATCTCAATGTTTTAGATTGTTTTTCCTGATTTTTGATGAACTTAAGCGTCATTTAGTATATTTATTGGCTATCTTTTCCTTTGACTTACCTGTCATTTTTCCTTCAGGTTCCTGACTTGTTCTTATTGATTTATATTAGTCCTTTATATTTTAGATACAAATCCTTTGTTATATATATTGTACATGTTTCCTCCTGTCATTTAGAAGACATTTATTTGCCTGCTTATTGATTTATAAACTATAAAGTGCACAAATCTAAAGTATTCTGCTCAGTGAGTTTTTTCATTTTCAAAAACTCAGGTAGCTACCATCCAGATTAAGGTGTGGAAAATTGCCATCATTCTAGAATAGTACTGATCAATAGAACTTTCTGAAAATAGAAATGGACATTTTCTATCTCTCCTGTCTAGTACTATAGCCATTACCCATTTGTGGCCATTGAGTGCTTGAAGGGTGGCTAATGCAACTAAGGAACTGATTTTTTTTATTTTAATAAATTTATTGAAATTTAAAAAGCCAGGTGTATTGGATAGCATAGCCCAGTACTCCCGTCCAGGTTAAGTTTTTTTTCTAACGTTATCACTATGGGTTAATTTTGTCAGTTTTTGAATCTCATAAATGGAATTATCTTCTGCTTACTCTTTTGTGTATAAATGCAATCATACATTTCCTACTCTTTTGAGTTGAGCTTTTTAAACTACCATGTGTGAGATTCATCCATATTGTTACATGAATCATTATTTGT
The DNA here is from genome assembly GCF_017311325.1 of Ursus maritimus. Classification (NCBI taxonomy): domain Eukaryota; kingdom Metazoa; phylum Chordata; class Mammalia; order Carnivora; family Ursidae; genus Ursus; species Ursus maritimus. The sequence continues at coordinate 91,178,245 of NW_024423343.1, read as the reverse complement.
GTGTGTGTTTTATTACTTTGTAATATTTTGTTACATGAACAGTCTTTTAAGTGTCTTTTGGTGAACATAGGCATTCATTTTCTTTTGGATAAATTTCTAAGAGTAGAATTATTTTTGCCATATGATAGAAATATGTTTTTGCCTTAGTAGATATTGCCAAATGGTCTCCCAGAATGGTTAAATGGTTTATATTCCCTCCAATAATATATAACAATTGTGGTTTATACCACATAATGCCTAACATTTGGTGTGTCACCACTCCCAGGTTTGATGATTTGCTAGGAGGTCTCACAGGACTGAGTATGTAGTCGTGCTCATAGCTATAATTTATTATAGTAAAAGGATACAAAGCAAAATCAGGAATAGGAAATGGCCCATGGGACAAAGTTTGGAGGATATCAAACACAGGCTTCCAAGAGTCCTCTCCTAGTGCGATCACACAGGATATGCCTAATTCTCAGTCCAGCAATGAATTGTGATCACATGTGAAATGTTGTCTACCTGAGGGACTTTTTAGAGGGTCGGTGCTCAGAGTTTTTACTGGGGGGCTGGTCACATTGGTACCCTCTGTCTAGCTCCTAGCACGTACCATAATTCCAGATTTCCGGAAGGAAAGCAGGTGTTTAGCATAAACCATATTGTTTGCACAAATAATTTAGGCACAGTGTGCCATTTTTATGAGTTCTGAGGATGTTGGGGACCCTGTCAAAATCCAAGTTTCTAGATGCCAGCAAAGGGTCAACTTTGCGAACAGGCCTTTCAGAGGATAGCAGTCTGAAGTCTGCTATGTTGAGTCTTCTCTGCATGCTTGATTATAGTCATTTAAATTTTTGGCCTTCTGGTGGGTATGTAGCAGTATCTCAGGTTTTTACATTTCCCTGGTAAATAATGCTATTGAACACATTTTCATATGTTGTATTTCATATATTGTCCATTTGGATATCTCCATGGTGAAGTACCTATTCAAAGCCTTTGAATACCACTTATTTTTAAAAGTTAGATGTTATTTTTCTTATTGCTTTGCAGGTTTTTTCATATATTCTGGATGTGAGTTTTCAGTCAGATATATGTATTATAGGTAATTTCTCCAGTCTATGGCTTGTCTATTCACTTTCTTAATGATGCCTTTTATTGAATAGATACTCTTAATTTTAACGAAGTCTGAGCTGTCAGTGTTTCTCTTATGTGGGTAGTCCTTTGTCTCCCTTTTAAGAAATCTTTTTCTATCCTGGTGTCCTGGAGATAGTCTCTTAATGTTTTCTTCTGGAAGCTTTATTGTTTTACCTGTTGCATTTATGTTTGTGACCCACCTCAAATTGACTGTGTTTGGTATGATGAAAAGGTTGATTGTCTTTTCTCTGTAAGGATATATAATTATGTTCCAACACCATTATTCAGAAGAACTGCTTTTTTCCACAGAATGGCAGTGGCGTCTTTGTTGTAAATCATATGATCGTATGTGTGTTGGTCTATTTCTGGACTATTCACTCTGTTAGTCTCTGTCCTTGTACCAATAAGATACTTATTATTGTAACTTACAGTCTTTCTGTCCTGTAGTATAAATCTTCTAACTTTGTTCTTCAGGATATCTTGGCTATCCATTGCATTTTTTGTAAATTTGAGAATCAGCTTGTCATTTTCTACATATCAAATAATCCTGTTGGGATTTTAATCCATATTGCATTGAATTTATAAATTAATTTAGGGAGAATTGACGTCTTAACAATTTTAAGTCCCATGACCATGAAATACCTTTTATTTTATTTAAGGTTTCTTTTACTTTACCTTATCAGTGTTTCTTAGTTTTCAGTGTAGAGGTTTTGCATATCTTCTATTAGATTTAATTCATAGGCTTCGTAATTTCTTAAATGTTGTTTAATTTCTTTCTTTTTTTTTTTTTTTAAAGATGTTATTTATTTATTTGACAGAGATAGAGACAGCCAGTGAGAGAGGGAACACAAGCAGGGGGAGTGGGAGAGGAAGAAGCAGGCTCACAGCAGAGGAGCCTGATGTGGGGCTCGATCCTATAACGCCAGGATCACGCCCTGAGCCGAAGGCAGACACCCAACCGCTGTGCCACCCAGGCGCCCCTAAATGTTGTTTAATTTCTTAAATGGCATTTAAAAAATTCCATTGAAAATTTTTTTCTCCGTTATGTAGAAATAGTCGATTTTTGTATGTGGACTTTGGACCTAGCAATCTTAGTACATTCACTTACTATTTCTAGCAGTTTGTAGATTATTTGCAGCTTTCTGTATACACATTCATGTTATCTGTTAATATAGACAGTTTGAATTTTGATTTTCCAACCATTATACTTTTTAATTCTTTTTCATACTTTATTACTGGACCACCAGTATAGCATTGATTAGTGTATGGATACCTGCTCTTGCTCTCAGTTTCAGGAGGAAAGCATATAATAATCATTGAATGTATTTGATGTTGATATCATTTATCATAGTAAGGAAATTCTCTTCTATTCCTGGTTTTTGAGAGTTTTTATCATGAACAGGTGTTATATTTTATGAAATGCTTTTCTGTGTACTGAGGTTAGCATTAAGCTAATTGTGAATTTTAAGTGAAATAGCACATGATAAGTGAATACAATGTCTAGTCCACAATAAGCACGCAGTTTTTAGCTGTTATTCTTCTGAGGACTTTTTCTTATAAGACATAAGTGGTGAATATTCCCTCTCAAGATGCAAGAATTTACTTAAGTTTGTAAGCAGTTTTTATATTTTGAAATGGGTTGATTTATTAATTATACAGTTGGATATTGGGATGTTTGCTTGATGATTTTAAGCATGGATTCTGTTAACTCTATTATCCATGCTTTTACTGTTTCTTTGTCAGGTGGCTATCATTTAGAAGACTAGTTTTTTTGTTTGACAGGCCTATGCTTTTTGCTCATTATATGCTTTTAAAAGTAAATTATATTCTTTAGGTATTTCATTGTTAAATTTTAGTATTAGGACACAATATTCTAATTTTAGAAACCAAGTGTATAGTTAATCTAATTTTGTTTTGGAGCATGTAGTTGGCATTGAGTTCTTGTGGTATAGACCTTGGTTTTGGAATCTACCAGAACTAGATTTATTTTCTGGCACTACCACTTATTAACAGTATTGCTAAAGAAGAAGTCAAACTGTCTCTCTTCTCAGATGATATGATACTCTATATAGAAAACCCAAAAGACTCCACCCCCAAACTACTAGAACTTACAGAGCAGTAATGTGCTCTGTGTAATTCAGTAATGTGGCGGGATACAAAATCAATGCTCAGAAATCAGTTGCATTTCTATACACGAACAATAAGACTGAAGAAAGAGAAATTAGGGAATCCATTCCATTTACAATAGCACCAAAAATCATACGGTACCTCGGAATTAACTTAACCAGAGACGTAAAGGATCTATATTCTAGAAACTACAAATCACTCTTGAAAGACATTGAAGAAGTCACAAAAAGATGGAAAAATATTCCATGCTCATGGATCGGAAGAATAAACATAGTTAAAATGTCTGTGCTACCCAGAGCAATCCACACTTTCAATGCCATCCCGATCAAAATACCAATGACAGTTTTCAAAGAGCTGGAACAAATAGCCCTTAAATTTGTGTGGAACCAGAAAAGGCCCCGAATCGCCAAGGAAATGTTGAAAAGGGAAAACAAAGCTGAGGGCATCACGTTGCTGGATTTCGAGCTATACTACAAAGCTGTGATCACAAAGACAGCATGGTACTGGCACAAAAACAGACACATAGACCAATGGAACAGAATAGAGAACCCAGAAATGGACCCTCGGCTCTTTGGGCAACTAATCTTTGATAAAGCAGGAAAAAACGTCCAGTGGAAAAAAGACAGTCTCTTCAATAAATGGTGCTGGGAAAATTGGACAGCTACATGCAAAAGAATGAAACTTGACCACTCTCTCACACCATACACAAAGATAAACTCCAAATGGACGAAAGACTTCGATGTGAGACAGGAATCCATCAAAATCCTAGAGGAGAACACAGGCTGCAACCTCTTTGACATCGGCCACAGCAACTTTTTTCATGACACATCTCCAAAGGCAAGAGAAACAAAAGATAAAATGAACTTGTGGGACTTCATCAAGATAAAAAGCTTCCGCACAGCCAAGGAAACAGTCAAAAAAACTAAGAGGCAGCCCACGGAATGGGAGAAGATATTTGCAAATGACACTACAGATAAAGGACTGGTATCCAAGATCTACAAAGAACTTCTCAAACTCAATACATGTGAAACAAATAATCAAATCAAAAAACGGGCAGAAGATATGAACAGACACTTTTCCAATGAAGACATACAAATGGCTGACAGACACATGGAAGAATGTTCAAAATCATTAGCTATCAGGGAAATTCAAATCAAAACCACATTGAGATACCACCTTACACCAGTTAGAATGGCAAAAATTGACAAGGCAGGAAACAACAAATGTTGGAGAGGATGTGGAGAAAGATGAACCATCTTACACTGTTGGTGGGAATGCAAGTTGGTACAGCCACTCTGGAAAACAGTGTGGAGGTCCCTTAAAAAGTTAAAAATTGAGCTACCCTACAACCCAGCAATTGCATTACTGGGTATTTACCCCAAAGATACGGACGTAGTGAGGAGAAGGGCCATATGCACCCCAATGTTCGTAGCAGCATTGTCCACAATAGCTAAATCGTGGAAGGAGCCGAGATGCCCTTCAACAGATGACTGGATTAAGAAGATGTGGTCCATATATACAATGGAATATTACTCAGCCATCCGAAAGAACGATTACTCAACATTTGCAGCAACATGGATGGGACTGGAGGAGATTATGCTAAGTGAAATAAGTCAATCAGAGAAAGACAACTATCGTATGGTTTCACTCATTTATGGAACATAAGAAATAGGAAGATCGGTAGGAGAAGGAAGGGAAGAAGGAAGGGGGGTAAACAGAAGGGGGAATGAACCATGAGAGACTGTGGACTCTGGGAAACAAACTGAGGGCTTCAGAGGGGAGGGAGGTGGGGGATTGGGATAGGCCGGTGATGGGTATTAAGGAGGGCACGTATTGCATGGTGCACTGGGTGTTATATGCAAATAATGAATCATGGAACGTTGCATCAAAAACGGGATGTACTGTATGGTGACTAATATAACAAAATAAAAATTATAAAAAAGAAACACCCAGTATTGCTAGTACAAGCTGTTGTCTTTCTGAGCCTTGTTTTGCTCTCTAATAACAATAATAGGTCAGTTTGCATTTTTTAGAATTTTGAGTAAATTTTATTTTTATTTTTGTGTGTGTAGGAATTCTTCAGCATAATTATTTTGCTGTGTATATAAATAGTTCATTCATTTTTATTGCTTGGTAGTGTTCCATGCATGGATATACCAGTTTGTTTATCCATTCATTTTTTGATGGACATTCCAAAAACGGTCATAAGGAAACTTTGAGGAGTGATGGATATATTCATTATCTTCGTTTTGGTGATTTTTTTCATGGGTGTATACTCATCAGATGTACCCTTTAAATCACTCTATGTAGATTATACTTCACAAAAGCGGTTAAAAAGGTTAAGTGGTTTTGTGATCAGTGATTGACAGGAAGAAAAGGAAAGTATTTCTGTTCTAACATATCTCCAGTTTGAAAGCCCTATCTATTTATTTGTTTAATAATCAAATATTAAATGCTTTAATAGCTAATAATAGTTTGTATTACTCTGGCTTGTTAAGGATTAAACCACATATGTTGAAAAGCATTTGGCATGTAAGTATCCAGCAAAGGTTAATTTATTATATCGTTTCTCTTTCCAAGTTTTAATTAACAGTATTCCTTATTTTTAATGAACTAGTTGTATATATGTTGTCTTGGTTTGATTGGGTTAATGAAGAGTCCAAGAAAGTTATTCTGGAAGCTCAAGCTTTATTTTTTTTCAAAAGGCTATGCCCCCCGCATTCATTTTAGATGCTTCATTTTTTTACATTCAAATTTATTATATAAATCTGGAATCATTTCAACTTACTTTTTTCTCAACATGCATCCTGTGTATTTAAAAATTCATTTTTATATCTTACATTTAGGCAAATCAGGGCAGATTTTTAGTCTATTTTACTATCTTACTTTAAAGTTAATCTCACTTGAATTATAATCATTGTACATGTACTTACATAAAATGGTTGGAATTCAAAATGGTCTCAGTTGAAACACTTAAAATTTCGCACTTTAGAAGTTAGCTTAAAATGTGCCATTAGGGGCACCTGGTTGGCACAGCGGTTAAGTGTCTGCCTTCGGCTCAGGGTGTGATCCCGGCGTTATGGGATCGAGCCCCACATCAGGCTCTTCCGCTATGAGCCTGCTTCTTCCTCTCCCACTCCCCCTGCTTGTGTTCCCTCTCTCTGGCTGTCTCTATCTCTGTCGAATAAATAAATAAAATCTTAAAAAAAAAATAAAATAAAATGTGCCATTAATCATTTGCCCACTTCACACACACAAAAATAAGACTTTATATAGATCCTTGCTTCATAAGAGTTGAAGCACACTTTCATATTTCTTTCATGTAGGCTTAGTTCAACCTAAAATTTGTGGCTAGGAAAAGCTTAAGAACTGTACCTAATATTCTAAAGCCAGGGCCAGAAGAGTAACCTGTGGCGAATCTGTTAGAGCAAGAGTCCTTAACTAGTGGATTGAACCAAACTAGCAGTTCTCAAAGTCAGCAACAGATAGATGTCTGAGATTCTGTCTTCATTCTGAAACTTGGTAGTTTTGCCACTTGATTTTGGGTAGGTCACTTATTTCTGTGTCTCAGTTTCATCAGCTGTAAAATGCTGTGACCTCCTCTCAGGGATCACGTGTGATCATGTATATGAGAAAGCTTTGGCATATTTAGAAGTGGTAGATACGAAAGTGTATGGTCCTCGGGCTACTTGCTGCTTATATTCCTCTTAATCATGTTCTTCTTTACTTATAGTTGGCCTTAGATTTCCAGGTGGGAGGGGTATCAGTATCTTTTCGATGTCTTGTTCCTTTCTTGCCATCCTGAGATTTCAGGGCTATAGGACAATGAAAAGTAGCTCCTTCCTAATGAAAAGACTGAAGGCCTCTGCTCTTGAGTACTGCTTCACTGGGGCTTCATATAATTTTTTTATTTGTGATATTTTGATATCAGTGGGAGGTTAAAATTAAAACCTATTTTGTCTCTAATTGCTAGCATTTATTGAGTATGTGCCAGGATTTTTTCTTCACAAGAAAGAGTCACAAAAAGCTCGAGTGATTGTCCAAGGTCATAGAGCTGGGATTCAAACACAGGCACATTGTTTCTAGAGCCCAGGCTCTTAAAACCACTATGTCATATTGCCTTACCTATTATTATTCAACCCTGAGTATCAGTGTGAGACTTTATTTTATTTTTTTTTAAGATTTTTTTATTTATTTATTCAACAGAGATAGAGACAGCCAGCGGGAGAGGGAACACAAGCAGGGGGAGTGGGAGAGGAAGAAGCAGGCTCATGGCGGAGGAGCCTGATGTGGGGCTCGATCCCATAACGCCGGGATCACGCCCTGAGCCGAAGGCAGACGCTTAACCGCTGTGCCACCCAGGCGCCCCCAGTGTGAGACTTTAAAAGCGATGCATGTTTATTGTACAAAAAAGAAAACAAAAATTCTTAATTCCATAATCCACAGATAATCACCGTTAGAGCAGTTTCTTTCCATTTTTCCTATGTCAAACAATTTTCCAACTGTTGTATATTCAGATTCTTTCCAGTTCTCACACTATTCTGAGTACTGCTACAGTGCTGTTTCTAGAAGTGGGTTATTGGGTCAGAGGGCATGATCATTAATGCCATGTATTGATTCCCAGATTGTCATCTAGAAAAGCTTATACATTATGTTCTCTTCAGCAGTGTGTGAAAGTGCCCCATTTAGGTTTGTTTCAAAAATGAGGATGATAGAAGAAAAAAGTTATTTTGTTTGTTGCTCTGTGTTTTGAATGCCATAGCTTTACCATGCTCCTACTTTATTTTTGACAGGGACATTTGGCAATGTCTGGAAACACTTTTGATTGTCATGAGATGGAGTGATGCTATAGGCATCTAATAGTAGAGGCCATCGATGCTGCCAAACATCCTACAATGTATGGGACAGGCCCACCACAAAGAATTACCCGGTCTAACATGTCCGTAGTGCTGAGGCTAGCTATAAAACCCTGCTTTATAGTAAGCTCTTAAAATCTAGAAGAAATATATTTATTGGCAAGATGCTTTAAACACTATTGGGCTTTATCTTATTATCTAGGAATAGAAAAGTCCATATTTTTTTGGCTTTAACATGAAGCAGGCAAACTTTGGTTAGTCTCTGGATTGTTGAGTGCTTCATATTTCATATATAAAATCTAATGGAATCAATTCTTAGAGAACTCTCCTAAGCCCTTTGAACAGTTTGGAATGTTCGTAATGATTCTAGAGTTGTGTTTTCCTTTAGATTTGCCTTACCTTCTTTTTTATTTGGGGTTACCATTAAAATCTATAATGTCTCTGGTTCTCAAAACAAAAATCTAAAAACTTCTTGTGGGAATTAGTAATTAGAATATCTTTGGAACCTAAACTCCAAGCAGCTTTTCCAACATAAAACTTACTTATTTGGGGTCTTTTAGTTGGGATTCAATTAATTTGCCTTTATTTTAATTTTCATATTTATCAATTTTTTTCTCTTATGAGTTACAATAAAAACCTGTTTATAACTAATGATGGCATACATAAGCATATCATTAGGACTTGACTTATCATTTATAGGCAGAAAAATGTTCAGTGCACCCAAATTCCTCTTTTATCAACCCTTGTCGAGGGAAACATGATAATCTTATTTGTTGGGGGGGGTCCTGAAAGTCATATTTATTATTAATTTGTTAATTTTTTAATGTAGGTTCCAAAAAACTTGTGAATTTCTCTAAATTCTTTTAAATACAGATCTTGTGACTGCTAGAGCTGATATAATTGTTGTCCTTATTCTATTTTTATAGTTCTGCTTTTTCTAAAAAAAAGCTGTTCATGAGCTTTGTCCTTTTGTGCTTCACAGGAACCAGCACCTATGACAGAAGATCTGCTAGAAGAGCAGTCGGAGGTTCTAGCTAAATTAGGTACATCAGCAGAAGGGGCTCACCTCCGGGCACGCATGCAGAGTGCCTGTCTGCTTTCAGATATGGAGTCTTTTAAGGTGGGTCACGCTGTCAGAGCTTGGGAGTCTATTTTGAGCTATTCTGGGATGAAGCTGTGAAAGTCACTCTCTAAAGTGGTGTGAAGGCCTGAATGTCTTTTTTATTAAACGTTTTGATTTCTTAGTAGTTACAGCAACCTACATTTATCTCCTAAAGGTCGTAGCCAGACTTGCTTCTTAAATTTAAAAAAAGAACAAATCTTTGAATAGTATTCGAAAGTTGAGAATTGAATCATTTCTTTATGTGCTTTGGGATGTTTTTCTCCTTTGTGTGTGTTTACCCAATTTAATGCATGACTTTTAGGAAACCCTTAGTATTTAACATAGGCTGCTTCATTCACCAAACCTTTTGATTGCCTTCTTTGTGACTTGTACTGTGATTAGATAAGTAGGAAATACAATGTTTATCCTCAGTTATAGTCTATTTTGGTTGTGGAGGGAGATATGTAAATAATTATGTGATGCGTTCACTTATGAAGGCAGTGTCAAAAAGGTGACTGACTCTGCTGAGTGGGTCATGGAGAGTTTCTCAGAAGAGGTACTATTTAGGATGAGTAGGCGTTTCTCCCTGGAGAATAATATTTTAAGTTTAGATATAGGCCTGTATTAGAACATAGAGGATTCAGGGGGCGCCTGGGTGGCACAGCGGTTAATCATCTGCCTTCAGCTCAGGGCGTGATCCCGGCGTTACGGGATCGAGTCCCACATCAGGCTCTTCCGCTATGAGCCTGCTTCTTCCTCTCCCACTCCCCCTGCTTGTGTTCCCTCTCTCGCTGGCTGTCTCTCTCTGTCGAGTAAATAAATAAAATCTTAAAAAAAAAAAAAAAAAAAAAAAAAAAAAAAGAGGATTCAGAGAATGGTGACATTTAGCTTATTAGCTTAAAAACCCAGGGATGAAGAAAGGTCTTTTGTTTTTGAATTACTTATTCTTGAAAGCTGAGGTAAAGCAACATATATTAAAAACAACAAAACAACCAAGTCGGTAGTCTGTTTGGCCATAGGCCTTCCTTGTGCCTCCTGCTGATACTCTGAATTGTCTCCCATGCCCAGATTTTCCTCCTTGACCTGCTGCTATTTGTGATGGCCTCCATCTCCCCATTCCGTAGCCTCCAATCAGTCCTGCTTTCATGCTGTATGCCAGCCTGAGTTTGATTTTTTTTTTCAATATAAATACCTTTTGAAAACCTATGTCACTTTTATCTTCCCTGTTAGCAGATTTTAGTGACAGTAAAAGGGAATGCTTTTATTCTCTGCTTATTTCCCCCATCTTTACCAAAAGAAAAAAAAATCTTTAGGAAGCTTCTTGAGAGGTACATGTTTTTCTTAGAGATTAAAAAGATCCAGAAAATCTGTGCATTTTGTTCTGCTGTGAGACAAGAAAGAGAGACATATTGTTTTAAAACAAATAGGTGGTGTAGTGGAAAAAGAGAAGACAGTTGACTCTCAGGGCACGTGTTAAAACAAAAAGGTAGAAAAGGGTGTATGTGCATAGTAGGACCTCTGCAGTAGCTGTTTTCATACCTGACTTCTAGCTGTCTTCATGTTTATCTGTCCCTATCCTGCTACAGCATCCTTGCAGAGGCACTTAGAAGACAAAATTCCAAATTGGAACTGTAGAAGTTTTCTTTATAGAAACGTATTGGCTCCTCATGGGAAGGTTCTGTATAATTCCAACACTGTACCTCAGTAAAACTGGGTTCATTAGACAGTTTTAGACTAACTTGGGTACCTATAAATCTCTTTAAACATGATTTTAATAAAAAGATTGTATTTCACATAGTCAAGTTACACATCTGTCTCTATGTGGGAATCAGTTAATATATTTAAGGAAATAAAGTCATTCTAAAATAGACATGGTTGCCTTTCCCTTTTTATATGGGGGTGACTTGGTATTAGGGGCCCTTAGGAGAGTCTGCAGAGCTTTGGATCAATGCTGGTATGTACCTGAGGTCCTACACCTCGCAATAGGACGGGGCCTATTCTCGAGCATGTCCTTCAAGTACATACCTTAACAGTAGAAAGAAGATAAGCCATAGCTGAAGTGAGCCTTGACTCTCTCCTGGTAGCTGTATGTTCAGCCTGGTATAGTAAGGCCAGGCAGAAGGAAGAATTCTTGTGTGAAAAGTTTTGTTTTGTTTTTTTTTTAACTTCAGTAGTGCAGGAGTTCAGTATTTTTTTCTTCAAGTTCATTCTTTTCTCTCAAGGTCTATCTCTAGTTCCTAAGATGTTTTTATGTGGGTGTGTTATTGCCGGGTTAATAACTAGATCTTTGTACATGAATCCTGAGTCATGCAGCAATCTTGATTCATTGTAGTTCACAGCATTTTTTTGTTGCTTTTTGTAAAAGTATGATTTTGTAAACAGGTTTATCACTACCTGATGATTTTTATTTGGTTCTGCTGAATTTTTTTGCCTTATTTTAGGCAGCTAATCCAGGTTGTTTTCTGGAAGATTTTGTGAGGTGGTACTCACCCCGGGATTATATTGAAGAGGAAGTCATTGATGAAAAGGGCAACATGGTTCTGAAAGGAGAACTGAGTGCCCGAATGAAGATTCCAAGCAATATGTGGGTAGAAGCCTGGGAAACAGCTAAGCCAATTCCTGCTAGAAGGCAGAGGAGACTTTTTGATGATACACGGGAAGCAGAAAAGGTAACTGAGGTTTGAGTATCTAATACTAAAAAGCTAACAATTGTTCTAGCATCTTAAAAACTCGCTATAATAGACGTTAAAGCTTTGGACACACTTGAGAAACAAAGCTTTGAAATTTAATGGGCCTTTTATATATCTGCTATTCACATTTAAATTTTAGAACTATTTGCAAATAGGCTGGAGAATATAAGAAATGTATATTTTATATAGAATGCTTACCATTGGACTGTCTTATAGCATATGTCAAAACCCTTAAAGATGGTCACATCCTTTGACCTAGCAGTTCAACTACCAAAAAATTTATTAAGGAAATAATAAGAAATACATAAATATTAATGTGTAAGAACAATGTTCAACAAAGTTTTCTAGTGAAAAGTTAGATACAACAAAAGTTTCCAGAAATAAGGCTTGGTTCAGTAAATATGGTATAATCATTTGGTGGACTGCTTTGTAATTATTAAAAAATATTTAGAGTTCTGGAGAATAGTGACAGCCACCTGATAACAAATTGTCCTACACACTCTCCCACTCAGCTCCCCCCAAGCCCCATGATATTAGTAAGAAGATAAATCTATGCCTTCAGCATTAAGATATAGAGACTATAGTGACCTTTGAATTAACTTTAAGTAGAGAAATAAGCCAAATTTCAACAGAGTTCCTAGTGCTGTAAGCCTGTATATAGAGAGTGGGGGCAGGGAGTCTTAAAAAGAAGAGCCAAAAGATATGGAAGACTTAGATGGAGCACAGTCACCCCAGAAGGAGAGAACTTAACATTAATACTCAGTGCAAAATAACGCAAATACGGCTTGATAGTTCACAGCACTGGCTATAGAGAAGGGGCTTGAAGTGGGCAGGAATATAAGTGGACGCTCGGAGAGACACTGCCTTGGCAAGAAACAGATATATAGAGACGGAATGATACCATTTGAGATAAAGCAATGATGGGAAAAAAGGAATAAGGGGAAAATTAGGGATCCTGCAGAAATGCAGGAGAAATAAGACCTATCGGCCTCTGTCACCCCCTCCCCCATCCAGACAAATGGTACAAAAGAGGGCACTTTTAAACTGTGATATGACTAGTATTGGTAAAGAGCAGACCATATCCATACAAAACTACTATAAAAAAGCAGAAAATACAGATACAGTTATTTGAGCTAATAAAAACATTTCCCAGAAGATTGACCATGAAGGAGAAAAAAATTGTAACACTCCAAAAGGAGTCAGATGTCCTCAAACCAGCATGAAATATATAAAAAATCATGTTTAATTAGAATTACTAAAGCCAAGAGCAAAAATGGACCAAAAAACCCCACAAAGAAATGAAACCACAGCTGGTTTAACTCAGGATAGAAGTATAAGAATAAGCCAACCATATCAAAAATAAAGACTAAATTATAAAGGGCCCAAAGGAGAATGGATTTACACTTAAATTTAATAAAAGGTACAAGGAAAAGCAGCAAAAACAGCCAAGAGAGTGAAAATGGATGACAAGTAAAAGAAGTTGAAGAGAAACTAGTAGAAATGAAAGACAGGGAAAGTAGGAATAATACTCATTTTATCAGAGTCTTTGAAGAGGAACAACCAAAACATTGGAACAGAAGTAATATTTGAAACTGCAATCCAAGAAAACTTTCTGGAAATAAAGGAAAACCTGAGTTTACATGTTGAAAGGGCCCTTTCACTAGGTGCAGGGAAAAATGCACCATAAATAATGAACTCCAAAATACATCATTGTGAAACTACTAAAACTTAAATATTTAAAGAAAAAAAGATTTTCAGGACTTCTAGGCAAAAAGATGAAAATAACTTGGAAAGAGGTGTCATATTTCTCAAAAGCAAGGCAACATGGGACAGCATTTTCAGGAAATGTAAACAAAAAGTGCAAACCAAAGATTTATATCCTACCAAGGTGTCCAAATAATCAAGGCTCTAAGAATATTTTCTCTGAGGTTTTGCACATATAAATTTTGTGCACATGCACCCTTTTGATGAATCCACCAGAGTTGCCCTGTCTAATAGAACTTTCTACAGTGTTAGAAACATTCTACAGCTGTGATGTTCAGAATTACAGCCACTGGCCATTTGTGGCTCTAATGAACACTTGAAATGTGGCTAGTATAACATAGGAACTGAATTTTTAAGTGGCTGCATGTGGCTAGTTTCTGCCTTGTTCATATTGAACAATCAAGAGATGACTGGAGAAACGACAAAAGGCCAGCGGTGAGCATTTTCTTTCTTTAATTTTAGAGCTAAGACTAAATAAACCTAGGTGAGGATATGAGTAGAAAAAGAAGATGGTAATCAGAGGATACCATTTAAAATTGTCAGACCAGATTATAAAACACTTAAAGCGAGGGAATTAAGGACAGCATAAAAAGTATTACTGCAAAGATCTCTACTAGAGTAAAAATATAAACCTTCTTAAGTACCAACAGAGTTTTTTTAAAAAGGCAGAGAACACACCAAATTGAGAAACACACGTAATAACAATCAAACCAGAATAATAAGTCATATAAAACCCAACTCTGCTACAAACAAGGGTTTCAGTGGTTTAAAAAGGCTACAAAGTCAGAATGGATAAAATAAAAAGGCAAGAAATAGGAAGTGTTGACAAGGATGTGGAGAAAAAGGAACTCTCATGCGGGGTTGGTGGAAATGCAAATAGGTGCATCCATTGTTTCCTCAATTAACATATGATCAAGTAATTCCACTACTGGGTATTTACCCAAAGGAAATGAAATCACTGATTTGAAAAGATGCATGCACCCCTATGTTTATTGCAGCATTATTTACAAAAGCCAAGATATGGAAGCAGCCAAAGTGTCTATTGAGAGAGGAATGAATAAAGAAGATGTGATATATATCTACAATAGAATATTACTCAGCCCCGAAGAATGAAATCTTGCCATTTGCAGCAACATGGATGGACCTAGAGAATGTAATGCTGAGTGAAATAAGTTAGAGAAAGACAAATACCATATGATTTTGCACATAAGTGGAATTTAAGAAACAAAACAAAGAAAAAGGAGGGGAAAAAAAAAAAAAACGACTCTTAAAGATAGAGAGCAAACAAATGGTTGCCAGAGGGAAGATGCCAGAGGGAAGATCGCCTGTGGGGATGTGAGTGAAATAGATAAAGGGGATTGAGAGTACTTATCTTGATGATCACTGAGAGGTAGATAAAATTGTTCATCACTATATTGTACACCTGAAACTAATATAACACTGTATATTATGCTTCAAAAAAATAAATACGTAGAATAGGGGTATAATCAGAGTGAGGGTATAACCAAATTATTCCTTTAGTTTTCTTCCAATGCTTAACTATATAATTAAATTTTATTTTATCACACACACAAAAAGGTTATGAAGTAAACAATGGACAAAGATTTGCCAGGTACGTGAGAGCAATAAGGAAAGCAGGGGTTATGATCCTGATACGAAATAAAGCAGAAGTAAAACAGAAAAGCATTAAACGATGACACAGAGATGCTTTATAATCTAAAAGTAGTATTTCACAGTGAGGATATAACATTTGTCAATGTTTATACACTAGATAACACAGCCATCTATAAAAATAGGAAACCACAGGAGATAAGAGTAGAAACAGATTGAAACACACTAATAACAGAGGACATTGAACACATTACAGTGAACACATTACTCTTAATACAAGACAGTTGAGTAGACAAAACTAAAGAAAGATCGAAACAAGGTAGTAAGGTTGATCTTTTACGTATATCCCAAACACTCACCTTGACAGTAGAGACTGTACCTTTTCTTTCATGTTCACATGGAAAATTTACAAAAACTGATAGTATATTAGGGCTGAAAGAGAATATCAGCAGGATTCATAATAGAAATATAACCAGTACTCTGATCTCTGGAATAAAACTAGGAATTAAAAATGAAACAATAACAAAAAACTGGGCCTTCTACTTGGAAATGTAAAAGCCTTATATTAACTCTTGGGTAAAGGAGAAATACTAAGACAAATTTCTGAAAAATAATGAAAATGCTATACACCCAAACCTATCAGATATATTTTAGGAGTCATCAAAGGAAAATCCATAGACTTAAATACCTGTATCAAGAAAAAAACAGAAGAATGAAAATTACTGAATTAATAAATTTCTAACTTAAGAAGTTAGAGGAAGAACAAAGTAAAACAGAAAGTGAAAGGAAGGCAGTGATAAAGATAAAAGCAAAGAGTGATGAAGTAGAGAACAGAAAAAAGATCAAATTAATCTGGTTTTATTAAAAAAATCAAAATAGACACATGGTTGACTGCTTTAATCACAAGAGAGGGAAAAGCATGCATATACAAAATAAGAAATGACAAAAAGTGCCAATAGCTATTGATATGGAGTAAATAGTAGGAAAAAACACAATACTTTGGATAATTCTATGTATAAATTTGTATAAATTTGAAAACGAAGATGAAACGGATGATTTCCTAGGAAAATACAGTATATTAAAAATGACTAAAGATAGAAAATGTAAACAGACATTTCCATAGAAGAAATAGACACAGTTAACCAAGAAATGACCCCATAAAAAAACCACCAGGCCTAGATGGTTTCACAGGTGAATTCATCTAAATGTTGAGAGACCAGACTGTCCCAGTGCTGCTTAAATTGTTTTGGTACGTAGCAGTTGGAGGAAATTTCCCAAAATCTTTTGTTGGAAACGTTGACTATAACATTGGTCCCTAAGTCTGATAAAAGTAGCATATAAAAAAAGTACAGACCAGGGGCGCCTGGGTGGCACAGCGGTTAAGCGTCTGCCTTCGGCTCAGGGCGTGATCCCGGCGTTATGGGATCGAGCCCCACATCAGGCTCTTCCGCTATGAGCCTGCTTCTTTCTCTCCCACTCCCCCTGCTTGTGTTCCCTCTCTCGCTGGCTGCCTCTATCTCTGTCAAATAAATAAAATCTTTAAAAAAAAAAAAAAAAGTACAGACCAGTAGTACTTAAGAAATTGAATGCAAAATCCTAAGTGAACAGACTCTCACCACTTTAAGAAAATAATACATGTCGACTGAGTGCAACAATGATTATTTGGTAATCTACTTATTAATTTCATTAATAGGTTTAAACAGAAAATATTCCCATATATACTCAAAAAGTCTTTGATAAAATTTAATACTCATTCCTAATAAAATTGAGAAATAAGAATGCGTATTTTCTTAAAATGAAAAATATATGTAGACCTCAATTCTAAACACAGCATCTTAATGGGGGAACCCTAGAGTTACTCTCACTAAGGTCAGGAGTGGGGCAATGGTGCCTACCATCTCTACTTCCATTTAATGTTATTCTGAAGTTATTACCCACTATAATTAGAAAAGAGAAAGCAGAAGCGTAGGACTTGAAAAGGAGAACTTTTTATTTGTAGATGAAGTGACGGTATACCTGGAAAAATCTAAAGAATCAGTGATAAAAGTAATTCATACAGAAGAATTCAGCAAGGCAGCAGGATATAAAGTTAATGTATCTAGTAGTATTCATGTACACAAATAATAACCACTCTGAAGATGTAAATGAGTTTCTCTTCATTATAAGAGAAAAAAATGGTTAAATACGTAGAAATAAACTTAACCAGAAATATTAGAAATATGAATAAAAAAAGTAAAACACTCTTGAACAATAGCTGTTGCTTATTCTTGGTTAGGAAGTCTCAACATCATTAAGGTCAATTCTCTTTAAATTAATTTATAAATTTAATGCAGTCCCAATAAAATACCAAAAGTCTTTACTATGGAGCCAGACAAGTTGATACTCAAATTTATTTGGAAAAATAAATATGCAGGCTTAGGACTTACAGGTTTGGGGAGTGACTGTTAATGGGTTTCTTTTTTGGGTGATGGAAATGTTCTAAAATTGATTGTGGTTTTGGTTGTACAACTCTGAATATACCTAAAACCATTGGATTGTACACTTTAAATGGGTGAATTGTTACTTTAAAAAAGCATGCAAAAGTAGCTAAGAATAGATTGAAAAGAAAGAGCTCTGAGGTAGGTGAATTGGTGGGCGGGGGGCCAACTAACCTGACCAGATACTAAAGCATAGTTCACAGCCTCACTATTTAAATAATGTGATGATGGTGCATAACTAGACAGCCCAGTGAAACCAAATAGAAAGTCCATAGATACACGTAGAAATCTAGTATATGATAAAGATGGCATCTCATATCACTGATCTAGATAGCTCTTTTATTTTACTTTATTTTTTAGGGGGGGATGGAGGGGCAGAGGGAGAGAATCTTAAGCATGGAGCCTGACTTGGGGCATGATGAGGGGCTTAATCTCACAACCCTGAGATCAGGCATGACCTGAACTGAAATCAAGAGTTGGGCGCTTAACTGACTGAGCCACCCAGGCTCCCCTAGATGGCCCTATTAATAAATTGTTTTGGGATAACTGAATACAACCATTTGGCAAAAGATAAAATTAGATCTGTTTCTCATACCACACACAAGAATGGACTGAAAAAGAAAAGTCAGAAGACAAATGATAAACTGAGAGAAATATTTGTAAACTGGGAGAAATATATGTATTACAGATAAAGGGCCAAAATACTCTAGAAATATGGGCAAGAGGTCTGAGGAGATAACTCATCCCCCCAAAATATAATTACCCTTAAACTTTTCAAGAGACGTTCAACTTCATTCATAATAAGAGAAATGCAAATTAAATAACTTCACTGAGATAACCATTTCTCACACATCACATTTGTAAAAATTTAACAGCTTAATTAATACTCAATGAGGCCCTGAGGCAATAGCTCTTATACATTACTGATTAGAGGCTGGATGGTACAATCGCCTGTGGAGAGGAATTTGGCAATATTTAATAAAATTTACATATGCATTTACCCTTTCCCCCCAAAAGCAATTCCACTTCTAGGAATTTACCCTAGTATTTT
Organism: Ursus maritimus; assembly: GCF_017311325.1. Taxonomy (NCBI): domain Eukaryota; kingdom Metazoa; phylum Chordata; class Mammalia; order Carnivora; family Ursidae; genus Ursus; species Ursus maritimus. The sequence continues at coordinate 91,159,457 of NW_024423343.1, read as the reverse complement.
CAACAGTACAAAAATAAAGATGTACTAAGTTGTTCATTGCTGCATTAATTGTAATTAGAAAATAGTGGAAACTATATGCCCAAACTTAGGAGCTTTATTGAATACTGTGGTTCATCTACATAACTGAGGACTATGCAGCTGTTAAAATGAGGAAGATATCTGTTACCTGATAGTGATTTCTAGGATATATTTTTAAGAGAAAAGTAAAGTGCGAATTAACATATATAATATGCTTCATTTTGTGTAAAAAAGGGAGATTAAGAAAACATGTGTCTGTTTATCTTCACAAAAAGAAATTTATCTTCACAAAACAGAAAACACTGAAGTTAGTTACCCAGAATGTTTGAAAGGGGAGGAAAAAATAGAGTAAAAGGAATATGGGAGGGAATGACATTTAGGAAAGAGTATTCTTTCTGTATACTTTCGACTCCTGGAAAAAATGTTAATTCTCTATATATTGAAAAATCAGCAAGAATGGAAAGAGGGGAATGACCAAAGCAAACAGATAAATTAATCTAGGTGTGTGTGTGTGTGTGTGTGTGTGTGTGTGTGTGTGTGTGTGTTTAAAGATTTTGTTTGTTTGGCAGAGAGGAGAGCACAGGCAGCGGGAGCCACAGGCAGAGCAGGCAGAGGGAAAAGCAGGCTCCCTGCTGAGCAAGGAGCCCAATGGGGGGCTCCATCCTAGGGCCCTGGGATCATGACCTGAGCCGAAGGCAGACGCTTAACCAACTGAGCCACCCAGGTGTCCCTGTCCAGGTGTATTTTAAATGAATAACATAACCACACTGAAACGGGGTCAGGGTTGGGAGGAGGATCTAATTCAGTAATTTATGATCACATAGGATATGTTTGACTGTATACCCCCAGGTATGGGGAGAGGTGGGATATCACTGCAAACAAATCCTAAACTCTATATTCTATATTTGTTTTTTGTAGTGGTGTTGGGTATGTAATTCCTAAACTTTTAGGTTGATTATTATTTGAGCAAATGAGTAATTAAATGTGTCGGTATTGTTGGAAGCCAGAATTCTCACTGTGGAAGTGAGATGCGAACATGGAATTGAGGAAAGCAAGGAAGACCAAATGGCAGTGCATTGGAATTGGTGGTATTGGTGTGAACCCATAGATAGATATGTGGGTATGAACATATGCATATATATATTTCCTAGCTTTTTTCTGAAGGGGTCTAGAAACAGTGACATCTCTAGCAGTGAACACACATATATATTGATTTCTAGGATATTTCTCATTAAAAGGAACCATACTTTCCTCAGAGAAATGGCTGATTTCAGAATTGGGAGAAGGAAGGTATAAGATGAGTGTGGAACATTGTATGTTGCAGAAAATAAGGAACTGCTTAAAAAAAGAGAGAGGTATATCATAAGGAGATAGTTTGAAGGGACTCTTACTCGCAAAATCTGGACAATTTGAATGGCAAATAACTAAGGACAGTAATGAATTATAAACTAAAACTTGGAACCCATGGGTCCACATTGACAATTTGCAGATAAAGAAATGGGAGAGAAGGGAGGTGTTTCAGCTCAAAGATGACCAATAAATATGGAGGATACGCCGAAGTAGGAAACTCTTCATTTTACATCCATATTCATACTAAAGATTGGTTCAGGTGAGAATTGTCAGTAGATGTCTAGGTGGAAACTAGGGTGAGGAGCATCATTCTTGCACGGTTTTAAAGTGTCTCTCCAAGACAACTGGAGAATTGCAAGAAATTATAACTATGTGGTAGAGAAATGGGGCAATCCCTTGAGTGGATGGTCAAAATTAATATTACTAATAAGGGGTATAGATGCAGATTATCTGCATTGAGATGTGATACTCTGAAGAATCCAACAGCACTTATGCCCTGATCCATGAGTGCATATTCTGCATCTAATCATGAGGAAGCATTAGGTAAAACCAAAATGAGAAACATTCTGTTCTAAAAAAGAGCTTAAAAAAAAAAAAATCCACAACACACAATTCTAGGAGTATATTAAACAGATATAGGAATCAACTGAAACATTACCCAGTGGCCAGTATTAGAACAATTTGAGCAACAAAATATAGTACTGTTGGACTGTAACTCAGAGTGTAAAATAAACATCCTTGAGTCTGTAGTGTTACAAATAAATCATTGAATAAATTGGCGAGAAGAGACAAATCTATGCAGAAGAACTCCAAGCCTGCTCTGCCCACAAGGAGATGGAGCAGAACTCCCCACTGCGCAAGCGTGGGCTGTGCATAGTGACTTCCTTCCAAAGAGTGCAGTTTGCAGATTGGGGAAAATGAGTAACTTTACAGTGCAGAAACCTGACAAATACTGACTCAGCCAGGTAAGCAAGGTTAGCAACATGGATGAGTTTCTTGTACTCTTGATAGGAGGTGATGAAAGTAGCACTTTACAACTCTCTTATCCTTCTCTCAAAAATCCCTAACCCCAGTTGGATCATGAGAAAAACATTAAATAAGTTCCAGTTGAGGCACTTTTTACAAACTGACTAGAATTCCTTAAAACCATCAAGGTCAGGGGCACCTGGGTGGCTCAGTTGGTTAAGCGTCTGAATCTTGACTTCAGTTCAGGTCATGATCTCAGGGTCCCTGTGTTGAGCTCCACACTCACTGTGGAGGGCTCCACACTCACTTTTTCTTTCTCTTAAATGAATAAATAAAATCTTAAATAAAAACATAAGGAAAGTCTCAGAAAGTTTCACATGGGAGGGGAGCCTAGAAATACAACTACTAAATATAATGTATCCTGGAATGGGAAAAGGACATGAAATAAAAACTGAGGAAATTGAATACAGAAATTGACAGGATGATTCATAATAGCAAAAAAGTGAAACCAAGCTAAATATCGATCAGCTGATGAATGGATAAGTAAAGTATGGCATATTCATACAATGGAATATTAAGCCATAAAAATGAATGAAGTTCTGATACATGGTAAAACACAAATGAACCTTAAAAGTATTATGTTAAGTGAAAGAAACCAGAAATAGAAGGACACATGTTACAGGATACCATTTATATGAAATACCAGAATAGGCAAATTCATGAAGACAGAAAGTTAGTTTAGCAGTTACCAGGGGGTAGGAGGTGGGAGGAATGAGGGATGACTGCTATTGGGTAATGGGTTTCTTTTTGGTATGATTAAAATGTTCTGCAATTAGATAATCATGATGTTGTATAACTTGTAAGTATGCTAAAGACCACTGAAGTGTACATTTTAAAGTGGTGAATTTTATGGTATGTAAATTGTATCTAAATTTTTTAAAATTAAGGAAATGTGAGTAAAGTATGGAATTCAGTTATTCAGAAAGGGGTGGGAAGGCACTGTACTCAAAATGTCCATGTTATAAAAGACAGACTGGAAAACTTCCAGATTTGTTGTGATTGAAGAGGTATGAAAACTGAAGGCTATGTTTGATCTTTAACTAGATCCTGTATGGTGGTGGGAAAAGGTTATAGAAGTCATTATTTTGGTCTGTTGATGAAATTGTAATAAGGATAGTAGGCAAGGTTAAAAGTATTTGATCAGTGTTGAACGTAGTTTATATAATCATAATAGTTTATCTTTTGATTATATAAGAAAACATTCTTAATTTCAGGAAATACTGAGATCTTTGGGGGTTAAAAGGACATGATGTATGTAACTTGCTTTCACATTATTCAGAAAAAAATGTGTGTATATATTGTATGTGTATTTATACAGAGGAAAGAGATGGGTGTGATGGAGGTAAAAGGTGAGTCTAGGCAAAGGGTATAAATATATTTTGTATTCTTGCGAATTTGCTTTGCTGTAAATTAAGGAAAACCAAAGTTGAATAGTAAGTGTTAACAAAGGTGCACAATATTGGGAACTATTATTACTCTAGATAAGGATGTAAGTCTTACTGAAACACTTTGTAAAATAAGTTGGAATATGATTTCAATACAAAAAAAAATCATTTGGCATTATCTTGTACATATCCAATTCTGTTTTAGGTATATGTCATCAAGAAATTCCTCTACATGTACACCAGGAAACATACACAATAATATAACAGGAACCTTATTTGTAATAGCCAAAAATGGGGGAGGGTGTCCATCAGTGGAGGTGTATTTTAATATAGCAACGAAAATGAATGAACTACAGTATGCATCAACATGTGCATCTCAAAAAGAACGCTGTATACAAGTCACTGAGGGTTGGAACCAGAAACATTCCATTTATATAAAGATTCAAACCACACCAAACTAAGCAACACATTGTTTGGGGCTATACACATATGTGAGAAAACTATAGAGACAAGCAAAAGAATGATTAGTAGTTACTTACTGATGGTGGGTGTGTAAGGGAGGGACACGTGATCAGGGAGGCACACAGGGGGATTTGGAAAGTGCTGGTGATGTTCTGTTTCTTAAGCTGTTGGTGGTGTGTAAACAAGTGTTCATGTTGTCTTTAAGCTATTTGTTAATACTCTGGTATGTGTATTTCTTAATTTTAAAAAATTTTCAAACCACACAAAATATTCCAAGCCAAAAGGTAAAGGTTTTAAGTCATTAAATGAACAAAAGCAAGTTATAAAATAGTACGTATATTATAGTTTTTTGTTAAGAAATTGAATATGCTTCTGTCTTTGTGTTTAAATGGACATAGAAATAAGTCTGAGAAGATAAACACAAAAATGTGTTGCTCCTTAAGAAGTAGGATTTCTGGAGAACTTTTGCATTACTATGTATGTATTTATTTATTCATTCATTCATTCCTGAAATCATCCAGGTTGACGTTATGAGATTAGATTTCTTTTATCTTTACTGCTGTTGAATAAGGAGCTTAAAGGTAGGTTCTGTGTGTTATACATAACTTCTCTGTATTTTTAAAATTAGAACAATAATAAAACAATTTCCATTTTGGAAAAACAATAAACCAAAAAAATTAGTGGAAGGTTTCTGTCTAATGTTCAGAAATGTTAAGTGAGTAAAGCAGGTTACAAAACAGTTTTTTTTACATACTTAGTTTACCTAATATGTGTCTTCAGTGTAAAAAATCCTGGAATGAAAATATTCCACCATTAACAATTGTTAATCTCTAGGTGGTATAATTTACGGACGGTTTTTATTTTCTTTGTAGTTCCCTAATTTGCATGTATCACGTACTGGAAACAAGGGAAAAAAAACAGGGGCATATTCACCACTATAAAATACTAAAGTCCTTATCAGTTCTCAGTAACGCTCTTACCATTGTGGGTAGTAGCTACTTACCTGGATGACTAGGGCAAGGTACTAAGAGAAGAGAGCTCTTCTTAACTCTTGTTATAGATGTGAGTTTAGTGGTGCAGAGGATTTTTTCTTCTTTCATAAATGGCTGCTTTATTCTTTGACAGCTACATTGATCATTCATGTAACTTTATGCCTCCTTCAGGTGCTGCACTATCTGGCAGTACAGAAACCTGCAGACCTGGCTCGGCACCTGTTACCTTGTGTAATTCATGCAGCTGTACTCAAGGTAAAAGAAGAAGGTAAATGTCTTATTTGATTAGTCATTAGTTCATTTCCAAAATGAAAGTTATTTTGCCTGACTTTTTAATGATGGCTTTGATCTTCTTAAAAATAGAAAATCTGGAAAACATTTCTTCAGTTAAGAAGATTATAAAGCAGATAATAACCCATTCCAGTAAAGTTTTGCACTTCCCCAATCCAGAAGACAAGAAATTGGAAGTAAGTTTGCTATCGTGTCAGGATCTTGCCAAATGTTCTTCCTAGTTGACAATGATTATTTTAAAGATAAATTTTTAAAAGGCTGCTTTTTTTTTTTTTTTTTTTCTGTTTTCCAATGTATGTCTCTCCCTTTTCCATTGTTAGGAAATCATCCATCAAATTACTAATGTAGAAGCTATAATTGCCAGAGCCCGCTCCCTGAAAGCCAAGTTTGGAACTGAGAAATGTGAGCAAGAAGAGGAAAAAGAAGATCTTGAAAGGTAATTGATATTTGAGTAACTTTTGTCTGCAGTAGGAAAAGCCATCACTGTCTTATAGAACATTTTAATAGAATATTGAGATTCTTTTGTGGTACCCTGTATAACGAGCGTCAGCTAGAGACAGAGAAATATTTATTTATCATAGACTTTGACCTCCTATATTTCTGGGTATTTGCAAGGCATTTCCATTCCTTCCACATTTAGAAACAAGTCTACCAAGTCTTTTTTTCTAGTAATGTCCTTGTTGCTTGGAGATGTGCCTGCAGTTTCCTGTGGAAGGGCTAGTCACTCTTTGTTATTTGCAATGCCCCAGAGCTTTGCTTGCTCTCTTTGCTTAGCTCTCACTGTTCCTTTACCACAGTCTGAGGTGTTCTGAAATTGTATTTCTGCTCAGTATCCCTACTTATTTATTTAACTTTAAACAAGATTTTTGAAAGCAAAGGTGCATATCCTGTGCACCCCGTGAACATGTTTTGAAAGAGTGACCAGATGGCCTCTTCAGGATGGTTGATACAGATGACCGGGTCAGTCTTTTCCTCCCCCTGAGAGAGACTTGGCACCATTACCTGTCAGTATGAGTCCTGGTCCATTTTTGCCTGTGGTATTTGAAAGAACAATGTTATTTTAATTGTGATAAAGTGTTTCCAAATTTGTTACTTCAGCAACTTAAATTAACTTTAAATTCTTCATCAGCCTTTTCAGAAATGAAATGGCATTATTGATGCTAAATAATTAAGATAATATAACAAGGCATGTGCAATAGCTCTTAACAAGTTCTTGTTAGAATTTTTTATCTTGTGTTGAATGAAATTTTCTCTTAGCCTTCTTCGCTCTTGAAAACTCCTTCCTTCTTAAATGAGAAGAATAAGCATTAATCAAAGGAATCATTTCTAAAATAGCAGTATGAATTAGTGGTGCAGGCGTGGTGCCTTCGACTCTGGTAGCTCCACACGTGTTCTCTGTGATGTACTTGGAGGTGTAGCGTTTCCAGCACATAATGGCACAGTTGAGGCTTTGCCCAGCAAAATGTATATTTTAAGCATACATGCACGCACACGCACACACACACCTGCTTTAAAAGAAAAAATGAGAGATACGGATTATTGCTTTGCTGTATATGTATAAATTGGTTTTTGTTGTCCAAAAATACTGTTTTGTTTTTAAGATTTTATTTACTCACTTGCTTGAGAGAGGGAGAGAGAGAGCACCTGAGCAAGCAAAAGGAGGGGGGGGCAGAGGCAAAGAATCTCAGGCAGACAACACACACAGTGTGGAGCCCAATGTGGGACTCAATCCAGAGATCATGACCTGAGCTGAAACCAACAGTTGGTTGCTTAACTGACTGAACCACTCAGGCACCCCCAAAATATCGTTTTAATCTTTTATTTACTCTAGTATTTGCTCTTTTTTTATAAGAATTTTTATTATGTTATGTTAGTCACCATACAGTACATCCCTAGTTTTCTAGCATATAACACCCAGTGCATTTTCTAAGCTTCTAGTTTGAAAGAAATAGACTCAGTATTTCTTTTTATCCTTTGACAGAGGTGAGGTTTTTTTTTTTTTTTTTTTTAGATTTATTTGTTTATTTGAGAGAGAGAGGGGCACGAGAGTGGGATAGGGTCAGAGGGAGAGAATATCCAAGCAGATTCTCACTGAATGCAGAGCCTGACACGGGGCTCGATCTCACAACCTTGAAGTCATGACCTGAGCTGAAATCTAGAGCCCGATGCTTAACCAGTGGAGCCACGCAGCCACCCCAAGAGATGAGTGTTTAAAAAATTTTATGAAAACAGTTGCAAGGCAGTAAGATTGTCATTTCAGTCTATTTTAATTCCAGTGTCACTCTGTTATAAAAGTTTTACTCTAGCCTTAGTAGGTTTAGCCAGTATCAGTTGAGAGTTTGTCTACAAAATTAATCTGGGAGGACTGACGCAGTGTGAACTGAGCAGCTCGCTTTCTGTCCTTTCATTACTTCTCTCCCCTAGGTTTGTGAGTTGCCTTTTGGAGCAGCCTGAAGTGTTAGTCGTGGGTGCGGGAAGAGGACATGCTGGCAAAATCATTCACAAGCTGTTTGTGAATGCTCAGAGGGTATGTGGATTTCCTTATTGACTGATCATGATCTCTCCAGACCTCTCCTCAGTAAGATGCTGTTTTGATTCCCACACTTGGCTGGTTATATAGCTGCTGAGTGTAAGTCTAGGCATTGGGTTTGAACATTAAAAAAAACAATGACTTTCAACAGTGACTTTTTGAGGCTTTGAAATCCATTTGCTTTCTTACATGTTTGAGTAAAATAATAAGTATATTTTAGGATATAAATTTCCAAAGTAAGAAGGGTCTGAGATCTATTGTTACAGAATCTAATAGGGACTTGATTAGCAATGGCCAGTGCTGTGCAGTAGGAAAAAAGGTAGACTACTTTCAAATTAGAATAGAGTTCATTTTACCAATTTTAAACTCCATGTACTGCAAATGGATTCACAGTTTCGCTTGTGAAGTTAGTATATCTATTTTTGTCACGGTGAATTGATCTAAGGAAGAGCAAGACTTCAGATGTTTAGGACTATGGAAACAGGCTTCAGCTCAGAAAGAAAGCCCAGTTTGAAAAATTATCTTTGCTATTACCTCTACTACTGAAAGTAAAGGTTCAAAAGATGTGTAGTACTTTCTGACATTCTGAAACTCTTAAAATTTGAATTTTTGTGAAGGTGATGCTAGTTACACTTTGTGTGGATACTGTCTGTAATGATCTTGTTTACTGGTTAAGATGATTTTCATGGCAGGGCTCATTAATATGAAAGATTATGATAAAAATATTATAGAGTGTACTACAGACAGTCTCTGACTTACGATAATTTGACTTAGGATTTTCAGTTTTATGATGGAAAAAAAAAATATGTGTTCAGTAGAAACCATACTTTGAATCTCAGATTTTGGTCTTTTTTTGGGCTAGTGGTATGTGCAGCACAGTCCTCTCATGATGCTGGGCAGGGGCAATGGCAGATCCCTGTCAGCTGTGAGATCCCCAGGGCAGACAGCCAATATACTTACAACTACTCTACCCAGACAGCCGTTCTTTATCTCACTGTCAGTACAGTATTTAATAAATTACATGAGGTGGTCAACACTTTATTATAAAATAGGCTTTGTGTTAGATGATTTTGCCCGACTGTAGGCTTAAGTGGGTGTTCTGAGCTCCGGTAAGGTAGGCTAGGCTGAGCTATGATGTTTGGTAGGCTAGGTGTAGTAAATGTATTTTCAACTTAGGATGGGTTTTTTGGGATATAACCCAATTGTAAGTCAAGGAAGATACGTAAATAAAAGGGTGTCCCTTACCTGGAACTGTGATGACTCCAGAATGAGAATTACACTTTCAAAAGTGGGTCCTTCTAGACTCATCAAATAAGTCATCAAATAAGAAGAATTTTCATGGGTTTACATATAAAATAAAAACTATATAATCTCTTTTGAGTCTGTCTGGAGCATATCTAGTTAATATATTCCATTTTATAGCCAAATGTACTGACCTGAATTTTTAGCAAGAATTGAAACCTGTGGTTATTCATGGGATTGTTCCCTAACTTTAAGAATTTCAATTTAAAAACCAATTATTTTATTTCCTTATAAATTAGAGTTCTAGAAAACAATAGATGCTTATTTTGATTTATTTGTTTTTGTCTCTGGCATGAAATCAGGAACCAAGTTTGTTTTTTGCATCCTTTATTTTTCACGAGCTCACTAGCCGGAAGCTAACAACCACATTTCCTTTTCACCATCAGTATGAATTTTCCTCCTATTGCCGAAGTTCTTTCCTTTCTACTCACTTTAAAAAACTTGTTAAGAGGACTTGAAATCTAAAGCATTTTTATTTTTAATGATGAGAGTATTACTTGTTCTGAATATTTAAGCAAAATTATTTTTCCCAGAATGAAAATGGTACCCCCCCCCCCGCCTCCCAGAATGTCAATAAAGGCTCATTCTAAAACATAGGGTAATACAGAAAATTATAAAGGAAAACTTAATCACATTAATCTCACCACCCTCTGACAGTCATCATCAACATTTGATAGGAAGTATATATAAATACATGTATATTTTACAAAAACAGGATTATATTCTGTGATTTACTTTTGTTATTCTTGTTTTTCACTTAATTATCTTATTACATTAGTAAACACAGGAGTGTATCATCTTTTCAGTGGTCTTGTATAGCTAATCCCCTTGAAGGGGTGCTGAAATTGTACATTTTTCCTGCATTATGTACGTGTAAAAGATTTCAAACTTCCAGACCTTGTAGGGAATGTTTTTAGGGAATTGGCAGATTTTAATCCATATAACAAGTACCTGGCTTGTACATTTTTGAACTCAGACCTTAAATGTCTGGTTGATGTAAACCATTAAAGTTTATTCATATAACTTTTTTATAATTAATTGACACTTTATATCAACTTTGCTAATCAAGATTTTTACCTTTTTAGGAAGTAATGAAATTTCAGTGAGAATTTTGTATAGCATGCAGCAATTTTACTTATTTAGAACTCTTTGCTTAAAATTACATGTTTTAATAAACTTCATCATGATTACATGTGTCAGTGGTGTATTCCACTGGAATTCAGCAAATAAACCGCAGATTGGATTTTGCTTCAGTTTTATCAGTTTTGCCCATTAAATGACACTGTACATTGCCTGTTGAACCATCAGATGCATGAGAAGTAGGATATGTCTGCTCAGTTTAACAGCTAGGTGTGTTTTATGTGGTGTGTGTTTGTCTTGATATTCTTTTGATAGGATCGTGTTCCTTAATGTAGTGCATGCTGTCTCTGAAATGATCTTGAAATCTCTTGTCTAGCTCTTTTTAAACCATCTTGCTTGTTTCCTTTTCATCACTGTTTCTTTTCTCACCTTTTCTCAAGCTGACTGAATCTTCTGATGAGGTAACAAAATAGCCTTTGTCCCTCATAGTTCCTTGTTCCTTCCCATTCCTCTAACTTCATAAGGTCATTAAGACTAACCACCTCTTTAACAGTCTGGATTTGGCATACCTTTCATGCTGATGTTTAGTATAACACAATTTCATATTTCCATTGCCAAAACAGTACTTTTTTTTCTTTTTCTAAATCGATGGTATTGTGAAAGAAATCTAGTAATCAGAGAAATGAAAGAAGTATAGTGATCAAGGTTAAAGTGAAGGCTCTAATTGAATGTTTTTTATGCAGTTTTAATGCAAAAAATAGATGCCTTTAGTATTGAGAACTTCTCTTTTGTGGCCATTGCTACATTACACGGACCTCTACCATTTCTTTATCACCTTAGCTGTCCACAGTTTTAATTTGGCAATTGAACCTTAAAAAGAAATGAAAGAGTGGAGATAAAAACCATCTTTCCAGACTCTGGGGGAGAAGCGTCTCCTTACTGGACTGAGGACATCAGACTTGAACTTGGGTTGTTGCTAGAAGAAATGTTTAGAAACTAGTGCTACATTTTCCCTCTTCGTCAGATGTTGGAATATGGCCCTCACTTTTCAAAGCAGATTGCCTGGCAGTCATTATCTCTTTTGTCTCTGTCACCAATTTATTTGTAATCTCTGGCAGTTCATGCAGTGTTTCAAGCTTCTTGCTTTTTCCGTGTTGGTTTTTGAGTAATCATAACATGGCTGACTGCATTACTGAGTAATGTAGAACATTTTTTTATGTATTTGTCATGTTTATTCATCTGTCCTTCAACGTGATCTAAGTTTAGCATTGGACTTGCTCTTGAATTTAGCATTTGATTCTGTTCAAGGCTGCAGCCATGGCTCCACCGGAGGAGGAACTGAAGAGAATGGGCTCTCCAGAAGAGAGAAGGCAGAACTCGGTGTCAGACTTCCCACCTCCTGCTGGCCGGGAACTCATTTTGCGCACCACTGTGCCGCGCCCGGCTCCATACTCCCGAGCTCTGCCTCAGCGCATGTACAGTGTTCTCACCAAAGAGGATTTCAGACTTGCAGGTGCCTTTTCGTCAGATACCTCCTTCTTCTAATTCTAGAGCCACTCATTTATGGCTTCAGAGGCCGTGCTGACCCCTTCCAAGGAAGGGAGGTTGTGCCAGTCAGAACTTGAGAGGCCATGAAGAGGACCTGTCCAGTCCAATGATCAGGAATCATACCAGCATCTGAAAGACTTTCCAGCACCATGCTTGGGCTTTGTTGTATCTTCGTTGGGTCAGAGAGAATTGAGCTGTTGAAAGATTTGTTCCCCAAAGAGATGGCCCTTGTTTGACCAGGGGTTGGGGGTAGGAGGTGGTGGGATGTGCAGGGACCAGAAAAATAGCAGGAGCTCTCTGTACTCACTCCAGTGGGATTGTGCTCATTTATTCTTTCCTGTGACTCTCCCTTAGGCTATCGCCTTACATTCATAGTCTGTAAACACACTCGTTGCATTTGTTAGTAACAGGCGTGCAAAACAGAGTATCTGTTAATTGAGATTTCTGGATATTTTGGTGGTAGCTTCTTTTCCCAGAATCTGTGTTTTTGAAATACTAAATGACATTCTGTTTATTCAATCTAGTGGCCATGTTGATTGTATTAATTAACTTTTGATGAGTATTTTAAATATTCTAGGAGAAAACTTAGAATTTCACATAGTTTATGTGTTTTTCCATGTAACTATGACCTAAATGTATTCCTTCTGATAAAACAATATATTAAATGTCACTGCAAATTAGTGTTGTATCTTATCTTGTAAGGTTTGTTTCTCTTGTTTTGTTTTTGGTTGGCAGTAAGATATCTACCTGCAAATTGTTCTCTTCCCCTGCTGTACAGCATGCATTCCTTTTTTTGTGATTGTTGGCTAGATACTATATATACGTAATGGAGTAGAGATGAGCACATGCTACAAATACAGCTTTGGAACATAGAGATTATCATGCACTTAGTGTAATTTGGTGTGTGTGCTAATGTAATGAATGCGAGGTTATTTCAGTGAACTATTGTGCTTTTGTGTTTTAGTTAAAATGAAAATAATTGATGCAGATGTATAGCACCTAGCATAAGGATAATAGTACTTCTAGTTATGTGGTGATCAAGATTTATTAAGTTTGTGTTGCTGTATGGCCTCTGTTCAGTAATCTGAAATCAATTTTAGGCCGAAAATTCTCATTTTAATCCAAAGCAAAAAGTGGTTATACTGAAGCATAGACCTTGCCTATGTAATTTAAAGAATTAATAGAGCTGTGTATACCCTATTATATTATTTTTGTAAAAAAAAAGTGTGCGTGTACATATATATGTATATATATGCACATATATATGTATATATGTATATATGAAGTAGGGGAGGCCCTAGTTGGTGACCTCCCAGCCTTACAGTGCTTTTCTCTGAGATGCTGGACTTGATTGCTGCTGGTAAACCGTATGGATGCAGGCCTGAGTACTGAGCGCTGTACCAGGTAGAAAATGTGTCTTTCAAGGACAGGATTTTTCTGCTTTCCAGTGAGGAAGTAATAGCAATGAAACATTTTTCAAAGAGAGGTTGGACTTTAAAACGGCTTTGTGAATCTAATAAAAAAGGAAAGTCTTGCTTTCTCTGACTACTTTTCTTTTCTCTCCTCTCGTGGGCACTTTGGTCTTATTTCAGTTTGTTTTATGCTGTCTCACATCTTCCTAAATATTTGCAGCCTGCCGAGGCTTGCAGGGGTCTCAAGAACATTCTTTGTGCCTTCTTTTTTAGTGGCAGTTACCCCAGTTCACTTTTCTTATACTTACGTGTCGGTTTATCTCACAGGTATTTTTTAACGTACCTACTTTATAGCAGGTACTGTACTAGGCAGTAAAGATAAAACAGACACCAAAACACTCCCTTCTTTTCAGTGACCTTTCTGTCATGTAGGGAGGGTTGATGTTACATTGCCATAAAATGGAGAGTACGGTCAACTCATGTGAATGAGTTGGAAGTCCAACATTTATTGTAATAATGCATTCATTCATTCAGTGGCAACAGAGAGTAATACATGCGATATTAGTGAATAGAGAATGTGTATAGTAATGTGTTATGAGAGAGATTTTTCACTCAGGCTTTAGGAATCAGGAAAATCTTTTTAGAGGTAATTTCTTTTTTTTTTTTTTTTAAAGATTTTATTTATTTGTCAGAGAGAGAGAAAGAGCACAAGCAGGGCGAGCAGCAGGCAGAGGGAGAAGCAGGCTCCCTGCTCAGCAGGGAGCCCAATGCTGCACTCCAACCCAGGACACTGGGATCATGACCTGAGCTGAAGGCAAATGCTTAACTGACTGAGCCACCCTGGGGTCCCTTAGAGGTAATTTCTAGATTGAGACCAGAAGATGAGTAGGAGCTAATAAAGAGTTGGGGAAGTATAGTCAGTTGCTTGCAAAGAAGAACTGCATCCTGTACACTTGCTGATAATTCATTGTGATTTTGCTGCTGCTTTCATGAAGTGGAGTTTACTTTGTATATTTGGACGTTACTTGTCTTCCCATCTGTACTTAGCTGTGCCTCTTTGGTCACTGGAGTATTAGCAATTGTGACACAGGTGGAGACTTGAAAAGTACTTGCAACTTGGGGCTTGGCCTCTCTTCCTCTGGGAACCCTGAGATGCGCAGAGAAGCCTGATGTAGGAAGAGAGAGTTGGGTGATTTGTTACATAGCATCCCCCCTTCATGCTTCAGGGGGTGGGAAGAGTGTTACAGGTAGAGAAAACAGAACGGGCAGAAACTCAGAGACAAAACATATCTTTGGAGAATGGCCAGCCTTTCAGTTTGCTGGGAGTGAAAGACAAGAAATGAAGCTGGTTAGGTCATGTGCCGTGAGACTGACAAATTCTCTGTTAAGCACAGCCACAATTTTGGGCCTTATCTTCAGGGCATTAGTGAGTCATTGAGAGTTTTGTTTTTGTTTTTACAGATTTATTTGTTTATTTTTAGAGAAAGTATGTAAGAGAGTAGGGTAAGGGGAGGCAGGGCAGAGGGAGAAGGGAAGAGAGTCTTAAGCACACTCTGCCTGGAGCGGGGAGCCCAACGCAGGGCTTAGTCTCATGACCCTGAGATCACAACCCGAACTGAAACCAAGAGTCAGTTGCTTAACTGACCACACCACCCAAGACAGCCCAGTCATTGAAGAGTTTCAAGCAAGGGAATGACATGGTGGGTTTCAGACCACACTGTAGCAGGGCAAATGGATTGGAGAGGCTAAGAAAGTATTCGCATCCTGGATCTTGTACTAAATTGGAAAGTCTTAGTGTATCAGTGTTGTTGTTGTTGTTTTAATCCTCCTCTCTGCTTTGTAATGTGCTGTAAAGAGCCCAACAAATGCTTGTGGAACCAACATGAAGTGTCTGGGACCCTCCCACACCTATAAATTCTTATAGCACCATAATAATTCAGATTTTCTAAGCATTTCTATTTTTATTTTATTCATTAGTCCAGCAAATGTTTATTGAGTGCCAACTGTGTACCAGGTACTCACAGTCCTGGGAATGGGGATACAGCAGTGAACAGGACAGATAAAAGACCCCCATAGATACTGCTTTCAGGGACACCAAGTACAAATGAATTATCTAGGGAGAGGCAGCGTGTTTTTTTAGATAGGTGATAAGGGAACGTCTGTGAGATGGTAAAATTTGAGCAGAGACCTGAAGGAAGTGAGCGAACTGGCCTTGTGAGAGTCTGGGAGATGATTCCAGACAGGAAATAGCAAACGTGAAGCCCTGAGGTGGGAGTTAACATGGGAAGTTAAAGACACAGATGAAAGGCCAGTGTGGTTAGAGTAAGTGAAGGGAAGAGAGTGGAGGAAAGAAAGTTGGACAGATGTGCAAGGACCAAATTTCACAAAGCATTCGGAATTTGGGTTTGCTTCTTGATTGAAAAGGAAACCAGTGGAGATTTTGAACAGGGAGTGTCATGATCTGACATTGATAGAACTTTCCCCTGGCTGCAGTATGGAGAATACACTGCAGAGGTGGGGGTGGAAGTAGTGAAACTAGTTAGGAGAGCTGATGGTTTGGACTGGAATGGTCACAATGAAGGTGATAAAAGGTGAGCAGATATGGTGTATATTTTCAAAGCAGAATGCACAGAATTTGGTGATGGAATGCATGAGGGTAGGGCAAAGTCAAGGATGACTTGAAGATTTGGGGCCTGAGTAACTGAGTGAATGATGCTGTCATCTTCTCAGATGGGGAAGACTGAGGGAAGAGCATTTTGGGGGGTGATGTAAGGTTCTGAGTTAGGATGTGTTAATTTTGAGAGAGCATTTGGATACCTGTGATGTAGCCAGCCTTGAAGATGGCCCCCACTGATCCCTGCCTCTTGGTCTTCACACCCTTGTGTAGTCCCCACCCCCTATATTTTGACCAATGAACATGGAGAAAGTGTTGTCACTTCCAAGATTAGGTTATAAAAGATGTTGCAACTTCTGGCTGCCTGTCTCGTTTGCGTGCTCTCTCTCTGTCGCTCTCATCGCTTGCTCTGGGGGAAGTCAACTTCTATGCCAGAAACAACCCTAAGGAGAGGCCCACATGGTGAGGAATTGAGGGCTTCTTTCAACAGCCTTGTGAAGCTTGGAAGTGGATTCTCCTCAGTCTCCGAAGACTGCGGCCTCCTGAGGCACCCAAGCCAGAAGTACCCAGCTGCACTGCCCCTGGATTGTTGACCCTCAGAAATGGGGTGAGATGATGTTTTTATTTTAAACGAAGTTTGGGGACAGTTTGTTTCACAGCAAAATAACAAAATACCCAAGTGATGAAGTCATTTTGGGGTTTCAGGAAAAGGTTAGAACTTGTGCAGTAAATTGAGAAACTTAAATATAGAGAGTACTTAAGCACAGACAGTGGGAGAGCCCTATGGAGTGAATACAGTGGGAAGAGAAGGTCTGGAGATGGAGCCAGAGGTCAGGAAGGGGAGGAGGACTGCCTGAGGAGACGAAGGAGGAGCAGGTGTTAGGGGGGAAAGAAAACGGTAAGTGTGATGGTTCAGAAGCTAGGAAGGAAAATATTTGAAGGAGGTGGGAGTTGATCGACTGTGTCAAATGCCACTGAGACGTCAAATAATACAAGAACTCAGAATGGATCGTTGCATACCTGTGGGTGCAGAGTAGCAACTGCACACAGAAAGGCCATTCTTACGGGGGAAGAGCAGAGAAGTGACCGGCTGGAGGGAAGCTGGGTGCACTTAACACTTCTACTCAAGCCAGATGGGGCTGTGGTGGCCGTGCACTGTTCATTGCCCCGAACTTGAGGGCAGGGGGCCCCTGGGGTGGGGCGTACATACGGTATGGTAGAGGGCAAGAGCACGAAGCCACTGTTCCAAGCCAACTGTACCCCTCTTCCCTGCCCCACTCCTGCTGCCAACTCTCTTCTGGGCACACAGGATAATGGATAGGGCTTGGCACTGCACAAACGCTGAATGGATGAGTGCCTCTTGATGGCAAGGGAGGCCCACTGTTGTGTTTGAATCTTCTGGACTCTATTTTTTGGCCATTGGGCACCATGAAACCAGAATACTTCAGAATATGAGCTTCTGGAAGCCAGAGCACTGCTGCCAGCATTTCTCTAGCTTTGAAAGTGGGGCATGGCATCAGCCTATCTAAATGGGCATGGCTAATTCTTGAAATACAGAATAAACGAGTTCGTCTTAGCATGCCTTCTTTGCCAGCAGTTTTCCCCCTGGTGGCTTGCGATGTCTGACAGGCAGTCATGGATAAATCTCCCTCAAATGGACAGTCTCTTCTGTTGCAGGGAGCATTCCTGGGGTGAGCTTACCAGCCAAGGAAGGTGGCTGAACAAAAGGCCCCTACTTGGCCTCTAGTCGTGTGGGCCAGTCTCTGATTGGTCCGTGGGCATCACTCCTCTTGTTCCCCCGTGTGGCCCTCCTCGGCAGCAGGGGCATCTGGCAGTTCTTGGCAGAGACCTTGATGTCATCTCAGAGGCACATATACTCCTGATGCTTTCCAACTGGATGAGCCTTTCTAAGGAAACTACGTTTCTTCCCTCTCCGGTTGATAAACAGCTGGATTCTTTCCCCAGGTAAAACCATGATGGAATATCCTTTGTTTAAGTTTGTAGGTTTGTCTTCATCTTGTCCCGGAATAAGGCGGATGCATGGCCTGTGTGGGAGACCTGTGTGGGCTGGGCTGGCTCATGCTGGAGGACCTGCTAGCTGGGGTCACAGCTGGTGAGTTTATCTGCAGTACCTCAGCTTGTGAAAAAAGTATTCCCCGGGGAAGAAAACCAGAATGCATCACTGTGTTCACTAAGGCTTCTGTAACAACGTATCACAAACTGGGTGGCTTAAAACAGCAGAAGTTTGTTGTCTCACGGTTCTGGAGGCTACAAGTATGAAATCAAGGTGTCAGCTGGCCCATGCTCCCTCTGAAACCCGTCAGGGAGAATCCTTCCTTGCCTTTTCCCAGCTTCGGGTGGTTGCCGGAAATCCTTGCTGTTCTTGGCTTGCAGCGACAGAACTTGAGTCTGTGCCTCGGTTGTCACGTGGCCTTCTCTCCTGTGTGTCTCTGTCTGTTCTCTTCCTGTGACACTGGCATGACCTCATCTGAACTTCTTACATCTGCAGTGACCCTGCTTCAAACATCACATTCTGAGGTACTAGGGGTTTAGAACTTCAACATGCCTGCCTTTTTTGGAAGGGAGTGGGGGTCATAACTCAGCCCATACAAGCATCATTCAGAAGCCATTCGGTTGGACAGGTGCCCATCTAGTTGGTGGCAGGCCACAGGGCCTGACGTGTAAAGCACGGGCCCACCACCGGAGAGAGGAGTTTCATTCTCTGCCTTCCTTGATTAGCCACACGATCCTGGGCTGGTACCTAATGTCTCCCTCTGCCAGAATGGAGACAAAAATAAGTATCCAACACATTGTAATGAAATTAAACAAGATACTATCTAAAAAATGCCCAGCATGGGATAGGTTGTTTAATAAAGACAAACTGTTTATAGGAACTGTACTGGATAGTGGTACAGCTGTGGGCGAATGAATGGTTAGCTGTTGTTTAATGTGAGAACACACCTACGCAGCCAGTGTTCTAGAGATGACGGCCCAAATAGCCCCGTCACGAGAATGACCAAAATCGCCTACCATCTCATCACATCAACTGGTTTCTTTTGATCCCTTTTCCCCTCCTTGGGTCACAGCCTCCCTGGAGGAAACTATATTTAACATCCGAATAGACTCTGTCAAGTCAGGGGATAGGGGTGGGAAGTTGGGAAGAGTCGAGGAACATTCCAGGCAGTGGGGCTTCTCTGCCGAGTCCTGCAGACACAGTGGTGGTGTTAGTGTGGCCAGGGCGGAGAGAGGAAAGAAAGGCAGGGTAGCAGAGGAAGTGGTGGTAGGTTCCAGAGCCTTCCTTCCTTGTGTAAGAACTTGGACCTTGTCAAGTGATAGTGGAGGAGCTCGAAAGGTTTTCAGTAGAGAGAGAGGAACAAGATTAGACTCAGACCCTTAGGAGCCACAGTGATCCCCGCACCAGATGGCAGCAGCCTTGAGTTGCGGTGGTGGTGGTGGGGTGAGAGATCCAGCAGGTGACACTGTCAGGACTTGGTGAAGTGCAGGAGGTGGTTAGTGAAGGCTGATGTGTTCTGGATGCCCAGCTCTGACCTGAGGGGCCAGCTGCTCTGTCGTGACAGGCAGCGCCTGGCACAGATTTGTGGTACATCATCAGCCTAAGCATAGCCACTTGCCATGTAGCCACGCCTCCCCCCACCACGCTCTGTCCACACTCTGGTGAGATCGGCACCCTTTCTGTTACAGGACCCACGGTGGAACGATGTTCATAAGGCGATGCCCATTACATACAGTGTCCAGGAATCCTCAGTCTTACCGGTTTGCTAATGACAGGGAAGGGCAGCAAGCACTGGTGTCACTCACCTTTCCTTAAGCGGCCTCTGCACACACATTTGCTTCTGTTAAGCATTTGTCAGGAAAGTGACATCGGCTCCCTCCAGGGGCTAGTCAGACCTGGCTAGCAAGTGATGGGACACAGATCAAAACTTTTCTTAAGTTCTTCAGCCATTTGACAGTTTGAGTAAATAATGACTTCTTGGTGCTATTTATTCACATTCTTCTTTCTCAGCCCTATTTTTGGTCCAGAACATTCTTTATTTTTGTCCGTGTTACATAATGAGGGAACTGCATTCTTAGTAACCCACTGTCACTCCTGTGTTATCTTGCCTACACGAAAAAAGGAAATATTTTTGGAGTGTGAATTTCCCAAACGTTCTCAACTATTCTGGGCCCGAAGGCATAACGTCATGGAGGGAGGACTACAGCGGGGAGAGGGCCCAATCTTCCTTGGCTGAGGCCAAAACCTGGTCCTTGTAAGCTGGCAGGAAACTTCCCGAGTGCCCTGCCCTCCCCGGCCAAATGGCAAGAGCTCCTCTCTGCACGGAGTTTTCCATGTTTAGCAGTTGATTCAGGTGCCTAGGAATACTCTGAATTGCTGTCTCTCATTTCTGTTGCTTCAGGATATTCAAAAGATTGGGGGGGAAAATGACCACAAGCAAATGAAACACTCTTCTTAAGCAGTCTAGTGACAGGCTGAACCCCCTGTGGGGGCCAAACCAGGAGAGCAAAAGCTCTTTGAATAAGTTTGAAACCCTGTTCCTGGCCAGCCATCAGGAGGCTTGTGTAGCTTGATTGGAAATATGGCCTAAGAAGGCAGCGTCCCTGGAATGGGTCTGTGCGGAAGTTGCTTGCTTAGTCCCAGCTGGATGTGTCTTGGCTAGCCACAGAAGGCCTATAAAGATGAATTTGTCTGAAGAGCCCAGGAGTTTCAGATCTTACGCCATCTGGCTGGAGAGTCAGACAGGTTTCCTTCATGGGTTTAGGGGATTCCCCAAGAGTATCCTGGTTGGAAACTGTTTCTGGAAGCTGTTGTAGGACCAACCTGTGGGAAACGCTGACCTACCTCCGAGCACAGGGGGGCTGCAGGAGGCAGCCCAAGAAGGATCGCTCAGGTCCTAATGGGGATAGTTCAGCTCAGCAAGTCCTGTGAGAAAGTCAGGATATAGGTGACCCTCTATCACTGAAGATTTCATCTGAAACTTTTTCAGATAGTCAAATTATATATGACCTTAGAGCAGGTAATTGTCCCATGATTAAATAAACTAATGCCCAGAATTTCTCAAGCAGAAATAATGTATGGTGTGTCTTAAAGGCACAGCTTCTTATGGACCCTGGCATTTATCTTTGGATCGCTTAGCGCACAGCGAGAGCAATTTCACCTGTAAATGTGGGCACCCCAGTCTTCATGTGCGTCAGAATAGCTGATAGTCATTGCTTAGCCTACCACCGAAATGAAAACAAAACAAAACTACAACACTTAAGAAGCATCATAGAACTCAAAAAGACCCTGGAGACCATATCCTTAGACGCTGTGATGGGAAAAAGGTCTGTGGAACCTGTCGGATGTGGTAGAACTATTTCCAGGTAGAAACACAGCGCATTAGCTTGTTTAGTAATCACAATCCTAGATTAAATGGACAACACTGAGCTGAAACTTTATACATCCACTCCAGGGGTTTACTGTATGTAAAATGCTCCCTGCCTATGAAGAAATGTTCATGGGCCCATGGGTGCAAGTGTTCTGCTAGCCTCCTCCCAGCTCCGTGCAGAGGACAATTCTAAGTTTGTGACCATCCGATGTGCTCTCCAGGGTTAGTGATGGGTGGAGTCGAGGAGGTGGAAGCCCAACCAGGCTGCGTGCTGCAGGCCAGAAGGGCCTGGGCAGATGCATGGAAAGGTCAGAGGTTCAGTTCACTCATGGGTCTCAATGTAGCGTGTGGTAGCCATGACATGTGGTACTTGTCATTTGGCTGGTGCAGGGGTTTGAATCCTGCCTAGAGGCAAGAAGGCTAGTGAATAACTGGCTGGCTACCCAGTATCTTACTGTCTGGGTTCACATAGATTCAATGTGGAATATTGGCCCTGTAAAGGAAGAAAGCCAGAGAGGAAAAAGAAGAAAATTAATAAAAGGATGACTGAATGTTTATGTCCCCCCAAAATTCATGTTGAAGTTCTAACCCCCAGTGTGATGGTTTTAGGAGGTGGGGCCTTTGGGACACGATTAGGTCAGGAGGATAGAGCCCTCATGAATGGGATTAGTGTCTTTATAAAAGAGACCCCAGAGAGCTGTCTTGTTCTTTCTGCCATATTAATCAGCAGTCTGCAGTCCAGAAGAGGGCCTTCACTAGAACCTGGCCATGCTGGCTCCATGATCTGAGGCTTCCAGCTTCTAGTACCATGAGATACAGATTCCTGTTGTTGGCAAGACATCCTGTTTATGGTGTTTTGTTATAACAGCCCTAGCTGACCACGGTGGAATGGCTTCGGTTAGTGATGTAGTTATATACAATGAATATAATATAGCATTTAGTGGCAGAACTTTGTATATGACTTTGGGCTTCTATTTACAGAATCATTAAAGGTTGTATGTTTTTCGGTTTCACAGGGAAACCTACTGGTTAGTGGTATTTACTTGGGTTCTTTAGATTGTAACAAATAAAGACCCAAAGTAAGGATTCATGGGGAACAGTGAAGGCCATGAGATGAAACTGAGCCATCATAGGACTTGACCTCATGGAGTCTAGAATCTGGAGTAGGTTTTAAAATTTGGGTTGGCTCTAGAGAAACTTAGCTGCAGGAATTCACAGCTTCCCCCCTGCTCGTGTATGACCATGAATGTGACGTGGCTCCAAGTGACCATCTTTCTGTCCTGGTACCAGCTAGCCTCTGCATCTTGTTCATAGTTTGGTTCCTGTGGACGATGAGCCTGCTCAGGGTCCAAGGCAGCTTCTCTTCCCTTCCACATCACCACCTCTCAGTACCAGCTTCTCTTGCTTCCTAGCTTAGCCTCTCACTTTTCCAGTTCTATGAAGTACTTGATCAGCCCAGTACATTTTTTCATCCAGCCCGTTAGGCATAATTTGTGGGCCACTGGCCAGCCAACAGATTAACTTCCTGGGGTTATCCCTTCAACTATAGCTGGGAAATGTTCACGGATGTCCGCAGATTGCCCTCTTAGGAGAAGGTCTTGAACAGGAAAGAATCCTTTGACAGGAAGTGTGGCAGTAATGCTAGTATGGTCGTGTTCATGATTTTTGTTATTCCTTAAAGTTTCTATCTAATGTTTTATTTAGAAATCATTTCAAACTTAGAAAGTTGAAAGAATAGTACAAAGAAATCCTGTAAATCCATTATGCAGATTCACCCGTTGTCCATATTTTGCCATTTTAGTTTCCTAGCCTAGTTTTTAATAAATCTGTGTTAAATAGAAATGATGAATGTCTCTATCTCCCCTCTGCCCACTTAACTTTTCTTCCCCCTGTGTTGTGATAGAAATGACAAAAGCTGTGTTGGGTCAGTTCTCAGGAAAGAAGTTGTCAGTACAGTATGGAGCTGATTTAGGAGATATGTTTTCAAATTTGAACCCTATCAGACATGGTAGAGATCTTTTGTTATTTTTATTGCATATGACAAAATCATGCAGGTAAAATAAAGCTTAAGAAAATGACATCTAGATTTTCTGAAAAACCATAGCCAAAGCAATTGAAATACTAAATATCAAATGTCTTTTAAAGTGTATATTATACAAATTTTAATTTTTTAAAGACACAATTTACAATAACAAAAAATTTACCTAGCAGTGAATTTGGCAAAAGATATGCAAACTTTTTTTTTTGTTTTAGAATGTTAAGTACTTTTTAAAAAAGTTTTTAAATTTTATTTCCAGTTAACATATGGTGCAATATTAGTTTCAGGTGTACAATATAGTGACTAACATTTCCATATAATACCCGGTGCTCATCACAGGTGTGCTCCTTAGTCCCCATCACCTATTTCACCCATCCCCCCACCCACCTCCCCTCTGGTAACCACCAGTGTGTTCTCTGTAGTTAAGAGTGTTTCATAATTTGCCCCCTCTTTTTTTTTCTCTTTGCTTATTTGTTTTGCTTCTTAAATTCCACATATGAGTGAAATCATATGGTATTAGTCTTTATCTGACATTTTGCGTAGCATTATACTTTGTAGATCCATCCATGTTGTTGTGAATGGCAAGGTTCATTCTTTTTTATGGCTGAGTAATATTCCACTGTGTGTGTGTGTGTGTGTGTGTGTGTGTGTGTGTGTGTGTATACCACATCTTTATCCATTTGTTAATTGATGGACACTTGGGCTGCTTCCATAGTTTGGCTATTGTTCACAATGCTGGCTGTAAACATAGGGGTGCATGTATCCCTTTGAATTAGTGTTTTTGTATTCTTTCAGGAAATACCCAGTAGTGCAATTTATGGACATAGTGTAGCTCTATTTTTAACTTTTTGAGGGAACTCCATGCTGTTTTCCGGAGTGGGTGCAACAGTTTGTGTTCCCACCAGCAGTGCACAAGTGTTCCTTTTTCTCCACATCCTCACCAACACTTACGTTTCTTGTGTTTTTGATGTTAGCCATTCTGACAGGGTGAGGTCCGATATCGTTGTAGTTCTCATTTGCATTCCCCTGATGATGAGTGATAATAAGCACCATCTCATGTGTCTGTTGGCCATCTGGATGTCTTCTTTGGACAAATGTCTGTTTAGGTTAGATATGCAAACTTTTTAAAGGAGAAAATCATAAAACTTGAATGAAACAAATTAAAAGGCATAAATTGAGAGATACGCCATTGTACTTGCATATAAGGAATTGGTATCGCAAAGATGTCAGTTCTCCCCACAATGACCTACCTATACTCTTCCTAATAAAATCCCAAATGGGACTTCTTTTTTTTTTTTTTTTTTTGAGTTTTGGTGGAACTAGAATAGTTGAATCTGAAATGTATATGGAAGAGCAAAAGGCCATGAACAGCCAAACTTGAAAAAGAACAGTAAATTAGGAGGTCTTGCTTTATGAGGTATTAAGACTTATTATGATGCTATGATAATTAAGAGTATGGTATTGACTCGTAGTAGTTCAATAAAACAGAGAGAGCCGAGACACATAAGGGAACTTAGGTTCTGGAAAAGACAGTAAGGCAGATCAGGGGAAATGTTGGGGTATTCAGTAAATAGTGTTCGGACAAGAGGTTGTCCTTGTATCCCAAGAGGGAAGAGAAATGAAATTGGATGCTTGTTATATCACTCCCTACTCAAAAATCAATTCCTGGCAGATGTAAGACTCTTACGTAAATACAAGGAACAAGGAACAACAACAACAACAAAAAAACCCACATACGATGTTTAGACTATTATGTGGTAAAGTGGCTTTAAAATTTTAGTGTAAGGAGATCTTCTTAATAAGACACAAAGGGGGCGCCTGGGTGCCTCAGTCAGTTAAGCGTCTGCCTTCGGCTCAGGTCATGATCCCAGGGTCCTGGGATCGAGCCCCCATGTCAGGTTCCCTGCTGACTCCTCGCTCATGCTGTCTCTTGCTATCTCTGTCTCTCAAATAAATAAACCATTAAAAAAAAAAAAAACACAAATAATACAAACCATAAAGGAAAAGATTGATTAATTTGGCTACATTAATATTAAGAACTTCTTTTCAACAAACACCATAAAGAATATGAGAAGAGAAACCACTGGCAGGTTAATGGGATTTGCACACAGACGACCAACATGAATTGGTGTCCTGAACAGATTTAAAAATCCCCCCCCCATGCCATGAATTAGTTAAATAGTGCTGAAAACCTATTAGCAAAATAGGCAGAAAAAGACGTGAATGGGTCATAGAGAAAAAAGAATGAGCAAACATTTATGAGATGTTTATCCTCTTTAGTAATTTGAGAAATGCAGATTAAAATCATAGTGAGGTACCATTTCACACAGAACCGGTGGGCACCAATCTTAAAGTTAGACAATATTCAAGTGTTGACAAGGATTTCAGTGCTGGCAACAGTGTAAATTGGTACAACTTTGGAAATATAATTTGCGTTTCTGAATAAAATTTGAACACATACATAACCTGCAGTATAGTAACTTGTCCCTGGGTGTGTGCTTTCAGGAGTGGTTGTCACAGTGTGATCCCCAGACTGGCAGCATCAGCATCTCCTGGGAGCTTGTTAACGATGTGCTTCCTCCGGCCACCCAGACCTGCCGAACCAGAGACTCTGGGTCTGGGGCCAGCAGTATGTGCTTGAGCAAACCTTGCACGAGATTCCGATGCACATTCAAGCTTGGAGCCCTGCTTTCAAGAAACGTTTGTGTGGGTATACCAGGAGACATGAGCAGCACTTCATAAAATCCGCAGACTAGAAGCGCTGATACCCTTCAGCAGTAGAAAGGATAATCCTATTACAGTATGTAATTACTAGCATGGATGACACAAAACTCGGGATAAAAAGCTTGTCACAAGGCATCTATGCAGTGTGATTTCATTTATTTAAAAGTCAAACCAGGCAACTTGAACAGGAAGCTGTTCGGGAATATGTACATATGTAGTATTCCTATAAGGAAAGCAAGGGAATGATTTATACACAAGTCAGAACAGTGGTTCTGTTTGTGGGGAAGGCAAGAGGATGTAATTGGGGAGCAGCATACAAGCATTAAAGGTACTGGAGAGAGCCTATGTTTTAAAAACTAGGTGGTGGGTATATTGCTATTTGTTTTACTACTTAAAAAGATAGTATATTGAGTGGGAACTGAACATTTCAATTATGTAAGTTGTAGGATTGCAAAATTGAGAGGCAGTATTTTCCTGATGTCAGAAAAGACTTTCATATGGAGGTGAACATGGAGCAGGGTGCAGATATGCCTGATGTTTTATAACACTTTAAAGAAAGTGTGCAGTGGTTGGGACTCCCTTAAGGCTACACCCTCTCAGACTTCCTGACAGTAAATTGTTCCCTTTGCTCTGCCACTAGAGGTACTGTACTAGGGTAGAAAAGTTGACAGGATACTCCATGAGCAAGGCAGCAGTTAGAGCTCATGAAAACTTCCCCTAGTGATGAGGGTGTTTAGGGCAGTGGTCTGTGAGCTAAGTGAGGAGGCGGTCAAGGGCCCCAGGCCCCCTCCATCCCTTTCGCTGCCTGACAGCCCAGGAAGATCCCTTTCTGTCTGGTGTAGGTGGCTGTTAGTGGAGGAGGGTTGCCTGACCCACTTTGGGCTTTCCACAAGTTAAGGGATAAACCTTATTTTGTGAAGCTATTGAGAACTGGATTTTTTTTTTCTGATGTGGCAGCTAGTATTGAGTATCCCAAGATGATTAATAATGGAGGAAAAAAACAGGTCACACTGGTGTTTTATAATGACCACTCAGGCAGCCATGTGCAGATGGAATAGAGGGCAAGGCTGGTGGTGTGGCTTCTGGGAGTGTCTTTCTGGGGGCTGTCGCTGTCCAAGTAAATGGATCCTACAGGTAAGTAAGTGTTGCAAAAATCTACCATGGTCTTGACTTGTTTCTCATAGGTAATATTTGATTGCTTGTAGCTCAGGTTAAAGCTGTGGAGTTTGTAAACGAGCTGGAAGTCGTTTAGAGCTCAGGAAAGTTTGCCCTCCTTTCAGGATAAATCCAGCCTTCCTGGACTACATCCAAGGAAAGTATTTATGTGAGGACTGGGTGGACCATGGTGAGAAGGTCTCCAGAAAGACCTTCCCTAGCATCCCCTTCGAGGGTCAAGAGATTAGTTGGAGAGCCTGTCACTGGGCTGTTAGCAGATCTCGCTGTCTGACAAACAAGTCAGGCATGCCTCTAGCAGACGGCTTCCCCTGGGGAAGGAGCAGGCTTCTCAGGGAAACCCTAGCCAGGTGTTCTTCCACAGAAGGGTCATGGTGGAAGTAGAATGGCATGTTTAAGTTCTGTGAGTATAGACCCGAGTGTGGGGTCAGGATGAGAAGCAGGGCAGCCAGAGGAGTGAAGGGGACCCCACACTGTAGCCTGTTTCCTCCGACTCTGCCACAGATCCCAGCTCCTACCAGATGGGAATGTTCTCACTATGGAATGAGGATTTGTTTGTTCAAATCATCCTAAAATCTAGCTTTGAGCACTTTTACTCATTTGGAGAGAGGATGGGACTAGACCTTATGTTGCTGGCCTTGAGTCTGAAGGTTACGTTGTACCCCAAGATGCATTCTGCCTGGACTTGACAGCTTTAAGCTGAAAAAGATGCCAAATTCCAACCTGGAACTGTAGGCTGGCTCGGTCAGTGGTACAGAGTGAAGAACTCTTGAACCATGTCAGCAGGAAGATAATTCCTTTGTTATCCTCCTCTCAAAGAATGGAAAATGTCATTAGAGTCTCATGTAGAAAGAGCATTCTTTTTTTTTTTTTAAGATTTTATTTATTTATTTATTTATTTATTTATTTATTTATTTATTTGACACAGAGAGAGAGGGAACACAAGTAGGGGGAGCGGCAGGCAGAGGGAGAAGCAGGCTCCCCGCTGGGCAAGGAGCCTGATGCCAGACTCTATCCCAGGACCCTGGGATCATGACCTGACTGGAAGGCAGACGCTTCACTGACAGAGCCACCCAGATGCCCTAGAAAAAGCTTTCTTTGGAAGAGTGTCCAAGAAATTACACCAAAACAGATCTCCTTTTGCCAGGACACCATTTAATCAGCTGAAAGATATTTATACCTATGCTAATAGTTCTTGTGGCTTAGCCTGGAAAGGAAGAGAGGGGACTAGCAATCAAATGCTCCCTCGTTTTTCAAAGGAACAATTGGAAGACACTTTGGGAAAATATCCCAAGTTGTTGAGTTGATACTCACCATCCATTAAGTTTACTAGGAACAATAGGCTGCTTTCCAAGGAAAACATTTATAAAAATAATAAAAGAAGACAAATCATGCCAAGTAACTGTGATAATTCATTTGGTTGTTATTAATTCAGATCAATGGAACAATCCATGTAGCAGATGCCTTAGTAGGATTATAAATTGCATTTGCTCAGCACTGGAATTGGTATTTTGTTCTTCAGTTATCCTAATTGCTTCCTTTTAGGGAAGAAGTGAGCCTTTTCAGCAACATACTTATTGACATGTAAATGTTAGGTATAAGGGCCCAGCCCACAACCCATTCAGAATCAGGGATGGTGGGGGTTGGGGTGGGTAGGAAGTAGGGTGCTAGATGAAAAAGTTACCAATAAAATAATGGGCTCAGCTCCAAAATGATGCCCCCAGCAGGCTGGGAAGGCAGCGGTACCCAGGGAGACCTGCATTTCCTGAGAATTAGCTTTCAGCTTTGCACCATTGAGGATGATTTTAGCTGTGCGTTTGTCATATATGGCAAAAGAGGTATGTTCCCTCTGTACTTTGTTGAGAGTTTTAATCATGAATAGTTTTTGAATTTTGTGAGCTGCTTTTTCTGCATCTATTGAGATGCTGGTGTGACTTTTATCTGTTTTGTTAATGGAGTATATTATATTGATTAATTTGTATATATTGAACCATCCTTGTTTCCCTGGAGTAGGTCCCACTTGGTCATGGTGAATGATCATTTTTATATATTTTTGAACTTTGCTAAAATGTTGAGGAATTTTGCATCTGTGTTCATCAGGGGTATTAGTCTGTAATTTTCTTTTTTATAGTGTCCTTGTCTGGTTTTCCTATCTAGGTAATGCTGGCTTCATAGAATGATTTTGGAAGCATTCCTTCCTCTTCTGTTTTTTGGAATAATTTGAGAAGAATAGATATTAACTCTTTAAATGTTTGCTAGAATTTACCTGTGAAACCATCTGGTCATAGACTGGCTTGTTGGGAGTTTTTGGGTTATAGAGTCAATTTCATTACTAGTAATCAGTCTGTATATGCACGGGTTTCTATTTCTTCCTGATTCAGTCTCAGAAGACTGTGTGTTTCTAGAAATTTATCCATTTCTTCTAGGTTGAACAAAATTTGATGGCATTAAATTGTTCATGGTAGCGTTTTGTGATCTTTTGTATTTCTGTGGTATCATTTGTAACTTCTCTTTCATATCCGATTTCATTTATTTGACCACTGTTTTTTTTCTTGACTAGTCTGGCTAAATACCACCGTATATTTCTGAACATGGTAAGCAGGAAAATGTCAATTCTTCCAGTGGCAAAATGAAATGATATCTGCCTTTTACTTGACATATAATTCCTAAGATTTAGGGCTGATTTTCAGCAGAACTAAATAATGGATGAAGCATATATTTGAAATCCTGCTATTTGAGAATCGTATCCTCCTCTCTAAACTAGTCATCCAATTTGCCACCTGGTTGGTCCCGCTCTTTATGTACCCCCCTCTGTAAGCTACCCATCAATACATTTACCCGACCCTTCAAAGCGATTTTGCTACTCTAATGAATTACTTCATCCTAGCATAAAGGAGGCCAGTTGTGATTGTCAGGGTACATTAGCAACAGGCATACAAGCTCTTTGAATCTGCTAGATCACAGTTTTGAAGGGTGGGGACCATTACATCTTTCTCTAATCCATCAAGTTCCTGCACTACATAGGACTATTAAGTGAACAAGTAGAAGAGTTGATACAAAAGTGCATTTATTATTACATTGTCTCCCCTTATCCTCAGGTCCACTTTCCATGATTTCAGTCACCCGTGGTCAGCTGTGGTCCAGAAGTAGAGGGTCCTCCTGGTATATCTTCAGAAGGTCAGTAATAGCCAAACACTACCCCACAGCGCCTGCGTCATTCCCCTCACTTCATCTCCTCATGTAGGCATTTTATCATCTCACAGCATCACAAGAAGAACAAGGGTGAGTACCGTATAATAAAATATTGTGTGCGAGGGAAAGACCACGTTCACAAAACTTTTATTACAGTGTATTATTATAAATGTTCTGTTTTATTATTAGTTACTGTTAATCTCTTAGTAATCTGCCTAATTTATAAATTAAAGTTGATCATAGATATATCTGCATAGGAAAAAAGCAGTATGAGAGAGAGATCACATTCACATCTCTTATTACAGTATATTGTTATAATTGTTTTCTTTTATTATTCTTGTTGCTAATCTACTTTGCCTAATTTATAAATTAAACTTTGTATAGGTATGCATGTGTAGGAAATAACATAGTATATATAGGGTTTAGTATTATCTGCGGTTTTAGGCATCCACTGAGGTTCTTAGAAAATAGCCCCCATGGATAAGTGGGGACTTCTGCACATACTGGTGAGGGATCTGTGCCTTCAGCTTGATCAGATAATGGCAAAATGTTTTTCCAAAGTGGCTGGAATAATTTACGTTCCCACTAGTTCTGGATGAGAGTTTGTTTTACTTGCGGTTCATGCCAGCCCTTGACATTGACAAAGATAAATTTTTTTTTTTTTTTTTTTTTTTTACCAATTTGATGTGTGTGAAGTGGTATCTTCTTATGGTTTTAACCTGCATTTGCTGACATTGACCATCCTGTGTTAGTTATCTGAAATTTTTAAAAACCCGAAAAATTGAAAAATGCCAAAGTTCTTTTTGTCACACTCATTCAGCAGTATTAGAAACAGTTTTCCCTGAAGCAGCTGGTATCCACCACATGGATGTTCACAGCATGATTCCCACAAACAGAGCGGAACTTCCTCAGGGGTGTAAAATGAAGCTGAAGCTGCTGCCAGCCCTCTTATTCTCTTCAGAGCTGGTGGTTTTTGCTGAATTAAGTGTGAATGCACTGCTGCTTCTAGAATGGAAGACAAGTACCAAATACCTCATGCCTGGAAGATACAGCCACTCATCCCTATGCTGTATGGTGGCCGTCAAGAGGGCGACAGCAACCTGCCAGCCTTCTGTAGATTACTTGACTGCCTGGCAAGGTAAGTGTCTAACCTAATCCAGGGGGCATTCTGGAAAAGCAAGGGATAGAAAGCCCTTCAGTAAAGGACAGAAGGTAAACTAAACCAAACTTCACCTCCAAATCTCATTTTTTTGGAGATTGGAGTCTAGAGCTGCCATTGCCACATGTGGCTACTGAGCAAGTGAAATGTGGCTACTGCAGCTGGGAAACGGGATTTTACATTTTGTTTCATTGTGACTGAGGTTAAACTGTAAAACACAAGCAATGTGAAATATTTTTTTCTTAAACATGTTATTGTTTTGGCAGTATGACATTTCACTTTAACCATTGAAAATTACTGTCCGGGTTGATATTTCCTCTAAGTATAAAGCACACTTTTGAAGATAGTACAAAAATTTGTATGTTGATTACATTGAATAATTGTATTTTTGATACACTGGGTTAAATTTGTTAAAGGCTTTATGTGTTTCTTTTTGCTTTTAAAAGTGGTTACTATAAAATGTAAAAGTACAGATGTGGCACGACATTAGGGAAGATAGTGAAGTAGGGAGAACCAGGAATCCGTCCCCCTACTAGGTCATTGTACCAGCACAGTCTGTCTGATGTGCCTACTTTAGAGCTCTGCAGACTGTTCAAAGACTTGAAACTTCCAGGGCAAGTCTTGGACAGTAAATTGTGGTCAATTTCGGTCAGTTTCAGCTTTTAGCACATTAGTGGCTACTGTCCCCCATTCTCACTGCCAGGGTAGGCAGCCATGCACATGTACCTGGGACAGCTTGTGCACAGCTTGTGGGAGCCAGGGTGAGCAATAAGGACCTTGTCCTCCAGATATCAGCGATTTGTGTTCTGGTGATTGCTTGTGATTACAGAGGTGTAGACATAGAGGTGCACACTCATTGTTCCAACCCCACCATCTAAAGTAGTTTCCAGGGGATTTAAAGACTCAGAGTTATTTTTCTTTCCCCATTCATCTTCCCTTTTCTCCCTTGTTGGCAGCTAGACATTTAAGGACTAGGTCATTCAAAAGCAATTGCATAGACAGGGAATTTAGAAACTCACTGTGTATACCTAGGGAAAGTGCAGGCTTAGAAAAGACTTGGGAAGATCTTAAGTTTATGTCTCTCTGGTCCTAGGCACAGAGGTACTATACAGTAACAACCACAAAATCAGTAAACCCTGGGGCAGGTGGAGAAGCTGATTTCCAAGGTTAACACAGTATACGATTTAAATGTCCAGTTTTTGGGGCACCTGGCTGGCTCAGTTGGTAGAACATGTGACTCTTGATCTCAGGATTGTGAGTTCAAGCCCCATGTTGGGTATAGAGATTACTTAAAAATAAAATCTTAAATAAATGTCCAGTTTTCAACAAAAAATCGTGAGACAAAGAAAAAAAGAACTATGACCAATTCAAAGTAAAGAAATTAAACCAACAGAAACCATCCCTGAGAAAGCCCAGAGGTGGATGTGCTACACGGAGACCACAGCTATCTTATAGAAGCTCAAAGAACTGTAGGAGATGAGGACACAGTCGAGAAAATGTATTAATAATATAGGAATATCAATAAAGAGGTAACATAAGGAACTGAAAAGAAAATTTGGGGCTGAAGAGTACCATAACTGAAAGAAAAAATTTATTAGAGGGATTCAAAAGTAGATTTGAGCTGGAAAAAAGAATCTGCAAACCTGAGAAAAATATGAGTGAAATGATTGAGTTGAGGAACAGGAAGAAAAAAGACTGAAGAAAAGTAGATCCTATGGACATGCGTGGTACCATAAAGCAGACCAACGTATGTATTGTGGTCCCATGAGAACAGACAAAAGGGCAAGGAGATTATCTGAAGAAATAATGGCCCCAAACCTCAAATTTGATGAAAGACATAAATATTAATACCCATGAAGCTCAGTGAACTCCAAATAGAATAACTCAAAGAGACCCACATTCAGACACATTCAATCAAACTGTCAAAAATCAAAGATGAGAGAATGTTGAAAGCATCAGGAGACAAGTGATTCATTACATATAAGGGATTTATAAGATTATAAGCATATTTTTCATCGGAAACAGTGGAAGACAGGAGGCAGTGGGTTGATATATTTAAAGTGCTGCATGAAAAAAAAATCTTATCAACTAAGAAACCAATTGGGTGAGGCTGTCCTTCAAAAATAAGGGAGAGGAGCGCCTGCATGGCGCAGCTCGTTAAGTGTCCAACTCTTGGTTTTTGCTCTGGTCATGATCTCAGGGTCATGAGGTTGAGCCCATGTCAGGCTCCATGCGGAGTCTGCTTCAGTTTCTCTCTCCCTCTCCCTCTGATCCTCCCCTCCATGGTCTTTCTCTCTCAAATAAATAAATCTTTTTAAAAAATGAGGGAGAAATTAAGACACCCTCAGGTAACATAAGCTGAAGGAGTTTGTTACCACTGGAACTGCCCCAAGAACTGCTAAAAGGAGTCCTTCAGGTTGAAATGAAGTATACTATAAAGTAACTCAAAGCCATATGAAGAAATAAATATTTTCAGTAAAGATAAATACATGGGAAAATATAAAAGCTGGTAAATTGTAACTTTGGTTTGTAACACCACTTTTTCTACATGATATAAAAGATTAATAAATAGAATAATTATTAGTCTATGTTCTTGGACACACAGTGCATAAAGATGTAATTTTGTAACATCAGTAACTGAAAGGGGTTGGGGATGGAACTGTATAAAAGTATTTTTTGTATGTTATTGAAGTTATGCTGTTATAAAGTCAAATTAGAGTGTTATAACCTTAGGATATAAAATGTAATCCTTAGGTAACTACAAGGAAAATAGTTACAGAATATACCCAAAAGGAAAGGAGGAAGGAATTAAAACGTTTCACTACAGGGGTGCCTGGATGGCTCAGTTGGTTGAGTGTCTGACTCTTGATCTCAGCTCAGGTCTCGATCTCAGGGTTGTGAGTTCAAGCCTCATGTTGGGTGTAAAGCCTATTTAAAAAAAAAAAAGTCTCACTAGAACAAATCAACTGAATACAAAAGAATATAGTAATGCAAGAATGAGGGACAAAAAAGCCATAAAGCATATAGAAAAGACATAACAAAATGTCAGAAGCCCTTCCCCATCATTAATTACTGTAAATATAAGTGGATTAAACTCTTCAATGAAAGGAGTTGGGGAAAGGATAAAAAAAAAAGATCAATTTTATACTGTTTTCAGGAAACTCACTTTAGATCCAAAGACACATAGGTTGAAAGTAAAATGACAAAAAAGCATACTTATTATACCTAATAACCAAAGACAGCAGGAGTGGCCATACTAATACCTAATACAAATAGTGTCACACAAAATTAGTATTATTTAAGTAAAAAGTGGTTACAGGAGACAAAGAAGGACATTATATATTAATAAAAGTTTCAGTAAATCAATGATATATCAATTATAAACATTATTAACATAAAGCAAAAATGATTGAATTGAAGGGAAAAATAGACAGTTTTAATAGTTGGGAGACCTCAATATCCAGCTCTCCACAGTGGACTGAACAACCAGATAGAAGATGAGCATGGAAAGAGAAGACTCATTTACTTTGTTAGGAGAAATTTTTAAAAAATACCGTAAAGCAACTAGATCTAACAAAAAACATTAACAGAATACACATCCTTTTCAAGTGCACATGGAGCATTCTTCAGGATAGGTTATAAATTAGGCTACAGATCAAATCTTAATATATTTAATAAGATGGATGTCCCACAAAGTATCCTCTCTGACCACAGTGGGATGAAGTTAGAAATTATTAATGGAAGGAAAACTAGAAAACTAAAAAAATTATGGAAATTAAATAACACGCTCTTAAGCAGCCACAGGGTCAAAGAAGAAATCACAAGGGAAATTAGAAAATACTTAAAGATTGAAAATAACATAACCTGTCAGAACTTACAGGATCTCACAAAGTAGTGCTAAGAGGTTAATTTATAGCTGTAAATGCTTACATAAAAAAGGAAGAAATTTCTTGAGTCAGCAACCTACCTTAATACCTTGAGGAACTAGAAAAGGAAGAACAAACTAAAACCAAAGCTAGTAGAAGAAAGGAAATACTAAATATTAGAGCAGAGATTTAAAAAAATAGGGAATAGAGAAAAAAATCAACAAAACCTAGAATTGGTTATTCAGAAGATTAGTGGAATTGATAGCTTTTACTAGATGGACTAAGAAAAAAAGAAGACTCAAATTACTAAATGAACATGGAAATGGGTTCATTCACTACTGATTTGACAGTGATAAAAAGAGTATATAAGAGCACAGTGAATAATTGTACACCAACAAACTGGATAACCTAGATGAAATGGGCAAATTGTTAGAGACAGAAAATCTACTAAGTCTAAAGCATGCAACTCCTGATCTCGATTTAATCGGTTTGAGCCCCATATTGGTTGTAGAGATTACTTAAAAAATACGACCTTAAAAAAAAAAAAAAAACCTACCAAGACTGAATGAAGAAGAAAGAAAATCTGAACAGACCTATATAACAGGAAATAGTTGAAATCTATAATTAAAAACCTCCTGACAAAGAAAAACCCTGAACCTGATGCTTTCATTGATAAATTCTACCAAATAGTTGAAGAACTGACACCAGTCCTTCTCAGACAATTCCAAAAAATTGAAGAGGAAGGAACACTTATCTATGGAACCACCTCTGTCCTGACACCAAAGCCAGACAATGACACTAGAAGAAGAGAAAACTACAGACCAATATCCCTTATGAAATACTAACAAACCGAATTCAGCTGCATATTAAGAGGACTATACACCATGACCAAGTGGAATTTACCCCTGAAATGCAAGGATGGTTCAACATACAAAAAAATCAGTGTAATTCACCATATTAACAGAATGTAGGACCAAAACTACATGATCATCTCAATTGATGCAGAAAAAGTATTTGACAAACTTCAGCACCCTTTCATGATAAGAACACTTCAACAAATTCAGAATAAAAGGAAACCACCTCAATATCATAAAGGCCATATATAGGAAAGCCCACAACTAACGTCATTCTTCATGGTGAAAGTGAAGGGTTTCCCTCCAATTCAGGAACAACACATGCCCAATTTTAGCACATCTATTCAACTACTGGAAGCTCTGGCTGGAGCAAGTAGGCAAAGAAAATAAATAAAAGGCATCTGTATTGGAAAGGAATAAAGTAAAATGATCTATTTGCAGATGACATGATGTTATATGTAAAAAAAAAAATCCCTAAAGATTACACACACACACACACACAAATAAACTTACTTCACTTAGCGTAATACTCTCTAGCTCCATCCGTGTCTTTGCAAATGGCAAGATTTCATTCTGTTTTATGACTGAAGCAAAATAAGTCAAAGAAAGACAAATACCATATGATTTCAGTCATACGTGGAGTTTTAGAAATGAAACAAATGATCAATGGATAAAAGAGAGAGGCGGCAAACCAGGAAACAGACTCTTAGCTATAGAGAACAAACTGATGTTACCAGAGGGGGATGGGTATCAGAAGTTATGGGGATTAAGGAGGGCACTTGTGATGAGCACTGGGTGATGTATGGAGGTGTGTAACCACTATACTGTACACCTGAAACTGATATAACACTGTACATTTACTAAATGGAATTTAAATTAAAACTTTAAAAAAATCTGAAGAACTAATAAATGAATACAGCAAAAATGCAGGAAAAAATTCAACCTATAAAAATCAGTTATATTTCTATGTACTAACAATGAACAGTTTGGAAAGGAAATTAAGAAAATCCCATCTATAATAGCATCAAAAATAATACATAAGAATTAGGCAAGGGAAAAGATTTGTAAACTAAAAAATTAAAGATGGCTGAAAGAAATTAAAGAAGACATAAACAAATGGAAAGACATTTTGTGTTTATGAGCTGGAAAACTTAATGTTACTATGTCACTAGTACTTAAAGTGAGTCATACTTACCTCGAAGCTGCTTTAGGCATGGGAGAACAAAATGGTTCTCAGAGGTGCACATAAGGGCAGGAATCAATTTCAGGGTGGCAGATGGCTTCCAGAGCCCAAGGGGAATTCAGGAACTAGTGAATACATTTCCAGGGTTCAGGGACAGGATAACATTCATTAGGAACGAATTTTGTCATTGTGCTACATAGGACAGTACACAGTGATGAGAAATGACACACCAATGCCTCACACCTCAGATTCTGCTAAAAGGGGAAATGTTTGGCCTCTCTGCTCCCTTAGTCCTTCCTCCCTGATAGAGACTTTGGAGAATTTAGGAGAAGGTATAGAGCATGAAAGTGCCTGTCCTTTCTCCTCTCTGATTAGTCTATCTGTAAGACTGGGGCTTTCTGCTCTATCACTTTTTGTTTTTAAGATTTTATTTATTTATTTGACAGACAGCACAAGCAGGGGGAGCAGCAGGCAGAGGAAGAGAGAGAAGCAGGCCCCCCCACTGAGCAGGGAGCCTGATGCGGGGCTTGATCTCAGGACCCTGGGATCATGACCTGGGTCAAAGGCAGACACTGAACTGACTGAGCCACCCAGGCGCCCCACTACTCTACCACTTTCATGTGCTGAGGACACAGGCCCTGAAGATAGGCCTAGGAATGCTTCTCTTGTCCCCAGGATGGGGCCAAGTGGCTGTGGGTCAGGGCTTCAGGGAGTTGTGCTTGCCCTCCAAAATACATTAGGCTCTACACACATCTACACATCTACCACATCTTCTTTATCCCTCAGTTGATGGACACTTAGGTTGCTTCCATAATATGGCTATTGTAAATAATGCTGCAATAAACATGTTTTTACATTTGAATTAATGTTTTTATATTCTTTAGGTAAATACGCAGTAGTGTGATTACTGGATCATAGGGTAGTTTAATTTTTTGAGGAACCTCCATACTCTTCTTCACAGTGGCTACAACAGTTTGCATTCCCACCAACAGTGCAAGAGGTTCCTTTTTCTTCACATCCTTGTTAAAACTTGTTTCTTGAGTTTTTGATTTTAGCCATTCTGACAGGTGTGAGGTGATATCTCATTGTGGTTTTGATTTGCATTTCCCTGTACATGAGTGGTGGTGAGCATCTTTTCGTGTCTCTTGGCCATCTGTATGTCTGTTCATATCTTCTACTCCTTTTTCAATTGGGTTGTTTTTTGGTATAGAGTTGTAGAAGTTCTTTATATATTTTGGATACTAACCCTTTATCAGAGATGTGATTTGCAAGTATCTTCTCCCATTCAGTAGGCCATCTTTTAGTTTTGTTGACTGTTTCCTTTGTTGTACAGAAGCTTTTTATTTTGATGGCCTTTGAAAATATCCATTTGATGAGGTCTGAGGCTAGAGTTAAGACATGCTTCTTCAAGGGAGTATTCTGTGGAAAGCAGGTAGAACATTTTGTAGGGTTGAACAGGGGGCCCCACAGGTAGACGTAGTAGTCTGGCTTTACAGCCAGGAAGATTGGGCTTTATGTGTGGCATCTGTGTGTAAACTACACTTGTTGAGAAATTGCTAGGGTCAGTTACTGGGATAGTGTTTTTTTAAAGCTCATTTTGTAGAATAAGTCAAAACCTTGTTGGGATCCTTCTTAGACCTTAGCTGTCACACAGATACAGATGTTTGGGGTTTCTGTAAGATGATGAAGAACTCTGATTATAGGGAAGTCAGGCTATAAGCAGAGAGACCATAAATATGGATATTTTAGGACATGTAGAGCAATTAACAGTATTTTTAGGGTGTTCCCTATGCCGGTTTCTATTAAAAAAAAGCTGGTATCTACTAATGAGACAGAGGAAGTCAGTAATTTCAAAGAGATAGGAGAGAAGCCAATGAAGCAGAGAGGCAGTACAGAGCCCAGAGTTCATTTCAGTACCAGTAACGTTTCTCAGTAGTAAATACAAACACAAGCACAGTGGCAAAGCACCCTCACCACTGGAGAGCAGCTGACAAACTGGAGAGGCGATGGGCCATTTTTCTGGTGGTTGGATAATTCAAATAGATTTGTGCAATGACTAGGAGCTCACATGTTCCAGTTTCAAAGAATAAAAGGTGGAATGAGAGACAGGGTAATAATATGCAACAGAAAATGAGATTTTATTTCCACAACCTATTTCCGATGTTCAATCTCCATGATTCTGTATCCTTTAAGTAAACACAATTTTTCCATTTTACTCTGAAGAGCTCAAGAAGGTTGACTTCTTAAACGTATAATTTAAAGTGCTTCATACTTTTATTTCCAAAGAAACTGTATTTTAAATGTTTCACTCAAGCATCTGAAGCTTTATTAGTAAGACATGTGGGCAGAAAATCCTTTTCCCATGAACAGTTAAGGAAATACAGAAAGGTATTCATTTGTCACAGGAGAATCTCCCCAAGAAATGTACATTAGGCTGTGGTTAATGCTGAGAGATGATTTCTTTAGAGATTCCAAGTAAGATCTTCTCCATGGCTCTGGGATTACCAAAATTGCTCCGTCAGTCATCAGAGTGTCTGGAGATTGAGGTCACTCAGCCTCACACCAGCTGTGGGTAGTTTGGGTGCAGGAACCACCCTGCTCAGGAGGTCCTGGAGCCCTGCAGCCAGCAGCCCGGGGTCCAGTCAGCTGTACTTCCCAGGCTGGGGAGAGGGCACAGCCTCACTCACGGGCGCAACCATGTTTCTCTGTGCAGGCATATTCTCTCAGCTCCCATATTATAAACTGGTTCATTCTTCAGCTCTTATTTCCCATTTTTGTTTCACAGATCCTGCACCTTCTTTTTTTTTTTTTTTTTTTAAGATTTTTATTTATTCATTTGACAGAGAGACAGCCAGCGAGAGAGGGAACACAGGCAGGGGGAGTGGGAGAGGAAGAAGCAGGCTCCCAGCTGAGGAGC
Source organism: Ursus maritimus (assembly GCF_017311325.1). Classification (NCBI taxonomy): domain Eukaryota; kingdom Metazoa; phylum Chordata; class Mammalia; order Carnivora; family Ursidae; genus Ursus; species Ursus maritimus. The sequence continues at coordinate 91,118,957 of NW_024423343.1, read as the reverse complement.
CTGATGTGGGGCTCGATCCCAGGACTCTGGAATCATGAACTGAGCCAAAGGCAGATGCTTAATGGCTGAGCCACCCAGGGGCCCTGCACCTTCTCTTTTCTAAGCCTAATCTGTGCCGGGTAACTTCCGAGACTTTCCAGAGCAGGATCCTCCCTTCTGCATATCCGCCCACCCCACTGTTTTCCACATAGTCACCATCTCCTGTGTGGGAGCCGCTGTCCTCTTCCTCGGAGGCCCCTCTGCCCTTCTTTCCACACACAGGGGCCACCACTTGCCCTGATACTTTCCTTCTATTGGAACTGTCCATTTGCACAACAGAGGGCAGCTTCTCTTTCCCATCACAGGACTTACCTTCTCAGGTCATTGCTATTGGATTTCTACTGTTCTATTCAGTCCCAGAATACTTCCCCTGTGCTGCAAAGTAGAAAACAATTAGGCAGGCAGGGCACAAAGACCTGAGCCATGGCAGGAAGGGAGAGGGATAGGCCCGTCAATATCCTGTGTGGCAAATGCTTGTTCCTTATAGCGTGTTTTTTTTTTTCTGTATTGATGTATAATTGACAAAATTGTGAGATATATAAAGTGCACAACATGGTGATTTGATGGATGTATATACATTGTGAAAGGATGACCACCATCTAGTTAACTAACACATCTGTCACCTCATGTATTTATCTTTTTTTTTTTTTTTTTTGGTGATAATGTTGAAGTTCTGTCAGCAAAATTCCATTATATAGTATGGTGTTACCAGTTATAGTCACCATGTTACAGATGACATACTCGGATTTTCTTCATCTTAAAACTGAAAGTTTGCACCTTTTAGGAAACTTTCCCTATTTACTCCACCTCCCTATCTGTGGTAATTATTTTTCAACCCTCCGTTTATAAGAGTTAGACTTTTATTTTTATTTTTTTAAATATTTTATTTATTTATTTGACAGGGAGAGAGACAGCCAGCGAGAGAGGGAACACAGGGAGGGGGAGTGGGAGAGGAAGAAGCAGGCTCATAGCGGAGGAGCCTGATGTGGGGCTCGATCCCAGGACTCCCAGATCACGCCCTGAGCCGAAGGCAGACGCTTAACGACTGAGACACCCAGGCGCCCCAAGAGTTAGACTTTTAAAAATTATTTTGTTTTGGGGCGCCTGGGTGGTGCAGTCGTTAAGCGTCTGCCTTTGGCTCAGGGCGTGATCCCGGTGTTCTGGGATCGAGCCCCACGTCAGGCTCCTAGGCTGGGAGCCTGCTTCTTCTTCCTCTCCCACTCCCCCTGCTTGTGTTCCCTCTCTGACTGGCTGTCTCTCTCTGTCAAATAAATAAATAAAACCTTTAAAAAAAATTATTTTGTTTTTTTAGATTACACATACATGTGGTACTATGCAGTGTCTGTCTTTGGCTTATTTCACTTAGCACAATGCCCTCCAAGTTCTTCATTGAGGTAAAATGGACTATAACATCATATAAGTTTCATGTATACATTGTAATTCGGCCTCTGTACTCATTACAAAGTCTGGTTACCATCCATCATGATTCTTCTGACCCCTTTGCCCACTTCTCCTACCCTCTAAATCCCCTTACCTCTGGTAATCAACAATCTATTCTGTGTCTGTGTCTTTGCTTTTATTTTTTGTTTCTTTGTTTTGTGGTGTTTGAGATTCCACATATGAGTGACACTGTACTGTTTTTTTCTCTTTTCCCTTATGCCTTATTTCATTTAACATAATGCCCTCAAGGCCGATCCATGTTGTTGCAGATGATCATATGTCACTCTTTTTTATATCCATAAATGTATATATACACCATACCTTCTTTATACATTTATCCATCAATGGACATTTTAGGTTGTTTCCATATCCTGGCTATTGTAAATAATGCTGCTCTGAATATTAGAATACATCTTTTTGAATAGTGTTTTCATATTCTTTGGATAAATACCCAGAAGTGGATAGCTGGATCATATGGTAGTTCCTTGTTAATGTTTAGAGGAATCTCCATATTGTTTTCCATTCCTATCAAGAGTAGGTTGATAGGATTTACATTCCTATCAACAGAGTATGAAGGTTCTCTTCTTATAGGAATTTTGCTGACAGAACTTCAACATTATCACTAAAAAAAGATAACCCTCACCAACATTTGTCGTTTCTTGTCTTTTTGATGATAGCCAATCTAATCCTTGTGAAGTAATATCTCATTGTGGTTTTAATTTGCATTTCCCTAACAATTAGATGTTGAACATCTTTTCATGAGTCTGTTAGCCACCTGAATGTCTTCATTGAAAAAATGTCTATTCAGATCCTCTGTCCATTTTTTTAAATAGGCTGTTTGGGTTTTTTTTGGTTGTTAAGCTGTATGAGTTCTCTTTATAGTTTGGATATTAACCCCTTGTTGGATATTTGATTTGCAAATAACATCTTCCATTCTGCAAGTTGTCTTTCAGTTTGGTGATGGTTTCCTTTGCTGTGCAGAAACATTTTACTTTAATGTGGTCCCATTTATTTATTTTTGCTTTTGTTTCTCTTGCCTTTGGAGTCTGATCCAGAAAAACATCACTAAGAATGAGGTCAAGGAACTAACTGCCTATGTTTTCTTCTAGGAATTTTCTGATTTCAGGTCTTACATTCAAGTCTTTAATCCATTTTGACTTAATTTTTGTGTATGGGAGAAAACAGTGGTTTAGTTCCATTCTTTTACATGTGGCTCTCTGGTTTCCCCAGCACCATTTATTGAAGAGACTGTCCTTCCTACATTGTATATTCTTGGCGCCTTTACGATAAATTAATTATGTGTATATGTGTGGGCTTATTTATTTATTTATGGGGTATCACTTTTGTTGAGCTGATCTGTGTGTCTTTTTTATGCTAATACCATATTGTTTTGATTATTATACCATTGCAATATAGTTTCAAGTTAGGGTGTGTGATACCTCCATGTTTGTTCTTGTTTCTCAAGATTGCTTTGGCTATTGGGGATCTTGTGTGGTTCCCCACAACTTTTTGATTTATTCGCTCTGTGAAAAATGCCACTGGAATTTTTACGGGGATTGTGTTGAACCTGTAGTTTACTTTGGGTAGTATAGACATTTTAACAACATTGATTCTTCCAATCCGTGAGCACAGAATATCTTTCAATTTATTTGTTCCTTCTTCATCAGTATCTTATAGTTTTCAGTGTGTATAGGTCTTTTACCTCCTTGGTTAATTTGATTGCTGTGTATTTTATTCTTTTTGATGAAATTGTAAATGTGATCATTTTCTTAATTTTTCTTTCTGATAGTATGTTATTATTGTTTAGAAACACCACTGATTTCTATATAATGATTTTGTATCCTGCAACTCTACCAAATTCATTCATTAGTTATAACAGTATTTTGGTGTAGTCTTTAGGGTTTTCTATTTATAGTACCACATCATCTACAAATACTGACAGTTTTACTTCTTCCTTTCTAATTTGGATAATTTTTATTTCTTTTTCTTATCTAGTTACTGTAGCTAGGAATTAAAATATGTTGAATAAAAGTGGCAAGAGTAAGCATCCTTGTCTGGTTCCTGATCTTAGAGGAAAATCTTTTGGCTTTCACCAATGAGTATTAAGTTAGCAGTGGTTTTGTCTCATATAGCCTTTCTCACATTGAGGTATATTCCCTCTATCCCCATGTTGTTGAGAGTTTTCATCATAAATGAATGTTGAATTTTGTTAAATGCGTTTTCTGCATCTATTGAGATGATCATATGACTTTTGTCCTTCATTTGGTAAATAATGTGGTGTGTAATGTCAAAAAATTTGCAGATGTTGAACCAACCTTGCATTCTTGGGATAAATCCCACTGGATCATGGTATATAATCCTTTTAATATATTGTTCAATTCTTTTTGCTAATATTTTGTTGAGTATTTTTATATCAGTATTTAGAATATTGGCCTGTAATTTCCTTTTTTTGGTGGTGTTTTTGTCTGGTTTTAATATCAGGGTAATGCTTGACTCATAAAATGAGTTGGGGAGCATTCCCTCCTCTCCTCTTTGTTGTTGGGATGACTTTGAGAAGGACAAGTGTTGAATCTTCTTTGAATGTTTGGTAGAATTCACCAGTGAGGCCATGTGGTCCTGGACTTTTGTGTTTTGGGGGGGTTTTGATTACTTATTTAATTTCATTACTAGTAATCAGTCTATTCAAATTTTCTATTTCTTCATGATTCAGTCTTAGAAGATTGCATGTTTCTGGGAATTTTTCACTTTCTTTTAGGTTGTCCAGTTTGATGGTATGTAATTATTCATAGTAGTCTTTTATTATCCTTTGAATTTCTGTGGTATCAGTTGTAACTTCTCCTCTTTAATTTCAGATTTTATTTGACCCTTCCTTTTATGTGTTGGTTACTCTAGGTAAAGGTTTGTGAATTGTATTTATCTTTACAAAGGACCAGCTCTTAAGTTTCATTGATATTTTCTTTTTTAAAGATTTATTTATTTATTTTAGAGAGGGAGAGCGAGCAAGCAGCAGGAGGGGCAGAGGGAGAAGGAGAAAGAGCAGACACCTCACTAAGCATGGAGTCCGAAGTGGAGATTGACCCCAAGACCCTGAGATCATGACCAGAGCCGAAATCAAGGGTCAGATGCCCAACTGACTGAGCTACCCAGGTGTCCCTTCATTGATTTTTTTCTATTGTTTTTTTGTTTCTATTTCATTTATTTCCACCCCTGTATTTCCTTCCTTCTACTGACTTAAGTTTTATTTGTTATTTTTCAGGTTCCTTTTGGTGTATAGTTAGCTTTTTTGAGATTTTTCTTGCTTCTTGAGGTAAGGCTGTATTGCTGTGAACTTCCCTCTTAGATATGCTTTTGCTACATCTCATAGATTTTGGCATGTTCTATTTCTGTTTTAAATTGTCATTATTTAAAAAAAATTCTTCTTTGATTTTTTTTGGTGACTCACTGGTTGTTCCATAGTATGTTGTTTAATCTCCACATTTTGGTGTTTTTTTGTACTTGATTTCTAGCTTCATATCACTGTGGTCAAAGAAGATGGTGCTTATGATTTCAGTCTTCTTAAATTTATTGGAATGTTTCTTTGTGGCCTAATACATGATCTATCCTGGAGAACGTTCCATGTGCCTTGAGAAGAATGTGTATTCTGCTGCTTTTGGATGGACTTCTTTATATATCTGTTAAGTACATTTGGTTTAATGTGCCATTTATGGTTGATATTTCCTTACTGATTGTCTGGTTAATTTATTCACTGATGTAAGTGGGATGTTAACATCCTTTACTATTATTGCATTGTTGTCAGTTTTTCCTTTTGGGTATGTTAATTTTTGCTTGATATATTTTGGTGATCCTGTGTGTGTATGTGTGTGTGTGAACATTATATCTTCTAGATGGATTGACCTGTTTATCATTATGAAATGCCCCTCTTTTGTCTTCATTACAGTCTTTGTTTTAAAGTCTATATTGTCTGATATAAGATAGCAGTATGAGCTTTCTTTTCATTTCCATTTGCATGGAATATCTTTCTCCATCTCTTCACTTCCAGTCTTAGTGTGTCTGTCTAATGAAGTCTCTTTTAGGCAGCATATTGATAGGTCTTATATTTTTATTCACTGAGCCACTCTGTGTGTTTTGATTGAAGAGTTTAGTCCATTTACATTTAAAAGAATTATTGGTAAGTATGTACCTATTGCCATTTTTCGAAATGCCATTTTAATTGTTTTCTGGCTTTTTAATAGTTCTTCACTTTTCCTTTTTTTCTTTCTTGCCTTGTGGTTTGATGACTTTCTTTAATGTGATGTTTAGAATCCTTTCTCATTTTCTTTTGTGCATTTACCTATGAGTTTTTGCCTTGTGGTTACGTGAGTCTACACAGGATCTTGTGTATATAACAGTTGGTTTTATTCTTTAGCTACTTAAGTTTGAATACATGCCAAACCCATATATTTTTATTCAGTCACTTCCAATGATTCATGTTTTTGATGTCACATTTTACATCTTTTTATTTTATGTATCCCTTACCTAATTATTGTAAATTTACTACTCTTGGTTTTTAACATTCTTTTAACACACTTCACATTTAACATTTTAACATACTTGCTTTGTAAGTGATTGATCCATTACCTTTACTATATATTTATTTTTTCCCATGAAATTTTTTACTTCTGTATGGTTTTTTTTTTTTTTTTTTTTGGGTTGTTGTTGTTATTAATACCATTTCTTTTCAGCTCAAAGAAATCCCTATAACATTTCTTGTAAGGTCAGTTTAGTGGTGATAAATTCCTTCAGCTTTTGCTTTTCTGGAAAACTCTTTTTTTAAGTAGGCTTATAGGGCTTGAACTCACGACCCTGAGATGAGCTGAGATCAAGAGTTGGATGCTCAAATGACTGAGCCACCCAGATGCCCCTGGAAAACTCTTGATCTCTCCTTTAATTCTGAATAACTGTGCTGGGTAGAGAGTTCTTGACTGGAAATGTTTTCCTTTCAACACTTTGAATATGTCATGCCACTCTCTTCTGGCCTCTAATTTTGCTGAGAAATATGCTGAAAGCCTTATACCTGATAAGTTGTTTTCCTCTGCTGCTTTTCAGATTCTCTTTAATGTTTGCCATTGCAATTAAGTGTCTTGGTGTGGATCTCCTGAGGTTCATTTTATTTGGGAGTCTTTGGACTTCCTGGACCTGGATGCTTGTTTCCTTCCTCAATTTAGGAAAGTTTTCAGCTAGTATTTCTTCAAAAAAATTTTTGGTCCAGTCTCCCTTCTTCTGGGAACCCTATAATGTGAATATGTATTTCACTTGATGTCCTAATGTTCCTATTAAGGAATCTTCCTTTTTAAAAAAATTATTTTTTTAATAATTTTATTATGTTAGTCACCATACAATACATCCCTAGTTTTTGATGTAATGTTCCATGATTCATTACTTGCGTATGACACCCAGTGCACCATGCAATAACTGCCCTCCTTAATACCCATCACCGGCCTATCCCAATTCCCCACCCCTCTCCCCTCTGAAGCCCTCAGTTTGTTTCCCAGAGTCCATAGTCTCTCATGGTTCATTCCCCCTTCTGATTACCCCCCCTTCATTCTTCCCTTCCTTCTCCTACCAATCTTCCTGCTATTTCCTATGTTCCATAAATGAGTGAAACCATATGATAATTGTCTTTCTCTGCTTGACTTATTTCACTTAGCATAATCTCCTCCAGTCCCGACCATGTTGCTGCAAATGTCGGGTAATCATTCTTTCTGATGGCTGAGTAATATTCCATTGTATATATGGACCACATCTTCTTAATCCAGTCATCTGTTGAAGGGCATCTCGGCTCCTTCCACGACTTAGCTATTGTGGACAATGCTGCTATGAACATTGGGGTGCACATGGCCCTTCACTACATCTGTATCTTTGGGGTAAATACCCAGTAGTGCAATTGCTGGATCATAGAGTAGCTCAATTTTTAACTTTTTAAGGGACCTCCACACTGTTTTCCAGAGTGGCTGTACCAACTTGCATTCCCACCAACAATGTAAGAGGGCTCCCCTTTCTCCACATCCTCTCCAACATTTGTTGTTTCTTGTCTTGTCAATTTTTGCCATTCTAACTGGCATAAGGTAGTATCTCAATGTGTTTTTTTTCCCTGTTCCATCATTTTAACCTGTAATCTATCTATCTTTCTTTCTTTCTTTCTTTCTTTCTTTCTTTCTTTCTTTCTTTCTTTCTTTCTTTCTTTCTTTCTTTCTTCTTTCTCTCTCTCTCCCTCCCTCCCTCCCTCCCTCCCTCTTTCTTTTTCTTTCTTTCTTTCTTTCTTTCTTTCTTTCTTTCTTTCTTTCTTTCTTTCTTTCTTTCTTTCTTTCTTTCTTTTCTTTTCTTTCTTTCTAAGTTTATTTATTTTTTTGATGTAAAGTTCCATGATTCATTACTTGCATATAACACCGAGTGCACTATGCAATACGTGTCCTCCTTAATACCCATCACCAGCCAATGTGGTTTTGATTTGAATTTCCCTGATGGCTAATGATTTTCAACATTTTTTCATGTGTCTGTTAGCCATTTGTATGTCTTCATTGGAAAAGTGTCTGTTTATATCTTCTGCCCATTTTGTGATTTGTTTCCCGTGTATTGAGTTTGAGAAGTTTTTGTAGCTCTTGGATACTAGTCTTTTATCTGTAGTGTCATTTGCAAATATCTTCTCCCATTCCGTGGGCTGCCTCTTAGTTTTTCTGACTGTTTCCTTGGCTGTGCAGAAACTTTTAATCTTGATGAAGTCCCATAAATTCATTTTATCTTTTGTTTCTCTTATCGCTTCTCGGCCTTTTGGCTAAGATCAAGTGTAGTATCTTTTGTTTCTCTTGCCTTTGGGGATGTATCATGAAAAAGGTTGCTTTGGCCGATGTCGTAGAGGTTGCTGCCTATGTTCTCCTCTAGATTATTGATGGATTCCTGTCTCACATCGAGGTCTTTCATCCATTTGGAGTTTATTTTTGTGTATGGTGTGAGATAGTGGTCAAGTTTCATTCTTTTGCATGTAGCTGTCCAATCTTCCCAGCACCATTTATTGAAGAGACTGTCTTTTACCCATCAGATGTTTTTTCCTGCTTTATCAAAGATTAGTTGCCCAAAGAGCCGAGGGTCCATTTCTGGGTTCTCTATTCTGTTCCATTGGTCTTTGTGTCTGTTTTTGTGCCAGTACCATGCTGTCTTTGTGATCACAGCTTTGTAGTACAGCTTGAAATCCGGCATTGTGATGCCCCCAGCTTTGTTTTTCCTTTTCAACAGTTCCTTGGAGATTCGGGGCCTTTTCTGTTTCCATACAAATTTAAGGACTATTTGTTCCAGTTCTTTGAAAAATGTCCTTGGTATTTTGATCGGGATAGCATTGAAAGTGTAGATTGCTCTGGGTAGCATGGACATTTTAACTATGTTAATTCTTCCAATCCATGAGCATGGAATATTTTTCCATCTTTTTGTGACTTCTTCAATGTCTTTCAAGAGTGATTTGTAGTTTCTAGAATATAGATCTTTTACGTTTCTGGTTAATTCCGAGATAACATATGATTTTTGGTGCTATTGTAAATGGAATGGATTCCCTAATTTCTCTTTCTTCAGTCTTATTGTTCGGGTATAGAAATGCAGCTGATTTCTGAGCATTGATTTTGTATCCTGCCACATTACTGAATTGTTCTATAAGATCAGGTAGTTTGGGGGTGGAGTCTTTTGGGTTTTCCATATAGATTATCACGTCATCTGCGAAGAGAGACAGTTTGACTTCTTCTTTGCTGATATGGATACGTTTTATCCCTTTTTGTTGTCTGATTGCTGTTGCAAGGACTTCTAGTACTATGTTGAATAATAATGGCGAGTGGGCATTGATGTTCCTGATGTTCCTGATCTCAAGGGAAAGGCTCTCAGCTTTTCCCCATTGAGAATGATATTCGCTGTAGGCTTTTCATAGGTGGTTTTTATGAAATTGAGGAATGTACCCTCTATCCGTACACTCTGAAGGGTTTTAATCAGGAAAGGACGCTGTATTTTGTCAAATGCTTAAAAAAATTATTTTTCTTTTTGCTACTCTGTCCAGTGTGACTTCCACTGCTTTTTCTTCCAGTTTACTGATCAGTTCTTCTGCTTCATCTAGTTTGTTGTTGAACTCCTCTAGTTTGGGTATTATATTCTTTAGCTCTGTAACTTGTGTGTGTAGGTTTCTTGTTTTTCTTTGTCTTTGTTGAAGATCTCATGGTGTTCGTTTATTTTTCTCCTGAGTTTAGTGAACAATTTTATGCCCATTCCTTTGAAGTCTTTACCAGGTAGATTGCTTATCTCCACTCTGTTAATGTATTTTTCTGAGGTTTTGTCTGTTTCTTTCATTTGGATCATCTTCCCCTGCCTCCTAATTGTGTCAGGCTCTCTGTGTTTATTTCTATATATTCAGGGAAGCATTTCTCTCTCCCAGACTTGAAGGGTTACTCATTGGAAGACTGGGAATGTGTTGCATTCTATTGTTTGTGCAATGCCCTGGGGTGGAAGCCTGCCAAGCTCTGTCTCTCTTGAATGTTTCAGTCCTGTGGAGCCCAGAAATAGAACCCCACCCCGCACCCTGAGCCAATGCCAGATGTTCAAGGAGTATTGCCTGTGTAGCATGTGTTCACTTTTGGGATCTCGCTGGCTGTAGGCCATGGTGGATACTCAGCAGACTGGTGAGTGCCTTATCCACTGGATATGGCAAGGCAGGGGCCACCATGGAATTTTGTGGGGCGTGGATAAGCCTTCTACTGGATCTGGTGGGCCAGGGGCCCTAGTGGATGAGCAATGTTGGGGTTGAGTCCACATGTCAGATCTCACAGGGTGGATGCATGCTGGATAAGCACTGGGGTGGATCTGGTAGAGCAGGGCTTCAAGACATTGGGGGACCATATTAATGAGGAAATGGCACAAATGAGGAAGATTATGAGCACCAAAAATGGCACTGGCCAGCACAGGGCTAGCAAGGAAGGAAAGAAAATTAAAAAGTCACCTGCCAACACCTCTGTCTGCAGAGATCTATACTCAACCCCTGCCCTTCTGGTATACTCCCTAAAACTAGTAAATGAACCGTCCTCACACAGAGCCCAGCTCCACAAACTACTGCCTCTGCATTGAAACTTGTAGCAAGTGAGTCTGTGTGTTAGCTCTGGAAGAGAAGAATCTCTGTTTCCTACAGTCCTCTGGCTCTCCTGGACATTAGCTCTGCTGATTTCAGTGGCAGTAGTTGTTTTGGGGGCTTTTCTTTTCAGTGCAGGTCCTATGGGTGGGGTGTCTGATGTGGAGCTCAAACCCCTTGTTCCTCAGAGAAGAGCTGTGAGTATGTGGTATCCCTCCCTCTTGTGGGTTGATGCACTGGTGGTGGGAGTCCTGGAAAGAGCACTTCTCTGCCCCTCCCACCAGTTCCTAGGTAGGTTTCTTTTTTCTGACCTGTGTTGCAGAAGAGCTGTTCTGTAAGTCTTTCAGTCTTTTTCAGAGAGAATGAGTCCATCTGTATCTGTAACTTTGGTGTGTCCATGGGAGGAGGTGAGCCCAGGATATCTTCCTATGCTGCCATCTTGGAACCCCACCAGGATTTCTTTTTAAAAACTGAATAATATTGGACATAATAATAATCAATAATAGTGATTGCAGACACCTACTACACTTTCTTTATCCATTCATCTGTCAATACTTAGGTTGTTTCCATACCTTCACTATTATGAATAAAGCTGCAAGGAATGTCTACAGATACTTTTCTTTGAGATAGTGGTTTTACTCACTTTGGATATATATGGAGTAGAGTGATTGTGGTCTCATATGGTAGTTCTATTTTTAATTTCTTGAGGAACCAACCCATTTTCCTTAGTGGAAATTTACCAGTTTACATCCCCACCAATAGTGCATAAGAGTTCCTTTAATAAATGGTGTTGGGGACACTGGACCATTTTCTTATACCATACACAAAAATAAACTCAGAATGGATTAAAGACCAAAATGAGAGACCTGAAACCATTAAAATCCTAGAAGAGAACACAGGCTGTTATTTCTCTGACATTGGCCATAGCAACATTTTTCTAGATCTGTCTCCTAAGGCAAAAGAAACAAAAGCAAAAGTAAACTAGTGGGACTACATCAAAATAAAAAGCTTCTGCACAGCAAAGTAAACCATCAACAAAACTAAAAGGCAAACTATAGAATGGGAGAATATATCTGCAGATAATCTGTCCTATAGGGTTAATATCCAAAATATATAAACAACTCCTATAACTCAACACGCAAAAAAAGATAATCCAATAAAAAAAGAGATTACTTGATTGGACATTTTTCCAAAGAAGGTACACGAATGGTAAACAGACATATGAAAAGATGCTCATCACTAATCATCAGGGAAGTGCAAGTCAAAGTCACAATGGGGTAATACTTCATATCAGTCAGAATGGCTAATATCAAAAAGACACAAAATAATAAGTGTTGACAAGGATGTGGAGAAAAAGGAAACTCATGCACTGTTGGTGGGAAGGCAAATTGGTACATTCACTATGGAAAACAGTATGGAGGTTTTTTTGAAAATTAAAAATGGAAATAACATATGATTCAGTAATTCCAGTGCTGGGTGTTTACCCAAAGAAAATGAAAACACAAATTTGAAAGATATATGCGCCCCTGTGTTTACTGCAGCATTATTTACAATAGCCAAGATATGGAAGCAACCCAAGTAGCCATCAGTATGTGAACGGATAAAGAAGTACACACACACACACACACACACACACACACACACACACTGGAGTATTATTCAGACATAAAAAAGAATGAAACTTTACCATTCCTGACAATATGGGTGGACCTAGAGGGCATTATGCTACATGAAATAAGTCAGACAGAAAAAGACAAATACCATATATTTTCACTTATATGTGAAATCTAAAAAACCAAACCAAACCAAAACCAGAAACAGACTCTCAAATACAGAGAACAAACTGATGGCTGCCTAAGGGGAAGAGAGAGGCAAAACAGGTGAGGGGGTTAAGAAGTACAGACTTCCACTTATAATAAGTTATGGGGATGGAAAATACAGCACAGGGAATACTATCAATAATAATAATTTTGTATAGTGAAAGATGGTGACTACACTTATTGTGAAGATTGCATCATGTATGACAAACAGTGCTAGCCAGTGCTGGCATGCCAGGACCTTGAGCCCACCTGTGCTGTCAAGGTGAAGGCTGAATATAAACAACGGTACTCACTAGTGCCTCTGAGTCTGGAGAAAGTAAGTTCCAGCACTTCCTTCCCTGTTTGTTGAATGCTCTCGGGTTGGTTCAGTGATCTAGGTCCCTTTTGAACTGCAGCTTTTGCCCCAGCATGGGTGAGTCTGTGCATGGGTCCCTCTGTGCTATCCCCTCCCACTGCAGTTTACGTCAGGGTTGGGTTTCCCGTTGTTACGGTGTCTCTGTTTCTCCGGCTGTTCTCTCTGTGGTCTCTCTGACCTCTGTTGTACTGTTCAGCCAGTCCTCAGTTCTGCTTCAGGAGGAACTGCTCTGTATACAGGTATAGATTTGGTGTGTCTGTGGAAGGACGTAAGTTTAAAGGTCTTCTTAGCCACCATCTCAGACCGAAATCTTCCCTGTTTTCTTTGAGGAGTTCTTTGTTTCGGGTCTTACATCAAGTCTTTAATCAATTTTGAATTGATCTGTGTATATGGTGTAAAGTAGGGGGTCCGGTTTCATTCTTTTGCATGTGGCTGTCCAGTTTTCCCATCACCATTTATTGAAGAGACTATCCTTTATCCATTATATATTCTTGGCTCATTTGTTGAAAATCAGTTGACTCTCTCTCTCTCATAAAATAAAATAAATAAATTAAAAAAGGGGGGGTGCACCTGGTTGTGTTAGTTGGTTAAGTGGCCAACTCTTGGTTTTGGCTCAGGTTTGTGAGATCCAGCCTGGTGTCGGGCTTTGCGCTCAGCAGGAAGTCTGCTTGAGGGTTTTCTCTTTTTCTGCCTTTCTCCTTGTGCTCTGTCTCTAAAATAAAATAAATCTTAAAAAAAAATCAGTTGAAGTATATGCATGGTTTTATTTTTGGGCTCTCTATGCTCTTCTATTGATCTATGGATTTGTTTCTATAGCAATACCATAATGTTTTTGATTACTACAGCTTTGTAATACAATTTGAAATCTGGAAGCCTGATTCTTCCAGCTTTGTTGTTCTTAGCATTGCTTTGCTATTTGGGGAGTCTTTTGTGGTTCCAAACAAATTTTAGATTTTTTTTCTATTTCTATGAAAGATGCCACTGGAATATTGATAGGGATTACACTGCATCTATAGATTTCTTTGGGTAGTATGGACTTTCTTACAATATACATTTTCCCATCCATGAATATGGAATATCTTTCCAGTTGTTTGGGTCTTTTTCAGTTTTTTTTTTTAATCTTTTGCCTTCTTAGTTAAATGTATTCCTAAGTATTTTATTCTTTTTGATGCTTTCATGGCATTTTTATTTGGTTGGGATTTTGAAATCTGGCACATGGGTCATTTCTTCTCAAACCGTCATTCATTTACTGCATCTGAGAAATTTGTTCCTAGAACTGCCACCTTCGTTTAAAGAGGTAACTGCCACTGACAACTGACCTACTTAGACATAAGTCTCACTTGGAAGCACCCCATGCTGGAGGAAAAGCAGCCTGCCGGTTTCTCAGCTCTCAGCTGGTTTCTCAGCCATGAGGAATCCTAGGTTACCCTGGTGATGAGGCAGAAAACCGCAAAGAGTCTGACCAGCAAAGCAGAAAGGAGGCAAAAGAAAGCCCAACCTAATTTAAACACTATTTGCTCTCATACAATAAAATAGTTATAAACCGTAACTCTGGAAGGATAATTCATGATTGGATAGTCTTTCTAAAAACAAGTCCTCTACATTGTAAAACATCAGCTAATGAAAATTGTAAAGTGCTCAAATAAGTAAATGAAATTTACATCCAAACAGTATTTACAAACAGCCCTTTCGTGAATGTAATTCTTCCTTGGACCTGTATTTTGTGTAGCTCTCTTCCCTCTCATGACTTTGACATTTTGCAGGATTGTACCCTGGTTTTGTTTCATTGTCATGCTTTTATTTTTGAATGTCAATGATACATTAGTATTACCATTGTATTTTTGAAACCTATATCTCCATCTGATCATGCTTTAGTATAAAGTGTTTTATCATTTTCACTCCTTTTAAAAGAGGTACCAGGAATACACTTTTAATAAGACCGGGATTTTAAAAACCAGGAGACAAAGGGCGCTTGGACAGTGAGCCTAGTTTCGTGCATTAACATTGACTAACTAACTGAAAAATGAAGTTTAAATGACATTTTACATTTTATGTTTTCAGTTTTTAAATAGTTTTAACAATCACTTGATCTAGAACCCTGAATTGTCTGCCAACACCATAGGTCCAATTAGCTTATTTTCAGAAGATCTTTTCAATAAAGACAATCTGCTAAGAAATAAAACAAAGAGGGCGACACTCAAAATTAGTACCAAAGCCCATTTTGGAGGCAGTCAGTGAGCAAGAGTCTCTATTGCATACTAATCAGGACGCTTGTACTTGACCCTGAATTCCTGAATGATTTGCCTCCAAAATTTCCCCTGCAGTTTTCCAGGGTTCTGCATTTACACACAGCAGTTCAGAACCAATACTAACCTAACAGCATTTTCCAAGTAATTGAGAGTGTATTTTTCAGATACAATCTATGCATAATACCATGATTAAGGTACTGTAGGGGGAAATGAAAGCTTAACAAAACCTTACTGAAACATAATTGACTGCCTGAAATCAAGAAGATCACTGAAATATTTAGTATTGTATCTCAGTTTGTCTTAACTACTTTCAAAAGGTATTGGACACTAAAAGCATATGATATGAAAGGGAAAGTTGAGTTCTTGATACTTTGCTCTAAAAATGTTCACTCTTAATCTGAGAAACACGAAAAAAATGTGTTCAGTTCCTCCACATGTAAACCATTTGTCATCCATTCAAAAATTTTTATACTTCATTTCTTCACCAAAAATCTTGTGATGTCTGATCCATGCTTTGATGCTAGAGATTGTCTTCTCCCCTGGCTTCTTTCCTTAGCTTGTCTGGCGGTTCTCTAAAAATAAAAACATATACAAATGTACACCTGTTAGGAAAAGAGTACTGGTTTCAGAATCTCAAAAACTTTTTGTATTTCGTTAGTCTGGAAAAATCTACATTACCACCACGTCCACTTCCCAGTGCTTTGCTCTCAGACGGCACATCACGCCACAAGCACAGGATCCCAGTAGCTCTGGTAAGTGCCCTGAGGTCCTGGGTTCACTTAGGACCAGGTGCTTTAGGGAAGCCTTACTCCCCACTGAGACTGTGAATCCCTCATTCGGGGACTACAGGAGGCCCTGATTCTCCTCTAAGTGAGGGCATGCATAAGGCGTCTTGAGATTTCTCACAATGCCGTGCGTGTAAGGCCTACCGGCTTCCTATGCTGTGGGCTCAGAAGCCACTCCCAAGCCAATGCA
This sequence comes from Ursus maritimus, assembly GCF_017311325.1. Classification (NCBI taxonomy): domain Eukaryota; kingdom Metazoa; phylum Chordata; class Mammalia; order Carnivora; family Ursidae; genus Ursus; species Ursus maritimus. The sequence continues at coordinate 91,102,949 of NW_024423343.1, read as the reverse complement.
GAAAAACAAAGTGAGGTAGATCGAAACTGGATTCTTCTATTTCCACAAATAAAATTTCTCATGAGAATCTAAAAAAGTGATTACAAAAAGGGTGGGTTTTCATTTTGCTGTATCTTAATTCTCTTACAGGTCTTGAATGTGCTAATCATTTTCACAGCAGAGATATCAGATGACTTTTTTCCCAAAGTTCATGTATGTGTGAAGTTATCCAGGTGGAAGGGGTGGGGAGAGAGAAGAGGGTTAAAACTAAAAATAAAATAAAAAACTCTACTTATATTACAAGATCCTATTTATGTAAGAATTATATTTGTGAAGAAACTGAGGAACCTAAAATATTAAAATAAGGCTAAGAGTGCTTATACAATATGAACACTGGCAAAGGATCTGGACAGTCTTTGAAAGTGTAAATACCACTGATTAGCATTTTTAAAAACCTCAGTATCTTTGGTAAACAAAACAGTGGCATGCCATTCTTCTCCCGGCACATGAGCACTGATGAGCTCAGTTAAGTGGGCTCTCGTCCCCCGACGGGGTTGGGGGGAGAGGCAGAATACAGCCCTTTGGAAAACTGCTTGGACATCAATTCCTATGGTCAAACACTTGACTCCATGATTTTACATCTGAGGGTCTATCTTAAGGAACAATCTCAAAATGGAAAGAACAGTATGTAAACAGGACATGTCAACCACTTCACTGTTCAGTATGGGAATGGCTAAATAAATTATAGCAGACATATGCTCAATAGAATCATGTGTAGCCATTTTGGATGCTAAACATGAACGCTTTTCATGGGAACATGGGAAAATGCTGCAGTCGTGCCACAATTGGAAAAAAGTTAGATATAAAGTTGCATATTGAATGTATGCTTCTTTCTGAGAAAATTTTAATCAGTAGATTCTTTTGCTAGACGGTCTGTTAAAAATTCATCCTAGTTGGTAAATAATACTGTCATATTTTTCCCTCTGGTTTTAAGCAATAGGTAATTAATTGCTCAAAAAGGTGCCAAGGTTAACAGGTTTTGCACTTGGGCCAAGAGTGTAATGTCTGCATGTTGCACTGAGTTGGTCCTAGAAAGAACTTATTAACACTCTCTGACATGTCAGGACATCCTTAGCTGCAAATGCAAACACACCTCACTGCCCCAGTTCACCAGTCTTCTAGGTTGATGGTCTGGGTCTCTTCAACGTCCTGTAAGTTGTTACATTCATTTTCTTCTAGGTGGTGGTGACAATTTCCTGTCCTAGAATGAATTCAAAGGAAAGCAGCTTCTCTTCTGTCTGGGACTGAGAACTTATATCAGCCTCAAGGGGACACTTGGGTGACGAAGGGAATAAAGGCATCTCGGAAGCCAGACGAGGGGTATGGATTCCTCCACTCGGTCTGTTTACAGACCGCTGTGCCAGGCTGAAGTCAAAGGGGCTGCAGAGCCTCACTCACCTGTCTGTGACACACTGTGCAGAGCGTCTGCAGGTTGTCCAGGGAACACTGTCCGCCGCCACCGGACACGGGCTTGATGTGGTCCACCTGCCAGAAATGCCCTTCTCCTGGGTTTCTTATCATTTCATTAAGCTGCAGTAAGAACACAAGATCAGCACTTCTCAGCATACGCTGTGGGAACGGTTGGTTCTGCCTTGTGCAATCATGTTTATACAGCACAATCACAGCGAAAAGTACATTACGATGGCTTTTTATAGCTTTTATTGTGAACAGGAAAAAGCCTCTAGGTTAGCAATTTGAAAGCAATAAAATACGTTTCTGAAAAAGTTCTTTTTCCCTTACCTAACCCATTTTGAAAAAATTACAAGCAAGTATAAAATACCAAGACTCCTGACAGACTGGGAAAAATTACTTGCTTTTGCATCTTTGAGCTAGTTTAGACAGTCAGTAAAGAAAACTGTGAAAAGAATAAGATCAGATTAGAAATAAACCTTCTGAATATTACTGAGTCAAATAATCTTTAATTATTGACCTAAATTCATTTTGTTATTATAAACAGTGAAACTTAAATATAAATGGCTGTCCCCTGGAACCTCTGTGCCATTCATCTGGGAACCTCCCCGGTTCCATGGACTGGAACGAAGTTTCCACAACAGATTTTTATCACTGGCGTATCCAGAGTGAACAAAGTTACCCACGTAAAGCAACACTGTTTAGGCCAGCTTACATATATACACTTTATATTTTATCAGTGATGACCTACATTAAAATAGGATGTATTTTAACATTTGCCTGAGGCAGTAAAACCAGCTGCCAGCTCAGCGTTGTAGTTTTTTCAGTATGTTAAAGATGAGCGCAAAGCTTGTTTTTATCTGCATGGTCTTGGACAAGGACGAAATTAAAATCGGCTGCGTGCTGCCGGCCAGGGGAACCTGTGTCAAGTTCTAAAGCACTTTGTCAGACACGTGGAGGCAGAGGGACCTGAGCAGCAGTGCCCAGCCTGAGAGGAGCCCTGAAACGCAGCAGGCTGGAGCAGTAAACGCTGTCCGGCTGAGGCCGGCATTGTTCGAAGCACTGAGAAATGGCAGTCTTGTGCATCAAGCAAATGACGCGTTCTTAGGAAAAAAATCCATTTCGCCTGCTTTTTGTAACCAATTCTTTTGCTCTCAACAATCTCTCCTCTGATGGACTAATCTTTATTCCTCCTAGCAATTCTCTGGCCAATCACTTGGGGTCAGTCTTCAGCATCCTAGGTTTAACTCTTAAAACAATCACTCCCTCTCCGACTGATCCTCCCCAGTATGAGCCCTATGGTGCTCCCTAGCCTTGGGACACTTGTTTTAGTAGCATACTGTGTAATAACTTCTGTGTTCCTGCGTAGTCTGCTTTCACTACGTCCTTGAGTCCTGTCATTGTGTGTCTTCTGGAAGACTCTGCTCTAAGGCTGCAGACAGTCACTGCCGTCTGGCTGACACCCCTGGGATGGGTGCAGTGTGTCCCTCACCAATTAGACAAAAGGATATTTCAGGAACTCTGGGTATCATGAAGGAAATAGTGTATTTCCCTAGCTCTGAAAGTCATGCTAATTCATCTTTGTGGAAATGCTTAATTAATTCTGTCATAATTCGGTGATACTAGGTAAATAAAAATGTCTGATTTGACCAACTGGCAGAAATTTATCCATTATTTTAGTGGGGAGAGAATGGCTCAGGAGTGATTTTTTTAAAATTAAGCACACTACAAAATTAAACAGTTTGGTCTAGTTTGAAACTTAGAACTGATTAGATCACAACATGAGAAACCAGTTGAGTTTTGGAAATAAAAATGAATACTGTTAACTGTTTTCTAAGAACAATATTTTTTTCCATAAATTGCTCTCCTAAAATTACATTTTACAATGGGATGAACATAAATATTTTCTTCTCATTGTAATGAACTATATTTTGGGGGTTATCTGCTTCTTGTCATTCAATCCTAACGTCATGAAAAGTAAACAACCAGACCATAGGTACTTCTTGATGGAATGTATCATCTGTTAAGATCTCTTCCCAAAATAATTTAATCATTAGAATCTAATTAAGCCACTATATCTTATAACTATTATTCTGGAATTGGGGGACAGGGAAACATGTCAAATAATATCATGAGGATACAGGAAGACAAATCCATAATGTAGGAAATCCTACAGGCAAATGATACAGTTTCTTGAACAATAATGGTGTAAAAAATGAATGGGGTGATATTACAGATTAACTGGAACATAAGAGGTATAATGAACAAATATAGAGTGTGTGTCATATTGTGATCCTAATTTGAACAAAGCAACTGCAAAAAGACATTTTTGAGACAATCTGGGAAACCAAGCCTGGACTTATAAAGGAATCATAATTGTGTTGGTGTGATAATAGGTACTGGGGTATAGGATTATATTTTAAAAAGAGATAGAAAGAAGGAGGGTGGAAGGAAATCTGAGAGGTACATAATTAAAGTACTTAAAGAGGAAACGAGGGGCCTCTGGCTGGCTTAGTTGGCGGAGCATGTGACTCGATCTCAGGGTCGTGAGTTCAAGTGCCACGATAGATGACAGATGTAGAGATTACTTAAAAAAAAAAAAAAAAAGGAAATTAAATGTCTGGAATTTGCTTTAAAATAATTCCAGGAGAAAAAGGACTGAGATGAGGGACAAATGAAAATGAAGGCTAATGTTGATAACTGTTTAAGTTGGATGATGGGTCTGTGGGTTGATTATTCTACTTTTGTATGTATGTTTTCTTTCTTTTTTTTTTTTTTAAAGATTTTATTTATTTATTCGACAGGATAGAGACAGCCAGCGAGAGAGGGAACACAAGCAGGGGGAGTGGGAGAGGAAGAAGCAGGCTCATAGCGGAGGAGCCTGATGTGGGGCTCGATCCCAGATCGCCGGGATCACGCCCTGAGCCGAAGGCAGACGCTTAACCGCTATGCCACCCAGGCACCCCTGTATGAATGTTTTCAAAAACTGCCATATTAAAAAGTTAAAAAAAGAGTGAGCCAATATTCATTACTCAGTACTATGCGGCTTTCTGTCTGCCACATGATTATAATTACCTGTTCCAACGGGAGCTTCGAGATCCAGGTAATGTCCAGAAGATTCTTCCTTTGACTTTTGGGGGCATCTCTCAGACGTAAAAAGAGTTCTTGTGCATTCAGATTACAGAGCTGACATACACCATGTTCAATTTCAAATACTTTGGCTCGCAGGTAATTGTTATTAGATCGAATCCAAAACTCTTCCTGACATTTCAGAGAGCAAAACCGTGAATCCCAAGCATTCACTTTACACTTTTGCTTCGTGTGGCAGGTGGGTTGCTGACAGCGAAGGCAAAGTGGATTTCCTTCACTATCCACAGCCTGCAGATAGCCTTTGGATACAGAAGGCTTCCCAGTGAGGTCAGCTGGGGCCACGCAGGGATTTAGATATGGGACACACACTCCATCATCAAGGAACTTTCTAGAATTGAGCAAAACATGCAATAAGTAACTAATGAACACTTAACACTAGTCTAAATAGTCACTACTTCATATAATCAATGGTATTCAAAGTTTCTATTACTGATAAACAGTAAATGTAGGACCCACAGATTCTATGATTCAGTGTGGAAATAACAGTTACAGTCAGCACTCGATGCTCCATGCCAAATAAAGGAAAGAATGGGGTGTTAAATAAATTCAAATAAATTGGAATACAAATATGCTGCCTCTCCTGGGAATTTAGGTGTCTTCAAGTTAAACAGACTTTGAAACACTGGAGAAGTTGGCAAATGAGAAGTTAGAAAATGCTTCTTCAGGCCGGGAAAGGACAGACTAAGGTGAAACCCCACCTCAGGTTGGGGCTCCCGTGCTCTGAGTGTGTTGGACCACACTCCTCAGCAGGACAGAGAGGCCATTTACTAAGGCTTCCATGACAACGTCTGGGAGCCCCTGCTGGCCCACAGCAGACAGTCACATCCATGGAGTGATAGGGCCAAGGTACTAACAGTATTTTTAGGAGCTGAAACAGAAGACTTGCTAAGTATGTGCCTCCTATAGGTAAACTCAGATTTGACTCAATTAAAATGAGAAATGAAATATGACAGGACATGCAATTTGTTAAAAGGAAAAGGTACATTCCTCAATTATGTTGAAAGGTCCAACACGGAATTACCACACCTGCTTGCCTATTTTCCATGGCTGTTAGAAGTGTTAAAAGTTCCTTGTGATAGAAAGAGCTCATGACTGGGAACATCTAGTGTCTTTGGGTGGGTCACCTGCTCCACCTGGTCTCAGAGTCCTTCTGATTTCTAAGGTGAGGACATCCTAGGCCTCACAGGGTTGCTAGGAGGATGGAGGAGCTACCATATTGTGAAAGCTCTTTCTAACCTGTTAGTGGCCACATCAAGGTAAAGTCTGATTACAAATATGAATACAGAAATTTAAAGGAGTACACGTAGTACTACTATGTCCTCCTCATAAATGAAACCTTACTGTGTAGAAGGTTCCTGTGGCCCGGACTCCTTTGTGATCAGACGGACATGGCCCCCATCCTTCTTCACCTTGTCGAGTGAGGCTACAGCAACATCTTCTTTGGTGATGTATCTAAAACAATTACATGTTAAGTAGATTTCCTCTCTCTCCTCTAAGAGTTTCTCTATTTCATGCTCAGATTCCTCCTTGTAAAAGCAAGAGGAGAAGAGGCAAGACAGGAGTCTTCATGGTGCTAACACGAACATTAGGGAATATTCCCTACCTTTATATTGGCCTCCACATGTGGGAAGCACATCTCTGTTCCAAAGTGGTTTTTCCATAATTTATTTTTCTAAGACATTGAAGAGTCATTCAATAGCCTCTGGACCAGTTTTCACTTAGGGGACAAGAAGAGTGGGTGCAGGAATAAGAAATGACCAAATCCTTGCACAACTGACAGCCAGAGTAAACAGCTTGCCATGCTGTGCAGAGAATCTCGCTGCATGTTTACCTCCCTCTTGGCCTTTTCTTCAAGGTTCCTCCAATCACCATGATCAGTTATAACAATATGTCAGCATGCTCGGGTGAAGTGAGGCTCTTTCTAGTTAGCCAGGTTCCATCGCATCTTCTATAATCTTAAGGCTATTTCCATTATTATCAGCCATACAGGCTTTATGGAATCTTCCACTGAAATAAAGCCACTCTTGATGTGGGATTCAGAACCTTATTACACAACACTATCGATACCACACAATGGTTTAGGGACTGAAAGTAAAGAGGAAAGTTATTCCAATTAAAGGTGACGGGGGAATTTAAGTAGGTAAAATGCAATTACCCGATTAATTCCTTCTAATTAGCATGGCCCACTTTCTCTGATAGTTTACACTTGTTGTAGTTTTTCTCCTTTTTAATTAGTTTAAACATGAATTCTTCATATTTCTGAGTACTTCTTAATTTGGTATCTTGACAATAAAATTAAAGTTAAATCACGATGGAATTGTGTAATTGTAGGTAAGATCTTAGAAATTTGCTTTTCTTTTAAAGTAGATTTAATAATTAACATATTTGCTTCTTTCTATAAACGATTAATTTTTTGACTAGCTGATACACGTACATATTTCAAAACTCAAAAGGCATGCAGTGGTGTTTATGGTGAAGAGCAAGGTTACCATCCCTTCCCATTCCCTCCTCCAAAGCTCTCTATGACCAGTTTTTAATACATCCTCTTAGAATTTTTTTCTGTATATCGGTTATACCTTTTATTTTCTCTCTTTTTGTTGGCCTATAACTCATATGCTATAAAATTTACCATTTTAAAGTTTACATTTCAGTGCATTCTATCTCATTCACAAGGGTGTCCAGCCATCACCACTAATTCCAGAACATTTTCATTACCCCAAAAGGAAACCTGTACTCATTAGCAGTCACTCCTCATTATACTTTTTACTTTTAAAAACCAATGGTAGCACAGTATACACACTAATCTCCACCTTGGTCTTTTTACCTACACGTACATCTCAGAGATCTTTCCAGATTAGTACACATGGGTTGCCCTAGTTTTTAATGATGGCATGTTATTGCATTATTTTAATAAACCATATAATATGTTTAGTTTCTGATTAATGGCATTTAGGTGGTGGTGGTTCTAGTCTCTGCTATCACAAATAATGCTATAATATCCCCACACATATTTCTACACATTAAATGCAAGTAGAATAAATTTTCTGGAAGCAGAATTACTGGGTCAAAGGTCTTGGGCACTTTAAATTTGGACAGATTTTGACACATTGCTCTCTCCTTTGGGTTTGTACCAACCAATACACGGGTCCACCAGCAATGCAGGAGAGGACCTGTTTCCTTACACTTAAACTAGCACAAGATATGTCAGTTAAAAACATCTCTGCTAATGGTGATACACATCTCCTTATAGCTTTAAATCTGCATTTCTCCTATGAAGAGTGACTCTCTTCAAATATTTGCATTTCTACTGGTGTGTTTTTCTGAAAGCAAAAGAAAAAATCACAGTGAATTCCTTCAGAATTCTCTAACTTGCCCTTTTGGTTCCTAAATTTCCCACACCCCCCCATCCCCCAATTCTTCAACCATTTTATTCCCTTGACAAAGGCACTTCACTGAAGTATTTCAGTGGATTCTAATGAACTCAAACACTTCCTGGCTTTGAGGGTCAAGGGGATATTAAGCCTTGCCTCAGGTATTATTCAATGTTTAAAAGCTTAGAGACCTAATTCAGTAACTTTAAAAGATGCTGAGAAATCTATTCAGAGATTTAAGAACTAAAAATAACCTTTCCTACAAGAGATTTAAGCACAAAATTCTGGAAACCACAAGAAATAGATCAATCAACCCCAAAGTGGGAGGTTGGCAACTTCTCAAACATGCTTGTGTTACCACCATTTAATTTTCCATTGAGGTTTGCTGGGAAGTTGATGTAAGTATACCACCTCTCAAAAAGATTATGGTAAATCCCAATGTTCAAAAATAGGGAAGGAGAACATTGTCTACTAAAGTAATTCCTGGGTAGGCATGGCAGTAAAAGATGGCAAATTCTGCCTGAAGAGAAGTGTGTGCTGGAAAGTGGCCCACAAGAGTGAAAATAGTGCTGGGCTCTAGGATGCTGACCTGCTTTGGGGGTCAAAATAAATCGCAGGCATCCTGAACCTAACAGGGCTCCAAGGGAAGCAGGCCTGCCTCTGACAAATGGGAACTCAGCAACTGAAACAATAGCTGGTGATCTTGGCTTCCAGTCATATTTAAGATGGAGCTACTCAAAAGCTAACAGCAAACTCTGAGCTCGGATGGGTCCCCCTGCACTGGTGGATATCACTACAGGATAATCTGGCTGGAGATCTAGCCACTGCTTAAAATTAGTGTCTGTGTGTGTTTATTCTAAGGCCATTCCATTTTTTCAAAGAGGAATCCCCTAATCTTCTGCTTGGAAGTAAAACGTGGCTTCAAGTATCCTGGAAGTGAAGAAAGGGGCCCAGGGAGTGTTGGTTTCCAATAGAACGCCTCTCCCTTTATCTGCACTAAGCCTGGTGTTTCCAAGGCTGGTGCCTCCCTGGTTCACATTCAGTAGAAAGTAAACCAGTAGGACAGTGGGAGGGCGAGACATCCAGTGTCTACCTGCTCCTCATAGAGACTTCAATCAGTGCTGTCGTGCAGCCTGATTTCCCACACCTGCTTCAGAGAGCGCCAACTACGCCACGTCTGGGATGTGCTGAGGCTATGCAGCAAGAACCAGTGCGCTTCCCCAAAGCACACCCTCTGCAGGCGCACACGTTTTGTTTTCATGGCTCTGCTAAGTCCATTTCCCTGGAGCCTTTCCCCCCTCTCTTCCTCTCTCTGATCAGTGACCAAGGTCTCCAGATCTACCTCCTAACCCCTCTTCATCCTCTTTCCTCCATTCTCACTGCTCCTAATGTCTCTTAACTTGCATGGGAGGTGTATGTTAAGCCTCTCTCTCTAGGACTCCTGTCCCTGGTATTCAATCACTCATCTAGGTCATGTTGTAAAGGGACTTTGCAGATGTAATTCGGGTTACTAAACAGCTGACCTTAAGCAAGGGAGCAATTCCAAGCATGAGAAGGATTTGACACACCATTGCCGGCCCTGAGATTTAGGAGCCCATGTGCTAGAACTAGAAAGAAGCCTCTAGAAGCTAATGGCAACCCCCGCCCTGACAGCCGGCAAGAAAACCCAAGTGCTACAATCACAAGGAACTGAATTCTGTCAACAACCTGACTGAGCTTGGGAATGGACTCTTCCCAGACTCTCAGTGAGAGTCCATCCAGCCGATGCCTTGAATTCAGCCTTAGAAAATCCAGAGAAGAGAAACCAGTAGAGCCGTCTCAGCCCTCTGACGTACAGACTGTGAGAGAATACATTTCTGTTGCTTTGAGCTGCTAAGTTTGTGGTGATGTGTTAAGGCAGCAACAGAAAGCCGATGCAGCCTGTTCCTTACTTCAAGTCCTCCCTTTTGATCTCATTTCCCAATTGCTGCCAGAGCGAGCTCTGAAAAACATAAATCCCGACTACTGACTATGCTGCTTAACACATTTTAGTTTTCATGTTATCATTTCCATAAAATTTTTCAGATAACGTCGCGTGTCTGACTTTGGTTTGTACTGATTTCATGACTTTGGCTTTTACACCCAATCGGCCACCCTTCTCAGGTGGTTCTTTAAGTGGTCATCCATGTCTGATGGGGAGGAAACAACATGAAGAGCCTAGAAATGGCTGGAGTGGGCTGTAAATTTAATTAAGAAGGAAATTAAGGTTGTGCAAAGAGAAGACCAACACTGCAACTAAGACGGTGGTGATGACAATGAGAAAATGTAGGGGACTGGAGGAAATATCGAGAGAAACAGCATAGGCATCGTGCTTTTTGTTACACACGACTGGGTCTCTGTATGTGTAGGGGTGTGTGTGCACGTGTGCGTAAATATACGTATCAATACACACACTTATTTTACATGTATTTTTAAAATAAAGTAATAAACATTTGTGGGAAATATCTAAGTACTACAGAAGAGTTTAGGTGAGTCCAAAACTGGCAGCTTGTGGACACGTCCAACTAGTCAAAGGGCTTTAATTGATTCATACAGTATTTTATTTTTAATCTGAATTTGAATGACTTCAGATGGGTTATGCACTTCCAATTTGTCATACTTCTCCCCCCTACCTCGACCTTTTCTGGTTTTACACTTGATCTCATGTGTTCATTAATGGTTCCTGCTTTGCTTTTCGTCACAGCACTTTGTGATCCAGGCCTAAAGTATAAAGTCCTACCGTCTCCACAACTCCCCTACTATAGGGGCTATAGCAAGACCCCTCATCAGGGGCACTGTCGACATTCTGAAACATAATTGCTTGTTCACCGTAGGATTTTCAGCAGTGTCCCAGGCTTCTAGCCACAACATGTTCCCTGGTTAGATCCCCTAATTGTAACAAACTAAAATGTCTCCTAATATTGCCACCCTGGGGGGTAAAATTGCCCCTAGCGGAGAACTACTGTCTTAGAGAAACCTCTGGTAAGAGTTTCCAGGGTACCCTTCTAGGAACTTCCTGTGTCATAACAGCAATTACATATATCTGTATCTCTATCCTTTTTTTTAAATACTTATTTTTACTCTTAATAATGTATCACAAGTATCATTCCTTATTCTCACATATGAATATACCATATGCCACACTTTGCAACAGCTGAAAGGATTTTTCACTGTATAGGGATACAAGCTGTACGATCAACTGCACCCTCTCACAAATCACTGATGGCTGTTTTTCACCTGTGTGCGTGGACAAGGCGAGAGATCACACATGGATGACGACACAGTACTGGTGTGTGGAGACGGCAAGAGCACAGGGGCTTGTTCTGCCACGTGGCTGTTCAGCTGGGTGCTCCCACGCGGGAGCTGGGCAGAACAGCAGACTGCGCGTCACTGCTCCATGCTGAGGAAAGTCTACAGAGAAGGGGGCCTGAGGTCCCGCAGGGGATAGCTGAGATGATCAGGAAGCCAAGAAAGGAGAGTACATGTATAGAGATTAGAAAGAAACCTGTAATGATTAAGGTAAAACATGGACAGGACACACTTGACCTTTCCTTTCATTTTGCTTCCAGCCATGGGCACGAGACGAGTTCCCTGCCACCCTCTGGGTGCTGCTGTGTCAAGCAGAACTGGCCCCCCTGCTGCATGGCCCCCAGATTCATGCTCCAGGGGTGCAGGGGAGCAGCTCTTCTAACAGGGAAGTGTCTTCCTGTCCATAAATAGTGTCCTGGGCTTGGCAGGTCAGAGGTCGCATCCGCCTGTCACTCTGGCCTCTCTCCTGATGAGTGGGACTCATGGTGACCATGACCCAGAAACCCTGATCTTTTCCAGCAGATCTGATCAAATTCACAAAATATCTAACCATGTTGCTATAACATAAGCTGCTATTTTATGTATAATTTTCTCTTAACTCATCGGGGTTTTGTTAGCGGTTACATGAAATGTTTCAGACCGCCTCCCCCCGTGGAAATAACCATAACAAATAATGACCTACGAAATAAAAAAGAAAGACAGCGCATACCTTTTAGTACTATTTTGTTTGGTTTGCTGCTTTGCGATCTCTTCCAAAGCAAGAATTGGGCTGCAGAAGAGCTGCCCGCTTTTCCTGATGATCTTTTGCTTCATGGCAGTGAGACTACTCCATTCCCGAACAAATCTCAAAATCTGGCAGAAAATGAGGTAATGAAAAGAGTTACCAGCTCACCAGTCATCTTCCTTTGAAAGTAAAGCCCCTTATCACATCAGAAAACTGCTGTTTTATTATATCCCCAAATAGGCTTCTGAATGTCACGATTTAAGGCTTTCTTCAGTTTGATGCATCTTCCTATCTTTACTGTAAAATATCTATGGCCAGTTCTGCAGAGGTCTCTTTCAACCCAAAGACTCTCTAAAGACACATTTCAGGACACCCAGCAGATGTCCTTAGCGCACAGAGGGACCAATGGCAACAATGTGCTCAGCAAGACCAAAAGAGGCCCGGCTGTGAGACGCACAAAGCCAGCAGTGGCCGCGGCAAAAGTGGTTTTGGGGAGAGCGGGTCTTACAGTGGCGGCGGGTTCCAGTGCAACATCTGAGAAATGCTTTGCACCCGACTACCCAACTTCTCACAGGAAAACAGCCAGCAATAAATCTGGGACATTTTTACCAGGGTCGCTATTAACCTTACTTATTAAATACATGTACTGGCTATTTTCTGGGTATCTGAGAATCAGGATTCACTGATACCAGAGAAAATAGCTCACTGCTACCTCTTCCTTTAAGACAGGTGCAGCTGCCCCACGGGCAACGTTTGCTTTCCACTCAAAGGGCAGAAACGTAATCACTATTTTCTTGTAAAAAGTGGTCCACTGCGCGCTGTCAGCCCCGCACGTGCCGGCCCTTCTCAGCAGTGAAGATCAGTTGGCCACGGATCTGGCTTAAGTCTTCCCGAGCAGGTATTTTGACCTACGGTTGTGCGCTGGTGCTTCTGATGATGCCGGAGTCCCCCGGCACGGCATCGTCCCTGCTCTCCGAGTTTGTCATTGTTAGAACTTAACCGTCAGAGATAAAATGAGATTCTGTCAGATACAAATATTACAGTTGCTAATCCCGTGAAGGAGAAATTAAACGATGTGAGGATAATTTTATCCACAGAAACAGCAAACCTAGGTGTGATCACTCACCAAGGAAACAGATCTCACGTTTATTCTCAGCACCAAGGTAAACTGTAGGCAGTGCCTGGACTGATGAAAACACGACCAGTGATTTGACTCTGCACCAGGCCATCAGGCAGCTTTGCTTTTATTAAACTCAAAATGGTCTGAAATTATTCAACAGATTTTAACTTAAAACAAATGCACAGGACTAGTCTTACCAGGGAGCGATTCTGTTTCAGCTGAAAGCTTGCTGGTAAGTCTTCCCAAAGGTCTAATTTTATATCCAGAGGAATGAAGTTACAGTTCATCTGATTTCCATCCTGATTATAGATTAGGGAGGCGTTATTAATCCATCTGGTCTGTAGGCACTACTAATTATTTTAAAAGTAAAGAATTATATCATGGCACAATATTCCCAGTCCCCTAAAAGATAAATGGAGGTGACACATTCCAACAAGATTCCACCCACGCAGCTGCCCTGCATGGATGCCGGGTGGACAGGCCCTCTGAATGCCTCCACTGCTTTCTCTCTTCAGGGTAAAAATACCACGTGGAGGGCTGTAGTCAGTTAAACACGAGGTTTAAATAAGAGGATTTCTTTTATAAAGGGGAAGAAAAACCTCTGCATATGAAAAGGTATTGTATCAACAAAAGCTGAACCCATATAAAATTCTCTCAGCGGAAAAGAAAGTTACGGCTTCCACACACACTTTGGAAAAAACACACAAAAAGTACTTAACATATTGATTCAAACTTTAGACACGTAATGGTTATTCTAAACTCTGAATTGGACTTGGGATTCCGGCTAAAATGAATAGCTCTTTAGGTACTGTTACTCCAACACAGGATGCCCAACAGCTGGTACTGATCTTCCTTTTAAGGGGTTTTCATCCAAATTCCTGCCTTCAGATTCACCTCAGCTCACCTTACAGCTGTGAAAAGACCTGTTCATATGCCCCCTGCCTAGTGTCTCATGTTTAGAAGATTAATTGAATAACATTTAGTGGTAAAAAGATATGCAAGTATTTAGATCATTCATAAAAATGGACTTGAGACTATTAAGAGAGGTGTCAAGAAGGTGAGGTGGCCCACGCGACGCAGGCTGGGTGCTGGAACTAGAAGATGGGTCAGCGAGGGCGTGAGTTTGCAGAGACTGCAGCTTCTCTCCTATCTCCACCCAATGGGGTAAAAACATGGATCAGATGATCCAGGATGCCGAGCTTTCACTGTACAGAATAAAGACGGGCTTCTGTACTCTGCCTGGTGTCTGCCTTTTGGTTTCTTGATTTTCAGTCCCCTCTGGGGACCAGTTCTGTTATTCTCACGTGGCGGTCTGAGAACCGCGACCTGGAGCTCTCCCCACACTGGAGATGAGGGTGCCTTAGGCACTGAGACCTGCCTCTACCTGAGCTGAGGAGGCCTCGGTGCTCCCTCCACACCCAGAGGTTCCATATGGTGGATGCAGGTCCTGGCCTTACAGAGAAGCATCATTCACTGCCTAGCTTCATTCCCGGTGTCCTTCTCTTGGCTGTGGTCCCACGACAGAAGCAGCGTGGGGCTTCTGGCATTCACGATCTTAGTCATCTCCTAATTTTCTAGCAATTCCTTCTAATTATTAGTTGGCACTGGAGATGATTACATGGCCCACCATCTATCTATATTTCTACTTGGCTCAATGTAAAATCTGTAACCTAAATTACCTTGAAAAAGGCATTCTTTCAGTAGCCTGGCTCATGAACGTAAGAAGTTACAAATATTATTTTATTATACTTAGAAGACTAGGAATTTGATACTGTACACCGAATAGAAGTATTCATAATGTCAGCGAGTTTTTCCTAGTTTACCTAGGCCAAAGATTCTCACAGGGCCCCTAAGACCACTTCAGGGGATCCACAAAGACAGAAGTGTTTTCATAACAACAGTAAAACAACATCTGTCCTTTTCATCCTCATCCTCTCACAAAGGCACAGTGACATTTCCCAGGGACAGACAGATACGAGAATCCCAATGTCTTCTATTAAGACTCTAGAGAAACTGCTAAAAATGTAAAACAAAGCAGGGGCGGCTGGGGGCTCAATTGGTTAAGCACCCGACTCTGATTTTGGCTCAGGTCGTGGTCTCAGGGTCGTGGGATCCAGCCCGCGTCAAGCTCCTACTGAGCACGGACCTGCTTGTCCCCCTCCCACTGCTCCTCCCCACACACTCTCTCGAATAAATAATTTTTAAAAAATCTGTAAAAAAATGTAAAACAATGCCAACTCTCCTCACTAAATGTTATCTTTCTTTTATAAAATATGTTTCATAAAAATAAGCTATTGACATGAGTATCAACAATGGGTTATTACTATCCTTAATTAATAAATATTTTTAAGTGTTTCCAGTTTAATTTCAAATAGACAAAATATCAACAGATATAACCCTCATGAACAAAAACTCCTTGGGGTTCTCACCAAATTTTAAAAGTTCAAAGAGCTCCTGAGACTAAAAAGTTTGAGCACCACCAACCTAGGCTATGGCACGAATCCGAGCAATCATATTTTTAAAGCTTCCTAGAATTTATTCGACATGGATGGGCAGAGTCAGGCTTCTGCAAAGGGGCTGCGGTTGCTACAAATTATCCATGAAGGAGCTAACTTTTTTTTGGAAGTACAGTTAACACGATGTTACATACGTTTCAGGTGTACGGCACGGTGATTCGACAAGTCTACACTTCATGCTGTGCTCACACACGTGTAGCTGCCACCCGTCACCACACGACACTGTCACATCACTGACTATTCCTTGTGCTGTACCTTTCATCCCTGTGACTCACACCATAACTGGAAGCCTGTAACTTCCACTCCCTTTCATCCTTTTTGGCCACCCCCCACCCTGTCCCCTCTGGCAACCGCCAGTTTATTCTCTGATTTATGGGTCTGTTTCTGCTTTGTTTGTTCATTTGTTTTGTTTTGTTTTTTTCAGATTCCACACATAAGTGAAACCATGCGGTATTTGTTTTTCTCTGTCTCACTTGTTTCACTTAGCATCATACACTCTATGTCCAGCCACGTTGTTGCAGATGGCAAGATCTCGTTCTTTTTTTATGGCCACATAATATTCCATTGTGTAGATGTGGGGTGTGTGTGTGTGTAAACCACGTCTAGGAGCTCTTACTGAGAGTTCCTTATGATTAGGCACAATGCTAAGTGATTTACAGGAATTGGCTCATGTTACCCTTTCAACAACTCTTCTCCACATTTTCTAGCTGAGGAAACTGAGGCACAAAGCAGTTAAGTAATATGTTCAAGATTCCACGCTCAGGAACAGATATGAACTGAGGCGGTTTGGCCCCTGAAGTCTGTGCTGTTAACTATTATGCTGTTTTGCCTCTCATTGTTTTTAGATTTAACAAAGGAATTTTAGAATTAGCTTTAAGGAGAAAAAGAAGCAGATACCTATCTCATTGTTAATCAAATCAAGTATCTCCATAAAATGTGAAAAAAAGGAAGGCTTTTGCATGTTTCAAGCTACAGAATCTGCTTGATGCTTACCTTAGTATAGAGGTGAATCCGGTCAGTATTCTTACTTGCACAGAACATTAAGGTACCATATACTGGCGAGTAGTCTGAACTCTTCAACTGTTCTAATTAAGAAGATAAAAAAGAACCTGAAGGCTTACCTCTCTTCTAACCAAAATAGCTTATTTTAATCTTCTACGGGTTAGAATGACGAAAGAGCTATATACAATATATCAACATATTTGACAAAGAACATGTGTCTGCACTTGAAAGACAACTACGATGGTAGGCCATCTAAGACCACATTGGCTTATATGGACACCAGTTGCTTTGCACTTTTGCTAATGACTCCACAAGAGAGAAACAAATTCGGAATTAGCTGAAAAGATATGAGTTAGGTATGAGAGAGAATTTCCTGCCACTGAGAGTTGTTATCGGTCTTAAAGGAGTCTAGAATCTGGACTTCTCCAATAGCGGTGTTAAGCTGGGACTGAAGCAGCACCATTTTGGTTGCCAGCAGCAATCCAGCTCTGTGAAAGGCCACTTCAGTGCCCAACTCCCTGTGACCTGGTGCTTCACATTCACAAAAGGGGATATGCGGACAAACTTTTTTTCTGATAATCTTTTATTTACCACTTCTCAGTCTCAGTGACCAATGTATATACAGGAAAGATAGGGTTATCCCAGTGGATCTAAATAAGAATTATGGTTAACACTTAACGAGTACTTGCAATGCGCCAGGTACTGTTCTAAGTACATATATTAACACCCCTCAGAAATTAGTAGTGCATTTGACAGAGGAAAAAACTGAGGCACATTAACTTGCCCAAGGTCACACCACCAGTAAGAGGACTTAAGACCAGTAATGTGGCTACACAGCCTGTGCCCTTAACCTCTAAATGACCTTCATCATCATCATCATCATTATTTTTATTTTATTTTTTTCCTCAGTGACCTTTTAAAATGTTTCCCCAGATCTAGAAGCCTATGATTTGTCATTCTACTTGGCAATGTCATCATATTTCAATTTTTCTAATCAAGCCACTGGTCATTTTATAAACTTGGGAGTATTCCCATATTTCATAAATTCAAAAATGTCAGTATTTTCCACGCTTTAACATCTCTGTTAAACGTTGGCATGTTGTATAGCCAATAATTGTGCCATTTTACAATAATTGTTGGCCAGGTGGCAGTTGCGAAGTGGTTGTCATTGCCTGAGCACTCATGAGCTAGTCATAACTACAATACTATTGTTATTTCAACACCACACTTAAGTCAAACGCATTGCTTGTTACTACATGAGTTGAGTTTAATTACTTCTAAAATGTCTTCAAAATGTTTCATTATGATTTGGTATTGAAATGAAAAGTGATAAGCGTACTAAAAAATTTTGCATATAAAGCAGGAGAGCATACATTTGATATTAAAGAAGTAAATATGTATCATTGGAGGAATAACCAAAATTTTTTTATATTCTTGCAAAGGAATAACCAAGTTCTTCATGGGACCTAAGGAAAGGAGATCCCTGCAGACAGAGGAAGCTCTCTCACATCTGGATCCTGAGATGTGCAAAGGGTTGCCTAGTACATGCCAAGCACTGCAAATGAGGGCATAAGGACTGCCAAATCCCTCAGGACAAATGAAAGAAACAGCAAAGCAAAAGAGGGTGGTATGATCTGGTCTGGGCTCTCATTTGGGTATTAAGTCATAGTTTAACTTCTAGAGTTTCTTTCTTTCTGAATGTACATAAAACAAGTGCATCGTATAATCATTCTATCTTCAGATCCTTTGAAGGACCACGGTTAATGCGTTAATATTTAAAGCTCAGAAGTCATTCTCTGATAAAAAGCATTATAGGATTGATTCCAAATCAGTTGGTATTCTTGGTAGCTAGCAGCTACATCAGGGAACATATTTCTCTTTTCATTGTTTCCATGAAGCGTGATTTAATGGTTTGAGACTAGAGATGACGCATCTTATGAAGACACAGCCATCCTTCCAGACCCTTAGAATTCCGGTTAGAACAAAACCACAGTTCCCGCAAAGCACACACCACTCCAGTTCTAGAAGAGCTCCTGTGCATAGAATAAACATTTGCACATAGTGTGCCCCCTCTGTCATCCCTCCCTTTGTTTTTCATGGAAATCCATGGTACTGGGGAGAGATGAAGCATATTGCTTGCATGGAATTCTCAGCCTAGTGATCTGATAAGTCAAAGAAAGGAAGAGGGGACAGGTCTGGGGAAAAAGTTGGCATTGTCTGGAGTGGATGAGGCCAATGCAAATTTCACTGGCAGAATAGAATTTCTAAAGGTCTAATGATTTTTGAAAAGTATGTGTAAGTAAACCTAGCATCTGCCTTCATCAAGGGATCAATTTAAACTAACAAACCAGAATTTCCCAGCCACAGATGAAGAGACTCATAGCCCTTGAGTTGATGACAATTGCCGGTTGTTTGTTCTCGGTCTGATGTTTTAGTCCAGTGAGCCACACGCTGTCCTACAACAAAGGCTGCATCAGCACTTGAGGGAATGTCAGAGCAGGAGGCAGGAAACCAGAGCTATGAAAGGAATGCCCCACCTGAGACTACACCATCTGCCTACCTAAAGACTTAAAATTAACACACCTAAAACAGGGTCCATTCCAAGACATTATTTGAGAAGACCTTGAGGCGTTAGAGGGAAGGAAGGATGAGGGAAAAAGAAAGGAGGATGCCCTGAGCTCAGAAATTCTTAAATGAATGTTTCATTTTAAAGCTATGAAATCTGACTCAATTATATCTGTGTTTAATAGCAACTGATTTAGAAGAAAAACTTCAGCTGCCCCATCTCAGCAGTTTTGGTGTTGTTATAATGAGAACACCAGTCTGTGGGTTACTATGGTCACTAACCGATTAACGCAGAAAATAACCCCAAAGTACTCACCAACTCTGGCCAGCCGGCCCATAACGATAGTGATGTGTGACATATGGGCGGGTATGCACCAACCATCACAGCTTGAAGTAATGAATGGAATCAACCAAAGAGTAAATAAATCCAAACACTACATGACTGGCTCCAAGTGCAGTCATGATTCATACAGTCTTGAAATTATGTACTTTAAGAACGTTTTCTTAAAAAAAAAACACCCAAAATCCTAAATTTAAAATAGGCCAATTATTTGTAGCCATTTAAAAGAAATTCATGTGCAAACGATTAATGATCTGTTAAGTAGCTGTTAATAATATGTCAATCTTACTCTTGTCCAAAAGAACCTCCCAAATATCAAAACCACACCCTCATTCGTGGATGGGCCTGACCTGGATGGGGCTGGGCGAGCGGTCTGGGGGCAGCACGGGCAGCTACGTGTCAGTTCTGCTCTCTGTGTCATGTCTGAATGCCCACAGCTCTGCTCTTCCAGCCATCTGGTATTTCAGTGTACGGTTCCAAATGGCTGGTATTTTTAATATTAAGTCGGAATACAAGGAACCTGGAACGCAGTAGTAGTCACAGGTCTATCAAAAGTATTGTCTACCTATGTGCATGGTTAGGATCTGGACACCGGAAGTGGAAACCAGACTTACCATCACCTGGCTGGGGTGTGAGTCCGTCTTCTCTCTTGATTTCCGGTATTTCTTTCTTGCTCTCAGCCAACAGGTTAGGTTCTGAGGGCGCAAGGACTTGTTTTTCACAGTCAGAACTAGTCCAAGTGTTTTTGGAGGTGTCTTTCTGAGGATTACCTTTCCTGTTTTCGTTTTTATCCTGGGTAGAGCTGAGGCTACCTATTTGTAGAATTATGAAAATCAAACAAATAATTTACACACAAATTTAGGTAAAATCATTATTTACTCTAAGGCCAGTCTTTAAAAAGTCACAGCTAGGTCTTATAAAAAGAAACACGGTCAACTATGTTCATTCTCTGGAACACCTGTTGGGAGTCACTAAATGCACCATGTGCAAACGATGGGGTGCTGGACGGGCAGTGAGGAATCAGACAGACAAATCCCTGCTTCCTAGAGTTTCCATTCTAAGTGTCAGAGACAGGCCATCACCAAGGAAGCAAATAAATCAGAGAAAGAAAATAAAGGCCAATGAATAAAGAAAAAGAAATAAAACAAGAGAATAAAGCAAGGTTTTGTAATCAGGGGACGGTGGGGAACAAAGGTCCCCAGTGCCAAGCTCTGGTCGAGTTCCGTCTGAGCTGAGGGCTGTTCAGGAATCTAGGAGGCCCAGCCCGAGGGCCTGTATTCTCAAACTGGATTGTAAATGTAAGCAGAAGCCGTTGAGGGTTTTAAGTAAAGGAATGGAATCATCTGAGTTTTTAAAGGCTCACTCTGGCTGCTTGTACTGGGAGGCCACTGAGGTCTGGGAGAGAAAATGGTAACCTCTGGTGGGTCGGTAGCAACAAAGAAGATGTGGCCAGAATCAAGATAGACTTTGGAAGTTATGCTGGCAGAACCTGACAAATCAAGTGTGGGAGAAGAGAAAGGAATCAAGGACGCTGCCTGGGTTTCTAGCGATGATGAGGGAAGGGAAGATTTAGGTGTTAGGTGTGGTGGTGGTGAATGGAGAACTCTACCTTGGGCCACCTTGAGGTACCATCACACCAGCAGGTGCAGATGAGCCAGAGGCGTACGGACGAGCTGCGGTTCAAGCGGGAGACAGAAGTGTGGGCCTAAGAGCTATAAGATGGCAAGTATGAGCTATGTGGATGTTAGGAACAAAGCACAAGAGGGGCACCTGGCTGGCTCAGTAGAGCATGCGACTCTACATCTCAGGGTCATGAGTTCAAGCCCCATGTTGGGCATAGAGATTACTTTTAAAAAAAAAAAAAAAGAACAAGGCACAAGAGAAGGGTTACCTATTGACAAATATTAGTGTTCAGTATATACTATACCAAATTGTACCGAATGTCCTGGAGACCACGTTAGCAACATTTATAGGACTGTAATTTTCTAATATTGCTCCTTTACTTTTTTGGTTTATTTTTTTTTTAAGATTTTATTTATTTATCTGACACAGAGAGACAGTGTGAGAGAGAGTGCACAGACATGGGGAGGGGCAGGCAGAAGGAGAGGGAGAAGCAGGCTTCCCGCTGAGCAAGAAGCCCAACGCAGGGCTCGATCTCAGGACTCTGGGATCATGACCTGAGCTGAAGGCAAATACTTAACTGACTGAACCACCCAGGCACCCGTCTCCTTTAGTTTTTTGGATTCCGTTTCCTCAAAGTGTTGTATGGCAAACACCGATTAAAAATTCTGGATGAATTAGAATTAATTCTGCTTTTCAATACTTTTGGGGGTACATCCAAATCAGGGTTGGAAATCATTATGCCAAGTACAATAATATTAATCTAATAATTATAACCTTTTTACACAGTAGTATCGCTGTTATTTATATGTATTTTTGTTTAATCAGACTTTCATAGTCACAAAAGGAGTTTTATTTTTCCTTAGGTTGCTTGAGAGTTTGCTTATTAAATCAGGGGTCTAGAAACTTTCGCTGTTGCTCTTGTTATCACAAAGAAAAATCAGAACTATAAAACCCTATTAAACTACGATTTTCATTGCTAAATCACTCAACTTACACTTAATGTGAACTGGCATTATTCTGTAGTCATGAGATACTTTATTTTTGTGGTCTAGAGTAGTTGGAAATTGAATGAGATAATGCAAATTGTGAGAGATATTATATGGAATAAGCTTGTGGTTCCAATTTAGTTCACAGACAACAGGTGTCCACGTTACAAATATAACCACCCAGATGGCAGACTTGTCATTTTTGTAGGAACACCCAGAATTGAAAAAGGAAAGGCTCAGCTACTGATTACATTTTCTTTCAGATTAAAACTTAGACATAGGAGAACAAGAAAGACAGGAAGGAACTGCAGTAGCAGAGCCTTTATCTTAGCTGACTCTTTGTTAATGTCACTTCTCTAAAGAGTTCACATATGATGGAAAAGAAGATGTGTACAATTATTACAACTGATAAAATAAAATGATTTCTTCCTGCTTCCCAAACTGTCAACTTGGCCTTTTGAGTTGCCATGAAAATGGTCTCTAAAACTGGAAACAAAAGAAATACTAATGATATTTTTTCTTAAGACAACTTCAGTATTAATAACATTTCAAAAACAAAACATCAAAATAATATCATGCTATAAAAACATACTCTGAGGTATGTATATAATTTCTACTTTTAAAATAGCATGTTTTGGAAAAGAATAAACTCATTAGACAGATACCAAATTGGTTCTTAAGATCTATAGAGGAATTTTTATGATCTGTCATGCAAGAAACAGGACACAACGTATATTTTACTAGGCAAAGAAGCTCCACTGGATTATTTTGCTATTTAAACAAAAATAATCTATAATTTCTTTAAAAAACAAGTATTTTCTACAGGAGAAAGAAAACAGCAGGTCTATGACTATAAGGCATATTTGCTGCCATAGCAACAGAGCTTCTATTCCTGCCCACTGAATTCACATCCTGCTGGCATTAATGAGAAATGTCCATTTGTGCCAAATTAATGCCATGTCACAGACACTCAGGGATATACATTCTTGACAGAACTGGGGGCTTTCCACATTCCACCAGGGGATAAATTCAGTCTTCACTATGTAAAGTTCTTACTCTAGCTTAAAAGCTAAAGTCAGTGTTTAAATAAATAAACAAACAAACAAATAATTAAATAAATAAAGTCAGTGTCGAGACCCACTAACCCATGCTAATAGCAGTTGCCTCTAAAAACACAGACTATGTGAAGATAATACTGCCAGCCCCCGCCAGGGCCACACTCCATGTACTCACCAGCTCTGCCTGGAGGATTCTCACACATTTCACAATAAGGTAACTCTGAGTTATTGATGTAGGTGCAGAAACCACACTGCCAGCCCTTTCCAGGAAGGGGTGGGCTGGTTGCCTGGGCTAGAGCCGTGGTTTGCCTGGGCCAGGATGGTTTCTCCTTTGGGGCACTGCGGTGGTCATTGGTAGTGACCGACTTCAATCTTTTAGCTTCAGGTTCAACACTGCTTTCATAATCAACAATATGTCTTGTAGCTCTTTTTCCAGGGTCTGCTGGCACGACAGTATTTTTCTTTTGGAATATCCCGGATTCATCACAGGAGGTCACCAACTGTCTTTTCTTAGGTTTTGGTAAAAAGAATGATCGAATATCATGCTGTTTTTCTTTTTCAAACTAGGAAAAACAAACCGTTACCAAATTAAGAAGCAATCTAATATGTTCTTCCTAAATGAAACAGATTAACCAATGACTTTCAGTAACCATATTCCTTTATCTTTTGAATACCTTATTGGAAATGAATTCAATTATGCTATGACTCTTCATATATACATATATGCAGAATATCATTAACACATCTATATACTTCCTGTGTCTTTTTTTTTTTTTTTTAGCACTTACAGCGTGCCAAACACTTTACATATATTAACTCATTTAATCCTCATGCCAGCTCTGTGAGACAGGTACTAGCATTCTTCCTACATTTTAGATGAGGACACTAAAGCTTTAGAGATGTTAGGCAACACGGTTACAGAATTTATGTAACAAAATCATACTTTATCAACTATCTGCTCTAGAGGTATGTCAAGGAAAGGAGAATTGTGTATTTAAATATTTCAAGTCAACCAAGAACCTACAAAAATGTTTTCGTGCCCAAATTATAAATACAGTCTTCATAAACAATGTTTTTCATATTAAAATGTTTTCTTGATTAGGGAGCATTATTTCAAATAGCATTAAAGCTATTAATTAGACTGGTTCTTTAACAGACACATCTTAATAATTATTTTGCCTTCAAGAAATATATTTCCCTTTTCTAAGAAAAGCTCCATCCTTATCTCATGTTTTTGTCTTCTTTTCAATGTGTAAATCTCAACCTCCTTATTAGAGAAAGTAGGATACACATCTCCACAAGTGATTAGCTAGCAGTGAAGGAAGATAAAGGAGCCAGTTTTAGAGAATTCCTGCTAGGGGTACCAGAGTGGATACACACTGCATTTCTAAAGATGGTCATACCAGTTCTCATCCTATTTGACGTGCTCTTCTCACAGTGTGACACCGACATGCCTGCACTTAGAGGTGGGGTCTGTGTTCCTCTCCTTTGAACCTGGGTGAATCTTTGTAACTGTCTCAATCAACAGAATGCAGTGAAAATGAGCGTGTGACTTCTAAGGCTACGTTACTGAAGGTTATATGGCTTCTGCTTGGTTGCTGGCACTCTGAATCTCCTTCTCTTTATGTCTTGGGATGCTTGCCTTTGGAGCCTCGTCACCATGTTGTGCGGAAGCCCAGGTCACAGGGAGAAACCATGTGTAGGTGTTTGAGTTGACAACTCTAGGTAGGCCCCTAGGTTACAGACAGCATCAACTGCCAGACATGTGAGTGAATGAGCCTTGAGACGTTTCCAGATCTCAGACTTGGGGTCTTCCACCATAGGCCCCAGTCATTGTGGAAGAGAGACACATCATCTCCCTTACACCTGGTTGAATTCCTCACCCACAGAAAGCATAAGAAATCATATATGACTATGGTTGTCTGAAGACACTAAGTTTTGGGGTAATTTGTTATGCAGCAATAGATAACACTGACAGACACTACAGATAATGACAGCAAAACACCACATATTGAAAAGAAATATTTTACATACTACATCTTACCTGCACTTCTTAGCAGTGGTGCATAAAAAACCAAGATATATAGCAAACCCATAGAGACAGAAGGATTAGTGGTTATCGGGGGCGAGGGAAAGGGAGATGGGGCGTTATTATTAACTGGTGACAGAGTCTGTCTGAGGTGATGGAAAAGTTTTGAAAATAGTGGTGACAATTGCACAACACTGTGAATGTGATATTAAGTGGCATTACCACTGAATTGTACACTTAAAAATGGTTAAAATGGTAAGTTTTATGATTATATAGTCATAAATATAATCATAAATTTTTAAATTAAAAAAAAAGGGAGGAAAGCAGGAAGACTTAAGTTGTTCCCATATTGGTAAAATTAAAACATACAGGAAAAAAATCACGCTGCCCCCCCCCAAATGTACAGCTTCTATTTTGTGTGGCTGTTATTTACACAACCTCATGTACTATGAACAGTTACCTGATGAGTAGTGGCAGTGACAGAATCTAGATAAAAATATAAAGAATGAAATTATAAATCATGAGACAAGATTTTTAAAACAAGACACAAAGGAAATTCTAAGAAAAGGGTGAAGAAAAGCAGAGAGATTAGCAGACTAATGGAGTTTGGTGTCTACAAAAGTAACAAAGCCAAAAAGATAGTTAAACTTTGAAGAATAAGTCCTTTCTCAGATATAAGTATTGAAAATAGTTCCTCCCGTTCTGTGACCTGTCTTTTACTCTCTTAATAAAGTCTTAATTTTAATAAAGTAGAGTTTATTTTTTTGCTTAGGGAAAAAAAATAAAGAAAATGTTCTATTCTATATAATAGGATGGCAAAGACGACTTTCAGGATTTTGAAAATACTAGCAAATGTTCAGCAAACATGAACAAATTCCATCAGCTATTTCTAGTTAAAGCATGACCTTCTGAGTCCTTGCATGTCTGGAAATGAAATGATTTTGTTTCTAACCCTTCATCAGTAGTTTCGCTGGGCATACAATTCTTTTCAAGTCTTTAAAGACACTGCTCTGCTTCTTCCAACACCCGATGATGTTCCTTCATAGGTCGCACACTCTTCCTTTGTTTCAGAGGCTTTCAAGACCTTCTCTTTATCCCCGGTGCTTTAAAATTTCACGATAATCTCTATTTCTATATCTGTGTCATTTATATCTATCTCCCTTCTGCTCGGCACCCAGGATAGCTTAATTTTGAATGGTACTCAAGCTGCAGCTCTTGGAAATTTCCACTGTTCTTTGATAGCTTCTTCCCCTTTATTTTCTTTTTTTCTGGAACTACTGTGAGCAGAACGTTGGAACTAGACATAATGTCTTACCTTTTATTGTCATATTTGCCTTCTTTTTGTCTTTTTACCCTCTAAATTCTTAGAGTTTTTCTCTAATCTATCTTGCAACCCTGACTTGCAACCCCCTGAATTATTTTGACAGCCATATTTTTTATAATAATTTTTTATTATGTTATGTTAGTCACCATTCAGTACATCCTTAGTTTTTTGATGTGAAGTTCCATGATTCATTATTTGCGTATAACACCCAGTGCACCATGCAATACGTGCCCTCCTTGATACCCATCACCGGCCTATCCCATTCCCCCACGCCCCTCCCCTCTGAAGCCCTCAGTTTGTTTCCCAGAGTCCATAGTCTCTCATGGTTCATTCCCCCTTCTGTTTACCCCCCCTTCATTCTTCCCTTCCTTCTCCTATCGATCTCCTGCTATATTTTTAACATCTAAAAATCCCTTTTTGTTTCCTGTTCCTTTATCATAGTAGTCTGATTTTATTTGCAATATCATCTTAAATGTGAGGCTACTAATTTGAGTTTTTTAAATGTTATCTTTAGGGTTAATTTTTCTATCAACTTATTTTTGTTCCCCTTTTTCATGCTACAGATTTCCTCCCCAAATAGCCAATGACCTTGCTTGTCCCCGCATACACGTGAATGAAAGAATAGAAGGGTTGCCTGGGAATGTGGGACACACGGGGCTTATCACCATGAAGATCTAAAAGGACATACTGGGTGTTATACACAACTAATGAATCATTGAACACCACATCAAAAACTAAAGATGTACTATATGTTGGCTAATTGAACTTAATAAAAAATAAAAACATAAAAAAATAAAAGGACATACTGATTGACTGTAAGTGGTGAGTAAGATGGAGGGGCCCAGAGTGATCCTCAAACGCCTACATTTCTGACTTGTAACACTGTAGAAATGATATTTTCCTGTAATAGGGAATATAGGAAAATAACTGGGCTCATAAAAAGACAAAAAGAGAATATATAAGGAAATAAGTTCACTTTTAGACATGTGTGAGGACTGATGGGTATCAGGGTGAAAAGTTCCAGGAAGCAGGTCTGGAGTTCAAGAGAAAGAAACAACTAGATTCACACATCTGGGAACCACTAACATAGAGATGTGGTTAAAGACATAGGACTTGAGGTCATGATACATGGAGGGATAAGGTAGTGAGAAAAGGTCAAAGTCAAGGACAGAAAGCACAGAAACATTAAGGGTGGAATGAGGAAGAGATACTAAAGAAAGAAACACAAAAGCAATAGTAAGAAAGGGAGAAAAATCAGGAGAGTGGTAGCTTTATTGGGTGTGTGCATGTGTTTTGGGTTTCCATTCATTTATTAGGTGCCCCAGTGGGCACTTTCAATCTGAAAAACCCATGTCCTTCAGTTCTGGGAAATTTTCTTATGTTTTCTTCCTTTGTTTTCTCTGTCTTCTCTTTCTGGAGTTCCTATTAGGCAAAAAACTTCTGGATTGATCATTTGATTTTCTTCAATTTTTCTCACATTTTCTGATTGCTATTTGTTCTTTCTTTGTGAGTTCCTCATTACCTTCCTTCCCATCATTGTTGAATTACTATTTTCTGATATGACAGGTTCAATTCCTAAGAGCTTTCACTTGTCTGATTCCTCTCCTTGTTCTGGTTTCATGGGCACAGTATTTTCTTTCACTTCTCTATGGACATTAGTAAGTTTTGGTCTTTCCTTTTAAAGTCGTTTTCAGCTTGTTTCATTGTCTCTCCTCCTTCTGATCCCTTTCTTGGCTTACCTGCTTGTTTTGGTCTCTGCTTTTCAAGTGAAAGGCTTCCTCCAGGCCTGGCAGCCTTTACTATCCGTTCATATTTAGGAATGAGACTTAACAAACATTAAGAATAAAATGCAAGTTTCATGTGGGGGGCTTCACCGAGGTCACAAGTGACTGTCAGGGAAACCCTGTCAGTCTCCATAGTCTTCTCGTGGTCCGGTCTGGTACTCCAGAAAGGAGTCCTTCAATCTCCTGCCTGAAGGGTACAATGCTGGCTACCGGTAATTAGGGAGCTGATCAGGAGAAGGATGCTAAGGATTCTATCATTAATTAAGGAGTCTTTCACTTAATATGCTTGTTTTCAGTTTACTGCCTTACTACCCCCCCCCCCCCCCACATCTGGCTCTCTTCCTAGATACATTTTGAAATACATTTTTCAAAAAGATTTTATTTTTAAGTAATCTCTACACCAGGCTTGAACTCTCAGCCCTATGATTAAGAGTTGCACACTCCACCGACTGAGCCAGCCAGACACCCTTGAAATATATTTTTTAAAAGGAGCAAATAAAACAAATAAATAAAATATAAAAAGTAGGAAATAGAAAACACAAAAAATAAAATGAATTAAACATAATAACAGGCCGCTGTCACTTACATGTAATAATGTTTAGATAGTATCAGAATCTTTTGTCCTATTCTACCTTGTAAGGTATTTATTTCTGTAAAAACATTTTAATCTCTCCATCTTCCCACCAAAAAAACAAAACAAAACAGTTTTAGATTTGTTTATAAAAAAGCAACCCTCCCAATGTTCATAGCAGCATTGTCCACAATAGCTAAATCATGGAAGGAGCCGAGATGCCCTTCAACAGATGACTGGATTAAGAAGATGTGGTCCATATATACAATGGAATATTACTCAGCTATCGAAAAGAACTATTTCTCAACATTTGCTGCAACATGGACGGGACTGGAGGAGATAATGCTAAGCGAAATAAGTCAAGCAGAGAAAGACAATTATCATATGGTTTCACTCATTTATGGAATATAAGAAGTAGGAAGATTGGTAGGAGAAGAAAGGGAAGAAGAAAGGGAGGGTAAACAGAAGGGGGAATGAACCATGAGAGATTATGTACTCTGGGAAACAAACTGAGGGCTTCAGAGGGGAGGGGGGTGGGGGAATGGGATAGGCTGGTGATGGGTAGTAAGGGGGGCACGTATTGCATGGTGCACTGGGTGTTATACACAAGTAAGTAATGAATCATGGAACACTACATCAAAAACTAGGGATGTACTGTATGGTGACTAACATAATATAATAAAAAAAATAATAAAAAGAAAAGCAACCCTCCTAACAACACAAAACAACAACCTAAGAAATCTTTCAAAAAAAAAAGAATTCTCAGGGCCTTAAAATATCAACTTTTACAGTTGATCTCTTTAATTAAGATTTAATTAAGCTGCTTTTAAAAGAACGTCTTTCACTATTTAAGTAATGATTAATTTTGGAAATTAACATTTGAGAAATTCTCATTATGTGCCAGAGGCAAGTCACAGTAAAGGTTAGCAGTGACTGACAGTAATCGGAAATTGATGGCTACCTCTGCCGCTATGAGAGCTAACTTATACTCGGGAGTAATCAGTATAGGTGTTATTTTGAAAGCTCAGCTGCTTGGGTTAATAAATTGAAACTTGAATGCGTAAAATCCAGAAAAGGAGTGTGTGGGTGTAAAGAGAATCATTTCACATAATTTTGGGAACCAAAGGATCCACTTAGAGCATAATTTTAGAAAAATGAGAGGGCAAGATTAATTAGTAGCAATGACTTTAGTTAATGTTATGACGGCTACACTGGACAACGGTGAATATGGTTATAGGTAGTGAACTTAGCGCTGTGGCCACGGGGCTACCAGAAGCTGTAAGGCCCAACAGAAACAAAGGCTTCCTCTGGGATAATCAATTTCAATCCTGATCTATGTTAACAGTTATGTTTTCTGAGCGTAGCCTCTGAGCAATCAGGCAGGAGGGTGGTTGATGAGGTTTCTTTGCTACTTGGCAGCTAGGAGTGATAAACACAGGTGGGAAAATCTCTCTGACACATCCTAATGATAATCACATGTGTTGGCTGGGAACAGAGAAGGGCTGCCGGTTTACTGAATAGGCCCGCTTACAGTGGGACTCGTGGGTCTTTCACAAGACCTAGGATGGCCTCCTCTCAGCCCGAGAAACCCCCGAGATTGCCTATAAAATGTTGTCTGTATTGTTATGTACATTTTTAGAGAGTTTTACTCTCTTCATGGTCTCCGAGGGATTCAGGACCAACAAAGGTTAAGGGCCACTGGACTAGAACAAAATATCTGAACATGTGCCTGTGGTCTGAGGAGCTCCGTTTCTTTCCTTAATTGTCTATAAGTAAAGACAGATTGAAAGTTCCTATGTGAGTGTACAAAGGGGTGGTGAATTAACTCTTTTTAAAGAGATACAAAGAAATAAATTATCCTAAATACTTAATGAGAATCCCTCTAGCTGTTCTCAAATAATAATTTTAAAAAACTGAGTAAAAGCAAAACAGAGTAACTTCTGTGCAGGCATGAAACATGCTCATTTAGCTCATCTGTCTGTCACAGTAACTGGACTCTGAACAGCTTCTCAGGAGAAAGCAAATGACACGGGAGCGCCCACATGGCCAGAGAGAAGGAAGCTACTGATGAGGTGAGTCGAGGAGAGCACAGGAACCGCAAGGGCTGGGAGTCAGAGCAGACAATGCTGCGCTGGCAGGACTCACTGCTGTAACGTCATGCAGGTCAGTTCAAAATGAAACACACTATCCTTGATGTTTTGAGACAGGGACATACCACTATCAGCTCCTCATGGAGACTCCAGTAGGTTCTTGGGATACGTCTGATTAATGAAAGAAGGAAGTGATCTTTAACAAGATTTGTAGACACAGATATTAAACATGAATGCAAAACTTCTGTATCTGTAAGATGCTTCTAATTACTTTTCTTTTGTCCTTTTTAAAATGAATCTTTTATAAGTGAATGTGGATCCACTGATTAAAGTATCTGAGAAAAAGGCAGTAAGAAATAACTGTTAACAAAATGCTTCCTAAATAAACATGTTTTCTAAAAATATTAGGTTTATTAATAACAAGACTCCCTACAGGAACAAGCTTTATTGGTCTTACCAGAATAGACCAGAATCTTCAAGTTATAATAGCTACACTGATAGTTAAATACTCAGTACCCATCCTGTTCTGGCAGGTCTGTATTAGGAAAATTACCGACCTTATTAATGTTATCAGCACTTCTCAGTGGTAAAGAAAAGCAGGACCGGAGGAAGACAAAATATTTTTTATGGCCTAGGAAAGCTTTGTTATTTAAATAGCACAATTAAGCTAAAAAGTTTATTATCTTTTATGACTACCTTCTTGCATTTAGAAGAGATTTACTTGCAAATTATTGACATATAGACTAACTCATCATGACTGTCCTTGTAAAGAAAGAACTATATTAAGTGACCCCTTTAATATGTGATAAATAAAGAACTTAAATGTAGGTGTTTGTAAGCAGGAGGAATGATCTAAGCTTATAGTAATTTTTATCACAAGGCTTTGGGAAAAATATAGTTAAGTCAACATGCCCATGTCATAAGATGTGGAAAATAGAAGACACTCCTCTCTTCAGTTATACAGCTGACACTCAGTTATTGTGTTCCTGACTTTTGTTCAACATTGCTTTTGAAAAACAAAAGAAAAAATACTGCTTTCAGTGAGAAGTGCTGGGAATAAAAACTACAAAATGCTTAAGGTGGCAAAATGTATGTTTTTATCTGAAAGGCTCAGCGACCTGATATAGTTGCTCTGTTTTGACCATGGTAAACTACTGCTCTGTGGAGACAAATTTCTTGGCCATGATGACAGGATTAAAAGTCAGTTATTAGAACTGAAGGAGAGGAACATAAGAACTAGGAAGATCGGTAGGAGAAGAAAGGGATAAAGAAAGGGGGGGTAATCAGAAGGGGGAATGAAGCATGAGAGACTATGGACTCTGAGAAACAAACTGAGGGCCTCAGAGGGGAGGGGGGTGGGGGAATGGGATAGACTGGTGATGGGTATTAAGGAGGGCACGTATTGCATGGTGCACTGGGTGTTATACGCAACTAATGAATCATCGAACTTTACATCAGAAACCAGGGATGTACTGTATGGTGACTAACATAATAAAAAATATTATAAAAAGAAAAGAACTGAAGGAGAGGAAAAGGAAATCTCGTAAAATTCATAAAAAACAAGAAAGCACTTCAAAGCCTGGTGCTATCCCTCACGGCACACACCACCACCAAAAGCACCGATGTCGGGTCTCATAGACTTTGATCAAAGGGCAGCTCTGGTAGGAATCATTACTGTCTCATGTCACCCGTCTCCAGTTCTTAAAAGAATTAACAAAATCGCTGTGATACAAATGGGTGACTAGTCCTGAACGGCAGACGAATGATGCCCGGAACTGGAACTAAAGAGCCTTCACTAACATTTGTAAACAAGCCAGAGGATACAGAATGACAAAAGTATCGTTTTAATCATCTAAGTACAAAAAATGAGTTTCAGTACTCCTAAAAGGGGACTTTCTCAGATTTTGTAAAATGGTCCATTCTCATGTAGCTAAATAAAATTCTGACAGTGATCCTCTCTTAGGCACAATGTTATCCTCTGTGGGCATAAAGAAAACAAAGGAAACAATATAAAACCACACGAGTTAAAAAAAAAAAAACACAGTGGTAAAAAGGAAAATGTTATTATTTATTTTTAAAGATGACATCAAAAGCAGTGCAAGCAAATGTCTTTGGGAAGAGCCATCTCTTCCAATAAGGACAATGAGAATGTACAGCAAAACTCCGTATAACACACAGGTCACTAGAATGTGACTGGGAAGAATGTGACTGGAATATCACCTACTCACATGGCATCTCCCCTCTCCTCCTGCACAGGCCGCTATTAGACAGAATTCCTCCCAGGCCCCACTATGTTGATCCTACCTCTGCAATGTCTGGAATTTTTCTGTTCCTATTACCGCTACTACTGTTAGGAGCTCAGGGTGGGATTAAGTGCTCCAAATTCCGTCCGGGAATTCCTGACAAAGCAGCCTTCTATATAGTAATAGCCCTAAGAATAAAAATGACTTTATTAATAGACCTGTACATGTCTAATATTACAAGTAAAATTTTGGTAAAAGGTGTATTACAGAAACCAGCTAAAACCCAAGGCCATAATGGGACTTCCCACTTCTCAGCCCAGATCTAGACTGTAGGGCCTGCCAGGGAGATACAGGTGCAGGACAGATATGCCTCTGGGGAGCTCAGTAATTCATTAGCCCTCAACTGTGGCCCAGCCAAGTTCTCAGGCTCTGAAAAATCATCTCTCAGGGATAGGGGCAGAAAGCCCTGAGACAAAGTGGTGACAGAATATCTCTTTACCATAGGTTAAAATGAGATGGGAGGGATGGCACACATAATCACATAATCCCTTCTGCGAATACCACTACCTCTAAGAACCTCTGTCCCTTCCTCCTCCCATTCATTTCCCACATTGCTACTAGGATCATCTTTTGAAAACAGAAATCTGATGATGTCATTCATCTGCTTAAAAGCCTCGGATGACACTACACTATTTCCAGGACAAATCCAACTTCTTGGCATTACATGTGTGACCTCCTCTCTCCATCTGATCGGGGCCAAAGTTTTGGGGTGCTTCCCATTTGAACTGCATCTTATGTACCCCACGCTCATACATTCACACGGAATTCCCATTCCCAGAACAAGTGATAATTGCTCTTATCACTGCGCTTTGAGGCATGCTTTTGGTGTTCCCGAGGGCTGGCTGAACTAGGACCCACTCCCTTTGAACTCATCCTTCATAAACCAGCTTGGGTGTTTCTAAAGGGAAACTTTACCACAAGCCCACGTAGTTTATTTATTCTGTCCTGTGATCCCAGAGCCTGGTTTACATATCTCTATTTTGACATGCATTATATCCCATTAAAATGATTTCATTACAGTTGTCTCTCCCAATTAAAGAGTAAGTTCCAAAGGAATGTTAGCTGTTTTATCTTTGCACCTAGCATATTGCCTTTTAAAATTAATTACTTTATTGAGATATAATCTATTTATATACCATAAAATTCACTCTTTTATAGTGTCCAATTCAGTGATTTTTAGTGTCACTGAATTATGCAACCATAGTGTTCAGAATTATGCAATCATCACCACTGTTTAATTGTAAACATTTTCATCACCTTCAAAAAGAAACCCCATACCAATTAAGCAGTCACTCCCCATCTCTCCCTCCTCCAAGCCTCTTATAGCCGCAATTCTACTTTATTTCTTTATGGATTTGCCTATTTTAGCCAATTCATATAAATGGAACCAGACAATATGTGGCCTTTTGTGTCTGGCTTCATTAACTTAGCGTAATGTTTTCAGGATTCCTCTATGTTGTAGCATGTATCAGAACTTCATTCCTTTTTATGGTTAAATAATATTCTGTTGTGTGAATATACCACATTTGGTTTATCCATTCATCAACTGATGGACGTTTGGACTGTGACATTCATGCACAAGTTTTTATGCAGACATATATTTTGAATTCCCTTGAAAGTGAATCTGCTGGATCGTATGGTAATTCTGTTTAACATTGTAGGGAACCACCAGATTGTTCTTCAAAATGGCTGTACCAGCGATGTATGAGTGTTCCAATTTCGCTATATCTTTGTCAGTACATGTTGTCTGTCTTTTTAAATTTTAGACATCCTAGTAGGTGTGAAGTGGAATCTAATTGTGGTTTTAATATATCCTTAATAAATGTTTATATAATGAATGATCTTTAAATGCCCTATACGTAATACACATCACATGAACACTGACTAAATCAAATTGAAGTGTTTCAATGTTCTATTCATTCCACAATTAACTGAGGGCCCTCAGTAAGCTAACTCTAATGCATCTGGTATAGTCTGGCAAGGTCATGAAGGCAGACTGTGGAAAAGAAAGGCCTGGGTTCAATCCCGGCTCTGCCACTTACTGGCTGCATGAACTTAGGCAGATCATTTAACCTTTCTGAGCTTTAGTGGGGCATGATAATAGTATCTGCCTCTTGGTGTAGCTATGAAAGTTAAATAAAATTATGTGTTTCAAGGGCTTAGCACAGTGGCTGCAAGGAATAGCCACTCAATACATGTTAATTATTACTACTGAGTGAATTATTATTACTGAGTGAAGTAATAAAGACAAATAAAGACAAATACCTAATAATAGCACTACGTGATGTAAACCATGACAGAGATATTTACATGTCTCTGTCCATAACAACAAGGTTACCCTCTTGCCCTTATTGTTAGGCTATCACACAGACTAATTATATAATGTTTACAGAGTGATTTGACTTCTAAAATATATATAAATAAATATTCTAATTTAAGATGTGTTAGCATCAAGAAACCAGTATATTCACATATTCAAAAACAAGAGATTTTGGGTAAGAAAAATTTAAACCTTATGAATGCCACAGCTCCTATGGTCAATTTTATCTTGCTGTTCCCATTTTTTCCACACTATGTGGAAAACAAGGTTATTTTTCATTTACATGAGATAATTTCTTATTGCCCTCCTTAGTCCACAACAAAACAAATATTTCATACAATGTTGGTATTTAATAAAAAATACAAGGTTTGTTTTTGAATTTTGAGGGCCTATTTTTAAATTTCATAGTTGTGCTGGAGAGCTTTCCTTCCCAACTATACACAATATTTTTTGCAGCAAACCCCCAACCATCCGACATATTTTTAATGCAAATGTGAGTGTTTAAAGTACGAATCTGGGGGCGCCTGGGTGGCACAGCAGTTAAGCGTCTGCCTTCGGCTCAGGGCGTGATCCCGGCGTTATGGGATCGAGCCCCACATCAGGCTCTTCCGCTATGAGCCTGCTTCTTTCTCTCCCACTCCCCCTGCTTGTGTTCCCTCTCTCGCTGGCTGTCTCTATCTCTGTCGAATAAATAAATAAAATCTTTAAAAAAAAAAAACTTCCTTAAAAAAAAAATAAAGTACGAATCTGCTTTGGGTTAAGGATGTTTGAGGCTTTGAGGACAGCAGACCAGGGAACTTCAGGATGGTTATGCTAGAGAAAAACAGTGGTGTGAGCCAGGTCAAAGATGCAAGTACTAAGCAGGGTGAGAAAGGTAGGCAACAGTTACAGTCTAATGAGGAGAAAGTAAAACTGTGAGATATTGAACTATGGCCCACAAAATGAAAACAACTGGTAAGGTAAAACACAGATCTCAAAATCAGAGACTGAATTTGGGATCCGGAGACCTGTTCCAAAATGGAAAGAGAACTACTGTTTGAAGTAACAAAATGGAAGCAGCTCTGGCTTACTGAGACATGAAGAAGAGAAACCAAGTGGAAAGACCTGCCCTAGGCAGGAGTTGGACTTGCTGCCCATACTAAATTAGAGTCCCTTCTTTTGCTCACCTATGAATCACTGATGCACCAAGTTTCTCTTTGGATACTTTATAGTGTATATAAAATAGATGAAAGGGACCTCAGAAGTCACCCAGTGACCTAGGGACTCAAATGGCTAGATAATGATGTCACTGTTTATCCATTAAGGGCCAAGAGAGAAAGGGCTCTGTAGAGGTTAAGGGAAGGGCCCAATTCCCACAGCCACTGCTAAAGAAAGGGATACCCCTCAGATGATGGAGCATAAATGAAAATGAGAGAGAGGGGAAGGCTTCCTACTGTAATACTCCACTCAGTGTATTTTATTCGGAAACAGCTTTTAATCACTTGGAAATAACAAGATAGAATAATAAACTCCATATCTTTCTCTCCTTCCACCTATAAATGATCAACTTTATCGCTCAACATAAGCCACTCTAGGAAGTCAAAACACCTCAAAACCAAAACAGTACTTAGATGTCATGTACATTCAGAGGTAGAAAAGAAGAAGCCTGAGAAACAGGATTGTATCTGAGGCAGAGACCCTGGTGATGGACTCTCAGACAGCACTGGTTACTTAAGGGAGAGTTAACTGGGTTGGGCAGCGCTCTTTCCTCATGGTGGTGGGATGTTTTCATAGAGTTGGACTTCAATTTGAGTTATATTTGGATTAATAATTTCTTTAAAAAATGTAATCATATTTAGGATGGGTAAAGAATTGTGACTCATTCAGTTGTGGGGATTAATCCCAGGCAGGGTATCATTCAAATATTTCCCAACGGCTATAGCAGGAGCACTAACCAGTGGTACACTGAAGCAGAGTTCTAGAGGCCCCCGCTATACCAGATCACAGGGATGGACAGAAGGCCCCACTGGTGGGGTGAGGGAGTACAATGAGGGGACTGAAGAAGTGCTATTTACCAAACATTACCAAAATACTGAATATTGTTTAACAACGACTACACTTATACCAATATATATACTGGTAAAGTACCAGCCCTGGTACCATTTTTAAAAATCTCAATAGTTAGCTGAATTATGTGACAGAATGAGAATTCTGATTAAGAGAGGCAGGACATACAGATAGTGTCATTCTGAAAGGCGATGAATACCAGGCGAGAGAGATGGAAAGAGATACCAAAACTCAGATAAGGACTTTGTCCGGGAACATTGCTCTCATTCTTCCCCTCCTCTTCTTCCTAACCACAGGACTTTTTGTTCTCCAAACACACAATCATACTAATATTAGGTTCTAGATCAATTCACAGAAAACCAATTTGCCAAAAGCCCATATGCTAAAGACAAATGACCTGAATGAAGCCCAATTCCCTGAAGACCAACTTGCCAAATTTACCAAATTTATTGGTTTTCTAAAACTCATGTATAGAGTTCATAGCATTTTGAACATGATGGATTGGCAGGATTAAGAAGACTGGGGAGCTTGGGATGCACGTGTTGGGGCCTCCTGACTCTCTTCCTGCCCTCAGTTTATCCTCTCTTTGCCCTTCAAGCTCACTCTCTGCTCCTTGGTCCCTTCTTCTTTGCGTCTCTCAGTCTCCTGTTCATCACCAGGGCTGATGGGCCAGGCTGAGTCATGTGCTAACATACACCATCTGTTTTTCCCACAATAGAAGGTCCCTCTTCTTGGCCCCAGCTCAAACCTCCAGCTGCAGCCACAGGGCACTGGGACAGGTGGAAAATGAACATCTCTTAAAATGCTGACACTCCAGAAATATTCACAAGCTGTTAAAAACGATCCAATTAGAACTGTTACAAACTTTTCAGATAAATAAGCTTGATGACAATGGGCAAATTTGGTTAATTTGGCAAAGATTAATTGAGAAAACTGAAAACACTAAAAAAATGATAAATGTAGGAAATTTTTTAAAAAAGGCTTTAAAAAAGAATCAAAGAAATTAGTATAAATAGAAAAATTTCCATAGGAAAGGCTGAAATTTTGGCAACATTCAGAAGAAAAATATGTTCATCAGACTAAATATCCTTAGGACCTTTCAACAAATTGAATATTTCTTAAAATGCATAAAGCTGGAGGGTTAGTGGTAAGTAGCATGTCCACCTAAACTCATTTAAAGCACATTTCACATCCTGGCCCAAAACCAACCAAATATAAACAAAGCAAAACCAAATCAAAACAAATGGTCTCCACATTATAGAATCCAATTTAGAGAAAACCATGTGTGCATAAAGACATGTAGTGAGGCCAGAGTGGGTCAAGATGGTTGAGTAGAAAGATTCTGAACTTACCCCTTCCCTTGTATACCACAAATATGCAGCTACATATAGATTTATCCCCTCTCAAATAGGCTGGAAAACTAGCTGAAGAGCTTATCTACAGCAAAGGATATAGAGGCTACACCGAGATGGGTAAGAGAGACAGAGCCATGGTTTTGCCCAAAACTCTACCCTTGCCAGAGGGAGGGATCTCAGCAGTCCAGCACTTCTCCCAGTGGAGCAAGGTGCTGATGCCCCACATCAGACACCTCAACCCTTGGGATTTACACTGTAGAGACAGACCGCCAAAAATTCTTGCTCTGAAAACCAGTGGGGTTTATATCCAGGAGACCCAAAAGGCTATAGGTAATGAAAGTCTATTCTTAAAGGGTCCCTGTACAGATTCACTCATCTTGGGACCCAAAGCAAAAGCAGAAGTTTGAAAGGGACCATATGCAACGGAGATTCATTAGCTGTTCCTTAAGCATCTGCTGGAGACAAGCATCTGCTGATAGAACTTTCTCTGGGGAAGGAAGTACTGGTGGGTGTCATTTTCGAGTGCTTATTACACCTTACCATGCTGGCAGGCACCACTTTGGCACTCCCCCAGCCTTGCTAGCACCAGTGGGCTTGCCCTGACCCAGTGTTCTCTCATGGTCATGCTGAAGCTGGCAGGCCTGCCCTGCCCCGGGCTCCCCTGCAGGTTCCTGAAGCCAGTGGGCTTGCCCTGGCCCTGAATGCTCCTGCTCTGCTACTGTAACCAGTGGGCTAGTCCAGCCGACACGCTCAGTCAACATCGGGGAAACCTCTTGGACAGCTGGCTTTGGTGGCCAGGGAGGCCTGTGTTGCTGGGCACCATGAGACTAAAACAATCAGAGAGACCGTTCTTGGCAGGTGATTAACACAAGGGCGTAGCTCAAAAAGCGCACTGAAACAAACCCCAGTCTTCCTATGAAAAAGGCCTTGTTACATGTCCTAGAGCTTCAGCCTGAGGGACAGACTACAGATTTACCACACAACTAGAGGCAACAGAGGAACTCTCAGGGAATGTAGGCTGTGAGACACCAGCTTCACTGTCCTTTGGCCTCACTACAACTTGCTGCCATCCCCCAGCAAGGAGCTTATCCACGTCTGGAGCCCCAGTGTGCAACTGCCATGAGGGCACACCTCCAAATCACCTGGCTGGGAGGCCAGCAGGGGTTATGAGTGCAGTTCCACAGGACCGTATATATTTGCAAACTTTAAAAATCAGCTGCCCAAGGGTCTGGCTTCCACTCAGCTTGAAATTAGGTGCTGACTGAGGTCTCTCCCTTTCAAACACTGACAGGGCTTGCCACACCATCAAAAGTGGGTCCCCTCAGGAATAATTCAGGAGGCTCAGACAATCACAAAAGTACAAGAGAAAACCAAAAATTAGGGCAAGATGGAACAATAAGGTTCATCACCTACACAAGGAAAGGTCTTCAAGACTCAGGGGAAGCTGTTACGTCTAACATACCTAGAAACAAAGAAAGAAAAACAAAATGAGGAAACGGAAGAGTATGTGCCAACTGAAAGAACAAGCTAAAACCCCAGAAAAAAATCTTAATGAAATGGATATAAGTAGTTTACCTGATAAAAAGTTCAAAGTAATGATCATAAAGATGCTCACCAAACTTGGGAGAAGGATGGACGAGCAGAGCGAGAACTTCAACAAAGAGAAAATGGAAGGAAATATCAAACAGAAGTCACAGAAAGAATACAATTGCTGAAATGAACAAAAAACAATTGAACTGAAAATACATGAAAGGGGTTCAACAGTAGACTACATGATGCAGAAGAACAGAACAGCAACCTAAACCAGGGAAGTGGAGCTCACCCAAAGAGAGGAGCAATAATAAAAAAGAATTTTAAAAAAGTGAAGATAGCCTAAGGGGCTCATGGTATGACACCAGGGGAATAATGTTTGTATTACAGGAGTCCCACAAAAAGAAGAGAGAAAGGGGAAGAAAAATTTCTTGAAGAAATAATAGCCAGAAACATCCCTAATGTGAGAGAGGAAATAGACATCCACGTCCAGGAAGCACAGAGAGTTCCAAGTAAGATGAATTCAAAGAAACACACACCAAGACACATTATAATTAAAATGTCAAAAGTTAATGATGAAGAGAGAATCTTAAAAAGCAGCAAGAGGGGTGGTCTGGGTGGCTCAGTCAGTTAGGTGTCCGACTCTTGATTTTGGCTCAAGTCATAATCTCAGGGTTGTGAGACTGAGCCCCACGTGGAGCCTGCTTTTCTCGCTCTCCCTCTCCCTCCGTCCCTCCCCCTCTCTTAAACAAAAAAGCAGCAAGAGAACACTTGTTGCATACAAGGGAACCCGCATCATACTACCAGCTGATTTTTCAGCTGAAGCTTTGCAGGCTAGAAAGGAGTGGCACAATATATACAAAGTCCAGAAAGGAAAACACTTCTAACCAAGAATACTATACTCAAAAAGGTTATTATTCAAAACTGAAGGAAAAATAGTTTTTCAGAAAAGCAAAAGCTAAGGAAGTTCATCATCACTAAACAGGTCTTACAAGAAATGTTAAAGGGACTTCCTTAAGCTGAAAAGAAAAGGCATTAACTAGAAACAAAAAAACATATGAAGTAAAAATCTCACTGGAAAGGCAAATATATAGCAACGCCTTATTTAATTAACCCCTTATAAAGGTAGTATGAAGGTTAAAAGACAAAAATAGTAAAATCAACTCTAACTATGATAATTAGTTATGGGATATACAAAAAAGAAAGATGTCAACATCATACCAAAAACATAAAACATTGGGGTGAGGGGACACAAAAAATGTAGAATTTTTAGAATGCATTCAAACTTAAGTTGCTATCAACTTAAAATAGATAGCCCTATATATTGGCTGTTATATATAAACCACATGGTAACCACAAAGCAAACACCTATAGTGGATACAAAAAAGATAATGGGAAAGGAATCTAAACACAACATTAAAGAAAGTCATCAAAGTGTAAGAGAAGGGAACAAGAGAAGAAGATAGGAAGAGAGAGGAACTATGATAAAAGTCAGAAAAGAATTAATAAAATGGCAGTAAGTACATACCTATCAATACTTACTATAAATAAATGGACTACATCCTCCAGTCAAAAGACAAAGAGTGGCTGAATGGATGAAGAAACAAGACCCATCTATATGTTGCCTGTAAGAGACTCACTGCAGATCTAAGGACACACATGACTGGAAGTGAAGGAATAGAAAAATACATTCCACAGATATGGAAACTAAAAAAATGCTGGTTTAGCTACACTCATATCAGACAAAATAGACTTTAAAACAAAGACTGTAATATAAGAAAAAGAAAGGTATTACATAATATAAAGGGGTCAATCCTACAAGAAGATATAACATTTGTGAATATTTATGCACCCAACAAAGGAGGATCAAAATATATAAAGCCAATATTAATAAACCTAAAGGAAGAAATTGACAGCAACACAATAATAGTAGGAGAGTTTAATACCACACTTACACAATTGGATAGATCATCTAGATAGGAAATCAATAAAGGAACATTGGCCTTAAATGACACACTAGATCAGATGGTCTTTATTTCTTTATTTTTTGTTTTTTTCTTGAGAGACAGAGAGAATGGGAGAAAGCACAAACAGGGTGGTGGGAAGAGAGAGAGGGAGAGAGAGAATCTCAAGCAGCCTCCACAACCAGCACAGAGCCCAACACGGGGCTTGATCCCATGGCCCTGAGATCATGACTTGTGCCAAAATCAAGAGTGGGACACTTAACTGACTGAGCCACCCAGGCATCCCAGATCAGATGGCCTTTAAAGATATATACGGAACATTCCACCCAAAGGCAGCAGAATACATTCTTCTCAAGTACACATAGAGCATTCTCCAGGATAGATCACATGTTAGGCCACAAAACAGGTTTCTGTAAATTTAAGACTGAAATCAGAG
Source organism: Ursus maritimus (assembly GCF_017311325.1). NCBI lineage: Eukaryota > Metazoa > Chordata > Mammalia > Carnivora > Ursidae > Ursus > Ursus maritimus. Next base: position 91,059,966 of record NW_024423343.1, on the reverse strand, counting down.
GCACCTGGGTGGCTCAGTCCGTTAAGCATCTGCCTTCAGCTCAGATCAGGATCTCAGGGTCCTGGGATTGAGAGCCACATCGGGCTCCCTGCTCAGTGGGGAGCCTGCTTCTCCCTCTCCCTCTGCCACTCTCCCTGCTTGTGCCCCCTCTCTCTCTCTCTCTGTCAAATAAATAAATAAATAAATAAAATCTTAAAAAAAAAAAAGAAGACTGAAATCATACCAAACATCTTTTCCAATCAAAATGGTATGAAACTAGAAATATATTACAAACAGAAAACTGGAAAAATCACAAATGGGTGGATATTAAACAACATGCTACTAAACAACAAAGGGCCAATGAAGAAAACAAAGAGGAAATAAAAAAGTACCACGAGACAATGAAAACAGAAATATGACATATCTATTATATTGACATATATCTATAAATACAACAAAATTTATAGAATGCAGCATGGAAGTTACTAAGAGGGAAGTTCATAGCAATACAGGCTTACCAAAAGAAACAAGAAAAATCTCAAACAATCTAAAGGAACACCTAAAGGAACTAGAAAAAGAACAAACAAAGCCCAAAGGAAGGAAGGAAATAATATTAAAAGGAAGGAAATAATAAAGATCAGAGTGAAATAAATGAAATAGAGACTTTAAAAAAATAGACAAGATCAATGAAACAAAGAGTTGTTTTCTTGAAAAGGTATACAAAATTGACAAACCTCTAGCTAGACTCAAGAAAAAAGAGAGAGGGCTCAAATAAAATCAGAAATGAAAGAGGAGAAGTCACAACTGTTACCAGAGAAATGCAAATGATCAGAAGAGACTATTATGAACAATTACAGGCCAACAACTTGTACAACTTACAAAAGTGGATAAATTCATAGAAATATACAATCTTCTAAGATTGAACCATGAAGAAACAGAAAATCTGAGTAGACAGACGACTAATAATGAAGTGATTGAATCAGAAATTACAAAATTCCCTTGGGGCGCCTGGGTGGCTCAGTCATTAAGCCTCTGCCTTTGGCTCAGGTCATGATCCCAGGGTCCTGGGATCAAGCCCCGCATCGGGCTCCCTCCTAGGTGAGAAGCCTGCTTCTCCTCTCCCACTCCCCCGCTGGTGTTCCCTCTCTTGCTGTGTCTCTCTCTGTCAAATAAATAAATAAAATCTTAAAAAAAAAAAAAAAGAAATTACAAAATTCCCCACAAACAAAAGTCTAGGAAGAGATGGCTTCACTGGTGAATTCTATCAAACATTCAAGAAGATTTAATAACATACTTGTCAAATTCTTCCAAAAACTAAAGAGAAGGTAATGTTCCCAAATTCATTTTACGAGGCCAGCATTACCCTGATACTAAAGCCAGACAAGTACACCACAGAAAAAGAAAATTACAGGCCAATATCCCCAAAGAACATAGAAGCAAAAATCCTCATTAAAATATTAGCAAACAGAATTCAATAGTACGTTAAAAGGATGACACATATGATCAAGTAGGATTTATTCCAGGGACACAGGAATGGTTCAACATCTACAAATCAGTAACTATGCTACATTAACAAAACAAATGATAAAAAATAACCTCAATATATGTAGAAAAAAGCATTTGACAAAACCTAATATTCATTAATGATAAAATCTCTCAACAAAGGGAAAGTATCTCAATACAAGAAAGGCCATATATGACAAACCCACAGGTAACATTATACTCAGTGGGGAAAAGTTGAAAAAGTTCTTCCGCTTTAGAGTAGGAACAATACAAGAATGCCCACTCTTGCCACATTTATTCAACATAGTATTATAATTCCCAGCTGCAGCCATTAGACAAGAAAAAGAAATAAGTTATCTAAATCACAAAGGAGGAAATAAAATCATCACTATTTGTAGATGGCATGATACTATACATATAAAACCCTAGACTCCATAAAAAAAAAATGGTTAGAACTAATAAAAGAATTCAGTAAAGTAGGAGAATACAAAATTAATATACATAAACATTGCATTTTTGTCCATTAATAATGAACTATGAGAAAGAGAAAATAAGAAAAAAAATCCCATTTACATCAAATAGAATAAAATACCTACGAATAAATTTATCCATGGACAGGAAAGGCCTGTACACTGAAAACTAATAAGACACAAATAAATTGGAAGATATTCTGTGCTCATGGATGGAAAGATTAATAATATCAAAAGTAATCTAGAGGTCTAATGCACCCATATCAAATCTTACTGGATTTTTCATGGAACCAGAACAAATAATCCTAAAATTTGTATGGAGCCACAAAAGACCTCAAATAACTAAAGCAATCTTGAGATAGAAGAACATAAGTGAAGGGATTAGGCACCCTAATTTCAAACTATAATATAAAGCTATAGTAATCAAGACAATATGGTATTGGCATAAAAACAGACACATAAATCACTGGAATAGGGAGCACAGACAACAACCCACACATCTATGGCCAACTAATTTACAACAAAGAAGCTAAGCCCATGCTATGGGGAGAAAAAAGTATCTTCAATAAGTGGTGTTAGGAAAACTGCATAACCACATATGAAAGAATGAAATTTGACTAGTATCTTACACCATATACAAAAATTAACTCAAAATCAATTAAAGACTTGAATGTAAGACCTGAAACCGTAAAACTATAAGAAAACATAAGCAGTAAGCTCCTTGACATTGGTTGTAGAGTTGAAGTTTTGGATCTGACTCCAAAGCAAAGGTAACAAGAGCAAAAATAAATAAGCAGGACTACATTAAACTGACGAGCTTTTGCACAGTGAAGGAAACCATCAACAAAATGAAAAGGCAAACTACTGAATAGGAGAATAGATCTGTAAATCATATATCTGAGAAGCGGTTAATATCAAAAATATATAAAGAACTCAAACAATCAATAGCAAAAAAAAACCAATATAATTTAAAAATGCGCGGAAAATTTAAAGAGATATTTGAAGACATATAGATGACCAAGAGGCACATAACAAGATATTCAATATCATTAATTACCAGGGAAATACAAATCAAAATCAAAATGATTTCTCACACCACTTAGACTGGCTATTATCAAAAAGTTAAGAAACAGTAAGTGTTGGTGAGGATGTGGAAAAAAGGGAACAATGTGTACTGCTGGTGGGAATGTCAATTGCTGGAGCCACTATGAAAAACAGTATAGAGAATACTAAAAAAATTAAAAATAGAACTACCATATAATTCAACTATTCCACTTCTGGGCATTTATCCAAAGAAACAAAAACACTAATTCGAGAAGATATATACACCCCTATATTCATTGCAATATTATTTACAATAGCCAAGATATGGAAGCAACCTAAGTATCCACTGATGAATGAATGAATAAAGAAAATGTGTTGTATATATATGTTCACTACTACTCAGCTATAAAAAAAGAAACTCTTGCCATTTGCAACATGAATGGATCTTGAGGGTATTATGCTAAGTGAAATAATTTGAACAGAGAAAGATAAATAAATACCATATGATTTCACTTACATGTGGAGTCTAAAAAACCAAATCAAACTAAACTAAACCAAGCTCATAGATACAGAGAACACAGTGGTGGTTATTAGAGGGGAAGGAAGTTGGGGCATGGCTGAAATACGTAAAGGAGATTAATTGTATGGTGGCCGTGGGTAACAAGACTTGCTGTGGAAATGAGTTTGTAGTGTATATAAAAATTGAACTATTATGTTGTACACCTGAAACAATGTTATACACCAACTTTACCTCAGTAAAAAATAAAAAAAAAATACTTGCTGTTAAAAAAATGAGATGCATTGAAAAATCTGTGCAAGGTAATACTAAACTGTGAAAGAAAAACATCTGACTCATGAACGATTTGGTAAAGGTGATTGGGTGATTTTTTAAAAACTTTGTACACAGATATATGCTTTTCTTCAGATACACTTAAAAACAATAAACATATATATCTGTGGGAAGATGCATTTCAAATTCTTAATACTATCTTAAAAATGAACCCTTAAACATAATTCAATAGTTAGAAAGTTTTAGAGAACAGCTACAAATCATAACTTAAGTTACATATTTTTAAAATACCTAGCATTTTAAATACCTGTTGATTTTTTAATAGACCAAAATATATAAATACTACCAAAAGGAAAGTAGTTCTTTAAACAAAAGAAAAAAGTCTCAGAAAAAATCCCTCTATTTTTATTTTTTTAGCAATATTTGACAGAATGGCATTCTAGTATCCTAAAAAAAAATGTACTGCTCTAAATAAGATACTTGAGAAATTTAACATTTCACATAAAAAACATTGTTTCTTCCTATGGAACTAAATTTTGCAGACTTTAATTTTATTCCTATAATACATGATCAATTCTTTCAAAAATTAAAATTGTACTCCCCTATATGGAATGAATAAGTCACAAGAATAAAAGGCACATACAGCATAAAGAATACAGTCAATGATACTATAATAGAAATACATGGGGACAGACAGTAGCTACACTTGTGGGGAACACAGCATAATGCATAAACTTCTCAAACCACTATTTTGTCCACCTAAAACTGTATTTTGAACACCTGTAATACTGTGTGTCAACTATACTCAAATTTAAAAAAAAATTAAATTCCTCCTAACTCTCACACCATATTACACCAAAAGGGTTAGGGAGAAAAACCCAGACAGTCTGAATGACTATAAGCTTTTCTAATGTATAATTTCTTATTCAGTTATATATGGCCCGTGATAGTATTTGTTATTATATAGAGACATACCCACATTCAAAATTTACAAATACTAATACTGTACGGTTTACTTCCTATTCTTTTTTTAAATAAAATATTTCTGTTGAAGTTGCTATTACATTTTTTACTCCTCCCCAGACCCATTCTCCTCCTTCCAGATAAAATCAACATTGTAAGTTTAATATGTGTTCTTCCAATCTATGTTTATATATTTGATTAAATATACATTATAGATATTCATAAATACCTAATATCAGTGTGTATGTGCTATGCATTTTTAAAAATTACATTATGTTTTCAAAATCTGGTCATGTTAAAACATATACATCAAATACATTCATGTTAAGTTCTAAATGGTATCTTCAAACTATTTTTGAAATTTTTTTATTTTTTAAGATTTTATTTATTTATTTGAGACAGAGTGTGAACACAAGCAGAGGGGAGAGGCAGAGGGAGAGGAAGAAGCAGGCTCCTGGCTAAGCAGGGAGCCCGACACGGGGCTCGATCCCAGGACCCCAGGATTATGACCTGAGCTGAAGGTAGACGCTTACCCAACTGTGCCACCCAGGCGCCCTTCTTGAAGACAATTTAAGTAGTTATTCTACTGATGAGTATTTTGGTTGCTTCCAATCTTTGGCATTCCAAAAACTGATTCAATAAACATTCTCGTACATGTATCCTTATACCCATGGGTAAGAATATATTCCTAGAGGGGAGGGGGGTGGGGGAATGGGATAGACCGGTGATGGGTAGTAAGGAGGGCACGTATTGCATGGTGCACTGGGTGTTATACACAACTAATGAATCATCGAGCCTTACATCGGAAACTGGGGATGTACTGTATGGTGACTAACATAATATAATAAAAAATCATTAAAAAAAAAAAAAGAATATATTCCTAGAAATGGAATGGTTTGGTTGGAGGGCATTTCCAATTTTACCAGATATTGCCTAACTGCTCTTCAAAGGAGTTATGACAATTTATATTCCTACCCAGCAGTATATAAGAGTTTGGTATATGAAATGTTCTTGACATTTTTGGTATGTCAAGTATTTTCATTGTTGCCAATCTAGTAGGTGTAAAGTATGGTATTAGTGGAGTTATTTTAAAAGTATTTTGCAAGTATGGAAGGACAGAGCCACTGAGCAAATACGATGATGATGTCAGGAACCACAGTTCTTACTGTTGGATAAGGGGAATATAAATACTTAAGTTTGCATAGATATATGGAGAAGATGAAAAAGAACTGGTGGTGCTGGATTTGAACGGGAGTATTAGAGTGAACTTACGAACTAAAAATGCACACATATACACATACATACATATTAACCTATTCACACAAAAATGTATGTATATGTGTATAAATCTCTCTATACACTGAAAATAGCTCAGGGTAATGATATCCAGGGCAATAAAAAAAAAAAATCCTGATTTCTAAATATCATTCCCCAGTTAAAGGAATCAGGACTCCTTACAGAAATGTTTGGTTCTAGGTCTGGGGCAAAGAAAATACAAGGTCAGTCTCAAATTGTTTGTCAGAAAGCTAGAAAGCACTCAGAGCAATGTAGAGACCTGCTTAAAAAAAAAAAACAAAAAAGAAAAGAAAAGGAAAAAAAGAAGGAAGGAAGGAAGGAAGGAAGAAAAGAAAGAATGAAAAGAAAAGGAAGGTGCTTCCATAAGCCAGATCTTAAGAAAAACAAAGGAAAAAAAAGTGAAGAATTATAACACATGAATAGTAACAGAATCCCCATGTTCTAGTGATACTTTTTTTAAATGGGGGAAAATAGTGTTCATCTTTACAGAAAAATGCCAGCTAATAAATATAGAAGCAAAGACAGAATTAGAAAAACCACTATTTCAGAACTGATTCAAAGATCAAAGTGAATGCTAAGACCACTGGATGAAAGGTTTTGGACACAGGACAGCCACATAATCTCAAAGTACCCCATCACAGATTACTTAATAATTGTCAAGGGAAAATCTGCCTTTACAGGTTGCCTTATTTTGGTGAGGCAGAGCTTCCTTCCATGCTTACTGGATATTCAGGTGTCCTCTAATGCTCACATTCTTGGCCTATTTTTCTGTTGGCTTGTTTGTATTTTACTAATTAAACTGTATAAATTCTTACATACTTTGGACATTGTAATGCAAATATCTTTACAGAGTCTGTGACCTGTTTGTGTTACACTGTGTGACAAGTTTAATACATTTCCCCCTGTCCTCTGGATCGTACATACAGCCACCTACGTTTTCTTCTGAAGGCTGGATTCTATTGAGCTTGCTTTTCTAAGGAGAACAGTGAGCACTGGCGTTAACTTTTGGAAGATACAAGCCACTGACTGGTGCAGCCTCCTTTCAATGTCATCTTGTGGCTTTAAGAGGCTTTCCAGCTTTATGTGGAAGCCCCTTTCAACAGCACCAACAGTTAAGATTTGCTATTTAAAAAATATATGATAAAATTATAGTTTTAGGGCATTAAAAAATAAAAAAAGAAAAGAATCTGTCATATAATCTTACGTGAGTGAACAAAATTTCATTCCTGAGGTCTTCACAGCTTTCATTTGGAGTCCAAGCTTCAGCAAACTGCAGGAAATCCCATTTTTCCTTGTCACCTTCCTCAGCCTGAAGTTGTTCCTTCCTACCATTCAGTGTGCTCCCTGTAACTTGTGTCTGTAAGATGGAGAAGCATATGAATTTTACAAAAGTTCTCTCGTGGCCAACACTTACTAAGCAGTGAAGTGATTTTGCACTTAAACCACAAGCAATTCACTAAAGAAACTCGTAGTGTTTCAACCTATCATAGACTTTAGTAATACAATTTTTCAAAATTATAACCAAATTACCAAGATTCCTATACTGAATGAGGGAAATGTCTAACCAGAGAAGTTACGCTATTTGCTTTTCTCATAAAAACTTTTATTGTAATATTTATACTTTGAAATTGAACCCAAGTGATTGGCCATTTTGAATATATATACTTAGTGCGTGAAAAACATTCTCTAATAATTAGTCAAATCCTTTCCACAAACACGTCTCCAGGTTGGGGAGAAGAGACAGCTGAGTGGATAGAGCAAACAACGTCCCTTCTACCCTTCCTGGAATCTAGGTACAGGCTGTTCTCTGTCCAAAATTAGCCAGGAACTCAAACCTTCTGAGTAAGGCTTTATTCTTAGCTTACAAAAAGGACTTGGGTTTGACAATGCTATGGTTCCTTGCTAGCTCATCCTCTTCTGGCCTCTAAAATGGTAGATGAAGGCTTTGGAAGACAGTAAGAACACATGTAAATTCTCGTCTCTCCCTTATTACGGAGGATAGGTAAGTTACTACCAACTGAAGACTTTTCTAACCTTGGCCCCTATTAACATCACAATCTTAGTGTACTTGAATATCTTTTGCCTGAAAACACTACAACTCAGCCCCTTAACTTATGTAGGCTCTACGTAACAAATAATTTGGTAACCTGGTTTGAATTCAAGCTTTACCTTTCGATTCAACATCCCCCACATAAGGGTGTCTAGAGTCCCATTTGCAACAAGGTAGTGAATATTCACAGAAGTGCACTGTCCAATTCGGTGAGCCCGGTCTTCTGCTTGTTTTATATGTCCAGGGTCCCAGTACAACTCAGCAAATACAACATGAGTTGCAGCAGTAAATGTCAAACCCTAAGCAAAATAAAGTGAAGAAATTGAGAAGCAAATAAACTGAGAATGTAACATAGAGTCAGATATAATAAAGTCTTTCTGAATATGTTAAATGAACAAGAGAAAACTGAAGGACTTAAAAATAAATCAGTCTTTCGTTATAAGCCAAATTAAGAAAAATTAATTAATGAAAGGCAGATGAAGACCACTATTGCATATGGCTAGGTAAACTACAAAAAACACATTTAAAAGGTATTTCAATATTTCAAAAGTCAGTTTGATACATTGATATCTATCTATCTATCTATCTATCTATCTATCTATCTATCTCACTTTATCCTCTAATGAGGGCTGGATTCACATTACCACTGCAAAATCTAATAAAATACATTATAAATGAGAATATAATTTCTAACACATGGTATCCATAGCAACTAGGCAGAGAGCAACGACTTCCTCTATTCATTTAATTCATAGTATTGTTCTATAAAGCAAGAAAATCATGTCTCCAGTCATACTGTTCTCTTCCTATGAAACTTCTCATGTTACATCTCAAACACCCTTAAGTTTACTGGCTTCTATCTCAATATATATAACACAATTGAATTTTTTGTGCAATTGCATTTTACATCAGTTTGAAGTAGTGTGACATTAATAAGTATTAACTAGGTCTTGTTTTATAATCACTATATGAAAAATAATGCATATCTCCTCAAACTAAGAATGTCTCCCAAAATGCATGATTTTATTTATTTATTTTTAAAGATTTTATTTATTTATTTGAGAGATAGAGACAGCCAGCGAGAGAGGGAACACAAACAGGGGGAGTGGGAGAGGAAGAAGCAGGCTCATAGCGCAGAAGCCTGATGTGGGGCTCGATCCCAGAACGCCAGGATCACACCCTGAGCTGAAGGCAGACGCTTAACCGCTGTGCCACCCAGGCGCCCCCCAAAATGCACGATTTTAAAGTTGAAAGGCTGGGTGAAATGTGAACCATGCTTAAGCTACTGCCACGCAGTAGTAAATTATGTTATGTGATTGAAAGAAACACCTACCATCCTTTGAGAGAATCATCTAATTCATGCTGCTGTTCCCATGTCCTGGAACTTCCGTTGGTGAATGACTTTTGTGACTGCTGTGCTGTTATTTTTATATTATTTTAACTTAACATATTTTTATATCACATAACAGCATCATACCAGCATTCATTAAATGGTGGCATGAGTTCTCAAGCTGAAAAATTCACTAAAGATCTATCACTTTGGAACAGAAGTTAGAAGTGATAAAAACATGGTAAGCCCAACAACCATCAAGCTAAACTGTACTGCTATTTAGGACATGAAACACCACAAAATACTAGAGGTGATGCTGGAAAATAACAAGTAGTATTTAAAGACGGATGAACACCTTTAAGCGTGTTAAAAGCATCATATAACCACACAAGAATAAAGGGGAAATATGCTGGCAAGACCCACATCCCTCTAACATACTACTAAACTACAATGGAAGAGTCACATGCCCCAAGAACAAAGCCTTTTCCACCTTCCTTTATTCCTATGAACATACTAGTATTCAAGTATATGAGTTTTGAATTATATTAGGTCTTCGGGATTACAGCCTTGGACAAAATATGGGTGCCCTATACTATCTTAATTTCAGAAAGTCTTTTATCAAGCCACCCCCATATCCTCCTGCCTGGCTTCCTTCTACTTTTCTTCTCCCATGCTATGAGTACTCCATTTCTAATTTTAAGCTCTTTTTGATGACATTCTCTCTAACTGGAATATTCTAACAGATATAAAACTCAGACTACTAGAGCTTTAATCCAACATGAGGGAAATGTTGAGACAACCCTCCTCTTGGTTAGAACTCCTAGTGAGTTATATAACTTTTTTATTCTCATGGAGCTTCTCTCCATATACAATTTTATAGATGTCAACTAGCTGGCTAAAAGCAGATCTTTGGCCCTGGTTCAGATTCCAGAGTCTACAGATATGCTACATATCAGGTTGGACGTACAGAAGTATGTTCAATCACTTTTCCCTATGTTAAATACCCAGGCCTAGACATGTACATCAAAATATTACAGAATGTTAGTAGGAAAAAAAGTCCAGAAGGATCCCCCTTACATAGTATGGCACAGACTGTCATTGTCTTCCACAATAGCTATTCAGTTCTTATTTCTTTGTAACATGACACCTGATTTTTAGTGTGACTGGACAAAATAAAGGCTACTTTTCCCAGCTTCCCGTGAAGTTAGTTGTAACCATGGGCTAACTGCGGGTGAAGGAGATGCTGCATGCCTTTCTCCAGTCAGCTGCCTGGATCACAGATATGATGGAGGAACTCTAGCAGCTCTCTTAAATAAGAGATACCTGCTAGGAGTGGTAAAGCAGAAAGCCAGAAGAGGCTTAAGCCCTAAGGACTTTGTGGAACTACCATGCTAACCTTGGACTGTCTACGTGAGAGAATAAAACTTTGTGTATTTGAGTCATTCTTAATTTGGGGTTTCATTTACTTGCAGTCAAACCCAATCCCAAGGGTCAAACCATGGGTGCTCCATAAAAAGTTCTCAGACAGAAGAGTTTTTTCCCTCAGGTCACCTTGCCTCGCAGGCTCTGGTGAAACCAATTAAGTAAGATAAGTGCTATAAGAAATGAAAGGAAAATTTTATGCAAATTCAAAGTTAGAAAAAAAAAACTGTCATGGAAAAGTATTACCATCAAATTAACTAACTCATCTAGGAAATTCTTTCCTTGAAAATTTAAGAAGATTTGAGTTGAGGTTTCCTTCTATTATACTTTGTAGCACTCTCCAAAGTAGAATATTTATTACATTTTTATCTTGATGCAAAGTTATAATTATGGTTAATGATCTTTTTATTATCTTAATGACATTTCATTATCAAATTTACACCTGGAATTTCTTACCTGGCCAGCAGCCTGAATGCTTAGGATAGCCACACGAGTATCAGGATCCTTTTGAAACTGATTAACTAGGTGTATTCGTTCTGAAGATGGAACACTTCCATCTATCCTAATGTAGCGAGCCTAGTATCAACAAGGGAAAGAGCAAAATTAGCACAAACCCCTATGCACCCATCTCATTTTATATGTTTTATACCTTATTTTTATGCCCAAATAACAAAATAGAAATGGGTTAAGATGAAAGGTTAGTAAATGCTATATAAGAAGAATCTTAATCAAATTTCTTAATAGCTTCTTATAACAATTCCCTATTTTTAAATCTTTTAATCTACTCGAGGGTAGGATCTATGTCTAATTCATCCTCATTCCATCAATGCCAAGTGCAATGGCTTATATATACCAGGAGCTCCATAAATCATCACTGAATTAAGATAATGTCTTCAGGAAAATTCCCTGTAAATTCACATGCAAACTTTAAATGATGGATCAAACTACCTTTAAAGTTACAGGTTCACTGATTCCAAAGTAAAAATAAAGCCAGACGGGGAAAGGGAGAAAGAGGATTTTACCCACGTCATTACAGATTCATGAAGAGTAGTGCATTGATTCTGAATATCCCAATATTAACTGGGAAAATATCTTTGTTAGTACCATTTGAATTCATTTTTTTTCACATTCCTAAACTTAACAGAAATATGTGATAAGGTCACCTCCATTGAGTTGGGGAACCAAGACACTCACACACATTTTTAAAAAGTCAGGGAACATTAAGTGCTAAACTCAACAGTGCTATCTTCTAGGAATGATTTGGGTTAGGAAAAGGGAGCAATCAGTGTGTGTTAGAGTAGCCAAAAAGAACTCATTACTCGACTTTCTAAAATTCAGTATGAAGTTGTGAATTTCAAATAGTCTCATTTATATATGCACGTCTATGGAAAACATAGCCTTATATTGTTGAGACATACAAATATTCACTTTCATAAGGAAAGAGTCAAGTTAATCATTAAACAGAATGTCCCATATTAACTTTCTATGTCTTCACAAACAGATATACATTGATCAGTGATCCATTTAATATCCAATAAGGGAGATTATAAAATCTTCCAACAGTCTTTCTAAAGAAAACACACATTGTCAGGCTAGGGAGAGTCTGGGGGAGATTCACCTCCAACCCATGACTGCCTACCATTTTTAACTGTTAGCGATATTAAATGGGATTCTAAACACATCAGTAAAGCAGAAGTGGGGAGAATAGACTGCTATACTTAGAACAGATCCCGGTGGTTTTAAAGTTTTAAGCTTAAGGGAATCAGAAAAAGAAAATATTATGAATCTGATTTTATTGCCCAATCATTTAAAAAAATATTTCTAAGGTTAATTAACTCTTCCTCATAAGGCATTTTATTTTATTTTTTTGTAATTTTTATTTTGTTATATTAGTCACCATACAGTACATTCTCAGTTTTTGATGCAATGTTCCATGAATCATTATTTGCATATAACACCCAGTGCACCGTGCAATATGTGCCCTCCTTAATACCCATCACCGATCTATCCCAATCCCCCCTCCCCCTCCCCTCTGAAGCCCTCAGTTTGTTTCCCAGAGTCCACAGTCTCTCACCTCATAAGGCATTTTATTTTTTTATTTTTTATTTTTAAAAAAATTTTATTTATTTGACAGAGAGAGAGACAGCCAGTGAGAGAGGGAACACAAGCAGGGGGAGTGGGAGAGGAAGAAGCAGGCTTCCAGCGGAGGAGCCTGATGTGGGGCTCGATCCCAGAATGCGGGGATCACGCCCTGAGCTGAAGGCAGACGCTTAACGACTGAGCCACCCAGGTGCCCCTCATAAGGCATTTTAAAGACATGATATGATAATCAATGTGAGAGCACCTTTTCACGGATAGCACTTTATTATATTATCATAAATCTTTCTATTAAGGAAACACTAGAATTACTTCTTGGGAACATTGATAAACATACTGACAAACGCTCAAAAAAATGTATACAAAGTTTTAAAAAACATGGCTTAATTCCTCCACTTAAAAAATCTACCTACATAGGCAAATGATTCTGCTGCTACATATATATTAAGTCCACACAATTTGTCAGCAAATTTCTTTGGCTGTTTCTGAGCGTCTCTACAAGCCCTCAGCACATAAAGAGAGTTGACAGATTTAAACTCTGAAAGAAAACATGGCAGATGCTGCCACTGATAAGACTGCTGGGGTATTAGGTGAACTTATGAAAATGCAGTAAGGCCAGCAGGTTTGGGGAGCTTACCTGACAGGGTACCTGGCCCATCTGTTTCAAACTCATGAAATCTTATGCTAAATCACACTCTACAGAGTATGCCGCCTGTAGTTTAAAAGGTATGACTGCAGCTGGGTACTAAAATTGGTTGAATTCATTCTGCTTCCCCTTGACATCACCTATATTCTAAGGCTGACTTGCAGGTTAATATTTTAATTTTTAACTGCCTACACTAGTCTCAAATGGTATATCCAGTAACAACAATGGAATGCACAATACGGCCTATCAAGTTAGCATATTTTAATCAATCCAGATAATTAGATCAGTGGAAAATTATAAACCTGGAATAAAAGAAAAAGTTTAATAGTTTATCAACATAATAAAAATATAATATTAGTATAATTTGCAAGAAAAAATCTAATAATAATTAATATATCATCATTTAAACAAGGTCAAAAGAACCCTCAATTATAAGGCTACAACTGATGTTTAGTATATTAACAACCTGTATCCTAAAAAGTAGTTTATACAAAAATGATAACATACCTTGTTTTCTATGACTGCTTCTGTGCAAGCTTGGAGCATGCTTAAATGATGAGCAAAAACCAGAAATTTAAGTGAATCATTCTGAAGCATCATCTTAATATAGTCCTTTACAGCACCTGCCTAAATATTAAAAGTTAAACCTTATTAATGGCATATAAATCTTTATTAAAAAATCACATCACTTTCCTTTAACAAAGCAAGAAAAACTTCAAAAGTCAAAAATTTCTATGAACTTTCAACTGCTTTGTTCTCTGGTAACCTAGGGAAAGAGGCCCACACTTAAGGGGAAAAGGGAAAAAGAGACACAAGAGGGGGAAAAAAAATCCAACAACTTTGAGAAATAAAACAAGAATAAGAAAAGAATGAGAAGAAAAAGTTTCAATGGAAAATAGGTAGTCAATTAGGCTGTGGTTGTAGAAGAGGTTGGAGTGACGGGATGAAGAGAATAGGAGGGAGGTCTGAGAGTGCAGGGGGACACATGAAGAAACTGTGAGGTGAGGGAGGAGGGTGGGGGAATGGGATAGGCTGGTGATGGGTATTAAGGAGGGCACGTATTGCATGGTGCACTGGGTGTTATATGCAAGTAATGAATCATGGAACTTCACATCAAAAACTAGGGATGTATTGTATGGTGACTAACATAATTAAAAAAAAAGGAGAAAATCAAAAAAGCTCAGATTAAAAAGACTTTTCTTAGTTAACTTGAGGAAAAGTTACCTATTAAGAATGAGAAAATGGGTGTTATACGCAACTAATGAATCATGGAACTTTACATCAAAAACCAGGATTGTACTGTATGCTGACTAACATAATATAATAAAAAAAAGAATGAGAATATGAGATGAATTAAATAGTAATTAAATTTAAAGCATCAATTAAATCTAAAACATGAATATGGTCTCTTAACCGTTAAAAACTATTTAGAAACTTAGGGAAAAGAGAGCAGGCTGAATACATTTGACCTAGACTCCCCCTCAATGCTGTATAGCAAGGCGTACAGAGACAAAGAGAACGGAAAGGGATCAACAGCAACAAAACTTTGGAAATTAGGGGCACCTGGGTGTCAGTTAAACAGCGACTCTTGATTTCGGCTCAGGTCATGATCTCAGTGTATGCTCAGCAGGGAATCTGCTTGAGATTCTCTCCCTCTATCCCTCCCCTCCAACTGGTGCGTGTGCTTTCTCTCTCTCTCTCTCAAATAAATAAATGAATCTTAAAAAAAGAAACAGAAAGAAAACTTTGAAAACTAAAAATAGTTTAGTAATTGATTAGCCAACCTGACAGCTCCTAAGATGGCAATACGGAAAGTTGAGAAGCATGTGGGTTAGAATATGGTAATGTAAAACAGGCTTAGGAAAGGGTGCAAGGGGAAGTGAGGTTGGGGGTGTGGCTACAACAGGAGGATTGGTCAACGAATCTTTACGTAGGTGATTACGTGCAACAATGACCTATATCCTCTCTGTACCCATTCCACATGATAGAATACTTCTCTAACCTACTCTCGCAGAAAGCAAGAGGTTTATTTTCAGGAGAGGGTAAAACAGAAGGTATCTGGATAAAGGAATCCCACATTGATGGTAGACTATTCTACAATACCATAGAGATTAAATAAAAGTTACATAATAAATGCTGAGATCTGCCTTCTCCCTCAGCCTTATCTTCCCATGTCCCCCAAAAGATAAAGAGGCTTATGCCTTCTACAGAGGAGAACAGAATCATATAAAATGATTATTTTCTAGGGAATCAGACAAGCCAAGGAGAAAAGACTAAAGATTCTGATATTGAGGGTTCCTCCATAAGACATCCAGCCAGATTACCCTTTACTGAATGCCACAGTCTCTAAGCCATATCCACGTACAGAGTTTCCAGGCATTGTAACTAGAAGAGATTACATTTATAAAACAACAGGATGCTCCAAAAAAGTAATGATTAAGAGAGAAACGGAGGGAAGTACTCTTGGAAATTAAAAGTATATTAGCAGAAATTAAAAATTCACTGGCTGTGAAGCTGAAAAAACCTTCCAGGAAGTAGATGAAAAATAAAAGAGTAAATATGAAAGAATAAAAAAATTAGAGGACCAAGCCAAGAGGGCAATGTATGAATAATAAAATTTCTAGAAACAACAGGGAAAACAGAGGAAAGAAAATAATCAGAGAAATAAAAAAAGTTTTACAGAATTTAAGGGCATGAGTTTCCAAAATGGAAAATGGAATAGGTCCTCTGAGGATACTTCGCAATGGATGAAAATGGACCTAGAGCAAGGTCCATCATCATGAAATTTTAGAACATGGGGGACAAAGAAATAATTCTATAAGCTTCCAGGGAGCAGGGGAAAAGAATTAAAATAGAATAAAAGCTTTGAAGTGCATTGGATTTCTCAACATCAGAATTAGTAATTCTTAGAGAAAATTGTTTCTAACTAAGAATTTATACTCAGCCAAATTAAAAATCAATTATAAAAGTAGAATAAAGCCATTTTCAAATATGCAGAGACTCAAATAATTGATGACAGCTAAAATCACAAAGCAAGCAGTAATACAAACCAAGAAGCAATACAAACATGTTGCTGAGGGATTTGAAGTAAATACTGAAAAAACAAAACAGCTAAAAGAACAGAAAATGGTTGCCTCTGGGGAATAACTTTAGAAGACTTATTTTTTGAAATAGCTGTTTTTCCTCATTAAACTACGATCATATGTAGCTTTGGTAATAATAAAAAAAAATTTAAAGAGGGGTATTTCCAAATTGAAAAATACCTATTTAAAATTAATGCACACCACTATGAAATCATAGGGCTGATTTTGTAAGTACATTTTATATGTATAAATTTTTTAAACAATAGAAATTCATCATACAATGAGACTGGAGGCCATTAAGAACTTTAGCCTTGGATTTCAGTGCCTCAGAGAGTAAAATGAAGTCCTCTCAAAATAAGGAGCTATAAATTCCAGATACGTTGCTATGGTAACTGAACCACTTTAATAAACTGCTTGTTTGACTAAAGAGCTGTATTTACTGTGATAAGTCTTTCAAAAAACACATGTCAAGTTGGAGTATTTTTAAGGTGCATTCATTTACCATCCATTGCAGACTTACAAATTACACAACCAGTGTACCCTCAGTCTCAGATGCATTCCTTGCCTGAAGAGCAAACTAGTTCTGCCAGAGTCCCCTCCACTGATATCACCCCTTCTTCATTACAACCAGAAGCTGCTGATGTCAAAGCCCAAGCCTCCTGTTCCCCACTCCTTCTAATCACTGGTTTAGAAAGGCTTATGGTTCATATTAATATTCTAAAGTTCAATTACATAATGGACTAAACAGTCTCTTGGGACTAGCCTGGTAACTTAACCATCGTTGTGACCTTGCTTCCTATGAGAAAGAGAACCAAAATATCTATGTAACAAATAAACTTTAGGATTTTTCTTAGGTTCTTAAAATGAGACTGCAAAGGAGTACATTTTAAAATGTACCATACAAATTCATTTTTTTGATTATAGCCTAATTAAAACTGTCACTGCATTGTCATATTTTAAGTTGTCTGACCCGGATTTGCTTTCACATTATCTTAAATTATGTGGAATGGCAGGTCTTGACCAGCATTTTTGTTATGCTAGTTCAGGTTTGAAGAAGTTGAAAAAATTTTTGTGTTCACAATCTTATCTTACTGAAACTCTCTGATAGTCCAAGCTCTAAATTACATAACAAAGACTACACACTACATCTCATTTAAAGAAATGCAGAAAATGAAGAGAATATGTGCTAAATTTATTTCTTAAATTTCTTTTTTAGTGAGTAGGTGTACATTATACTTTTCAAAGTAAAAGTAGTTAAAGAAAAACCTAAACTGCATTAAGACCTGGTGAAACTTACTTGCTATTAAATTGTTAGTTTTTAATCAGATGATAAAAGGGAGAAACAAAGAATGAAAAAAAATCAAACGTGCACTATGACACAGACTCTCTCCTTGACCAAACCTTAGTTAGGTTTCCCCAGGCCCTCTTAACTAGGCCTCAGCTTATCCTGGCCAGGCCTACACAGCCCAGTCTCAGCAAGAATCCTGCTGAGTCAGTTTGTTAAGAAAGCCCCTACCCTCGCTACCTGATCAACCCTTGATATTTGATTAAGTTCCTCATTCCCCACTTATGATGTCTAAGTCCTTCGTCTACCTTGAGCAAGAATCCCCCTGCCCTTAATGTCTCCTATTAGTAATTTCGCATCCAGTGACACCACCTCCCCCATCCAGCTCAGGGGCTATAAATCCCCACTGGTTTTTGTTGTATTCAGAGTTGAGTGATCTCTCTCTACAACTGTAATAGAGTTGACTCTTTCGCAATGATCTTGAATGAAGTCTTCCTTACCATTTTAATAAGTACCAGAATGATTGTTTTGCTTAGCCGCTACGAATTCCAGTTGAGGGAGTGTGAGCATAAAAGAAGCTCCTCCTTAAATTCTGAAGTCCTTAGGCTCTGGGGCAAATGCAGTTTTATTTACACATGGGGTGGCCATATGCTTTAAGGAAAGGTTTTCAGGCCCTTTTTAATCAACAAGCCTAGCATTTCTATTCTCCCTGTGATTTTGACTAATAAGAGATGGAGAAAGTCTGCGGGGGCCTTCCAAAAAAATCCTCACTGACAAAGGGATCCTTAGGAAGGCTTTTCCTTGCTTTGGACACTAGGGTCTGTGCTTAGCATAAGGAATTGAAGCAGCCATACCTTGGGGTACCATTGAGGCCAGTAAGGACAAGCAGTGAACTATCATAGGCAGAGCAAAAGATAGAAGAAGCTGGGTTATTTACAGAAAGAGACAAAAAAACCCCAAACACAACACCTTTATTGGGATATAATTTATATACCATTAAATTTGCCCATTTACAGTGTACAGTTCAAAGGCTTTTAGTGTATTCACGGAGTTGTGCATCCATCACCACAGTCAATTTTAGAATATTTTCATTATCCTAAGAGGAAACGCTTTACCTCTTAGCCATCATCCCCTAGCTCGAGACAAACACTAAACTGAACTTCTGTCCCTATGAATTGGACTATTTTGGACATTTCACATAAAATGAATAATACGATATAATCTTTTGTGACTGGCCTTTTTATCAGCAAATGTTTTCAATCCATGTTGTAGCATGTATCACTATTTAATTTCATTTTATTGCCAAATAACATTCCATTGTATGGGTATATCACATTTTCTTTGCCCATTCTCCAATTGATATCATCTCTGCTTCTCTTGTTTTTATGCATTCATCTAGTTCACCTTACATTGTTTCTTACTAATTTATCTGTGATAGTTGATTTATCTTTTATCCTTTAAAATGATCTTATAAGAGGAAAGGGCAAAACTAAAAGAGAATATGCATTGTTTATTCACCTCCCACCCACCCTCACAAAAGAAAGGCTAAAAATTTATCTTCTGCTATCCCTTCCCTCTTGCCCATGGTTCTTAATTTAGAAACCATTTTATCAGCCTGAAACAATATTTTCAAATCTGGTAGTAAATATTTTCAAATCCAGTAGAAGACAGCTGTCAGAGGAAGAACAGTAGTTCCATACTATAATGTCAGCATGTTGGACATTTTCACTGAGCCCCACGTCAGATTTTTCCCATAGAAGATATATAGTTTCACTTCCAAAGAAGGTTTGGGTGAACTACTGGAAGTATTACTTTCTTATTTCTAGGCATGTTTCTTTCTTTCTTTCTTTTTTTTTTCATTTCATTTAATTTTTGTTTTCATCATGATAAGTGCACTCTTAATCACCATTCCCTATGACCCCCATACCTCCAACCCACCTCCGCTCTGGTAAACATCAGTTTGCTTGGCTATTTGAGGTCTTTTGTGGTTCCACACAAATTTTAGGACTGTTTGTTCTAGCTCTGTGCAATATGCTGTTGGTATTTTGATAGGGATTGCATTAAATCTGTGGATTCCTTTGGGTAGTTAGACATTTTAATGATATTTGCTCTTCCAACCCCCAAGAATATGGAATGTCTTTCCATTTCTTTGCATTGTTTTAAATCTCTTTTATCAATGTTTAATAGTTTTCAGAATACGGGTCTTTCACCTGTTTGGTTAAGTTTATTCCTAGATATTTTATTGTTTTGGTGAAATTATAAATGAGATTGCTTTTTTAATTTCACTTTCTGCTGCTTCATTATTAGTGTATAGGAATGCAACAGATTTCCACACACTGATTTTGTATCCTGCAACTTTTATTCCCTTATGAATATATCTGTAGATAGAAAATCTAGCACTTCTAATACATCTAATCTTTTAACACTGAGTTTTACAAGCAGACCATTTCACAGTAAATCAAATGGGCTACAATACTAGGAAAAGAGGGCAACCCCAATTTAATACGTTAACCAGTACAATTTTACAAAATCCTAAACCTTCCCATAAAAATTTTTAGAACAAAATGTAATTTTGTTCTATCATTCTATCTAATCATTCTTTGTCTCTATCTATCTATCTATCTATCTATCTATCTATCTATCTAT